>NW_006796716.1:4594342-4602941 GCF_000442215.2 Lipotes vexillifer | reverse complement strand
GGGAAAGAGGGAGAGGCCGGCTGTTCCAGGCCAAAGGACATGGTTTCACTAGCTTGTTGAGGAGTTGTTTTAACTGGAGATTAGCTGTCCCATGAAACCAGTGTCTCCAATGGCCCGTGTCACCACGGGTGACCCTGAGTGTTTAAGGATACGGGGTACAAGCTCCTCCATAATCCTCCATCGGCTAACGCCGTCGGGGCTGCGGGGGGAGCCGGCCCCTCGATCGGGGCTCAAGGGCTCACGATGGTACGCCTCCCTGTTCGCAGACACCAACAGGAGGCCACCCGCAGCTCCGCCGCCGTCCCCGCAAGGCTGCTGCGAGCTCCCAAACCCGAGGCCCTTTGAGGCGCGACGAGACGGCCATGGAGCTGACGCGGGAGTAACGGCGTCCGCGCACCGCAGCGCCCCCGGAGCTCAGGACCGCGAGGCAACCGGTCTTCCAGGTGCCCCAGCTCGGCGGCCGCCCCGCTGATCCCTCCGCCCCCACGGGTCCCACCCTGCGCTCGGTGCCCTCGGGCCAGGCCTCTCCGCACGCGCACCCACCTGTCGTGAAGGGAGGTCGGACTAGACCGCGGGCGGAGGCGGGAGAGACCCCCCCTTCCCAGAGGCCACGCCCCTTCGGACGGAGCGCACGGGGTCCCGGCTCGTGGGGTGACGTCACGGGGTTGGGCAGGTGTCCACGGAGGGCACGCCCTTCCCTCATTGGGCACTACTCCTCCCCGTTCCACAGGGACTTTAGGGTAAAGTCCAAATTCCTCCTTTCTCCAGCTTGAAATCCCCTTCTCCACCCATGGGAAGCCCTCAGCTCCCCAGGCTGGAGCCTTCTATGACTCGAAGCGCCTTCCATGACCTTCCCCCAGGGCAGCCTCTGGTGCAGGGTCCGCCATCAAACTAACCGCAGCTTAAAGTATAGATTCCCAGGTCCCACCTCAATCTCTGGCTTTGAGGCCAGGAATCTGTATTTTTAACAAGCTTCCAGGTGGTTCTGATGTCTCCTAGGCTTCAGAATCTCATTGTCCACATTTCTCATTCGAAGTGGCAGCAGTTCTCAAACTTCAGTGGGCTTGTTAAAATGGGCTGTTGGGCCCCATCCTCAGAGTTTCTGATTCAGGAGGTGTGGGGTCTGAGAGCCTGCATTTCTACCTGTCTCCGAGGACACTGATGTTGCTGGTCCAGGACCACACTGGGAGAACCTTTTGGAGAAGAGTTTTCACCTGTTGTCAATTCACTGGGTACCAAGCCCTGTGCAAGGCGCTTCACATTCATACAGCCATGTGAAATAAATATTTACCATTTTTCCCGGATAAGGAAAGTGAGATTCAGACAAGTTAACTCACTTGCTCAAGGTCACACAGCCAGGAAGGGCAGGATATCCAAAGGCTGGGCTGGCTCAGCCTCCCGTGCACTGCTGAGAAGTGCAGGATGGGGCTCTGAAGCCCCCCCTCCCGCATTGCTTTAGGTTCAGGGGACTGTCTTTGCTGGGTACCAGTTTTTCTGCCCAGAGAGTTCATGAAGAGAAGACAGAGAGGTCACGTGGTCCTGACCCCTCGTTCCTTCGCTCCCACTCACATTGGAGTGGAAGTTGCCCTGACTTCTCTCTGATCGGCTCCAGAGTCTCCTGGTTAGATCGCGGGGACTAGGAGAAGGAAGGACACTTGGCTGTTACAGGAAGAGCAGGAGGGAGACAGGACCACGGGGTCCTGAGAGGAAAAGGGGGGGGTGCCACCAGGTGCCCGGGCACCTGGTCACTGCTGCCTGGAGGTTTTGCCCTGACAGGCCCCAGGGGAAGACTTTCCTTGGGGGCAGGGACACACAGGTCAAGCCACAGCTGCTGACGGGGTGGAGAGTTGCACAGCACATCTCAGGGGGCCCTCAGGTGAAGGACAGGGGGGTGAGGAAGACAACAAATCTAGGTGGGCTGTTACGGATGAGGAGTCCCACCTGTGGCTTCCTACTCCTGTCTACTTCAGAGCCGGGGTTCTCCTTCGTCACCCGCTAACCCCTACTTCTGTGGAGCGGGCCTGAGACAGGGGTCAGCAGCCCTTCGGGACTGTGCTCATTCTCCTCTGCCTCTTCCTCGCAGTCCCCAGCTTTCTGCCTCTCCTCACTGGCTCCTGGGTCTTAAAGGTTCCCTTGGGGAGGGGAGCACAGCCTGGAAAGGGAGCACAGTTGGGGGGCCAGAGACAGGACGCCAAACGGAAGGAGTCTGACCCCATCGGGTGGGCAGACTAGGACCCAGGGGTACATACTACCTACCTGAGGCATCCTTCCTTACCCCAAACCCTATGGCCCTGTGCATGCCAGGCACCGTGCTGAGGTGAGCTCCGGGACACAGCCCTGAACAAAGCCCAGGGGACAGGAGGACGGGAATTCAGGGAAGGCACCTCTCTCTGAGGTAGCTAGAGACTAAATCCGAAGGAGGAATGAGAGCAAGCCAAGTGAAAAATGTGGGGGAACCACTTTCAAAACAGAACAATCAGCATTTGCAAGAGGAAATGAACTGAGACTAGCCAAGCACAGCAGAAGTGACTGCAAAGGGACACCTGGAGAGATGAGGCCAGGCAGGTGGGCAGGGGCCACAGCCAGGCGCTGAGGCAAGGAGTTTGGATTTCATCCTAAATGCTACAGGATGCCCTGAAAAGATCTTAAGTGGAGAGGTGACATGCCCCAAGTTACACTGAAATCTCTACCTAACCCCATAAAAATTTTCAAAAATATATCTGTGTGGTAAAAAATAAAATAAAATAATGTAAAATAACCTCACCCCTGTTGGAATGGCTATCATCAAAAAGACAAGAAATAACAAGTGTTGGCAAGGACATGGAGAAAACGGAACCCTTGTGCACTGATGAGAATGCAAATTGGTGCAGCCATTATAGAAAAGAGTAGAGAGGTTCCTCAAAAAATTAAAAATAGATCTACCAGGGAATTCCCCGGCAGTCCAGTGGTTAAGACTTGGTGCTTTCACTGCCGTGGGTCTGGATTCGATCCCTGGTCAGGAAACTAAGATCCCACAAGCTTCGTGGCTTGGCCAAAGAAATAAAATTAAAAAAAAAAAAAAATAGAACTACCATATGATCCAACAATCCCACTTCTGGAGATTTGTCCAAAAGAAATAAAAACACTGGGCTTCCCTGGTGGCGCAGTGGTTAATAATCCTCCTCCCAGTGCAGGTGACACGGGTTCGAGCCCTGGTCCGGGAAGATCCCACGCCATGGAGCAACTAAGCCCGTGTGCCACAGCTACTGAGCCTGCACTCTAGGGCCCGCGAGCCACAATTACTGAGGCTGCGTGCCTAGAGCCCGTGCTCAGCAACAAGGGAAGCCACCGCAATGAGGAGCCCGTGCACCACAAGAAGAGTAGCCCCCGCTCGCCCAACTAGAGAAAGCCCGTGTGCAGCAATGAAGACCCAATGCAGCCAAAAATAAACAAATAAAAATAAATAAATAAATTGCAGCATTATTTACAATAGCCAAGACATGGAAGCAACCTAAGTGTGTTCATTGATGGATGAATGGGTAATGAAAATGTGTATATATTATTCAGTCATAAAAAAGAAGGAAATCCTGACATTTGCAACAACATGGATGGACCTTGAGGACATTATGCTAAGCGAAATGTCAGACAGAGAAAGACAAATACCGTATGATCTCACCTATATGTGAAATTAAAAAAGAAAAACACCAAACTCATAGATATAGAAAACAGATTGGTGGTTGCCAGAGGCAGAGGGGTAGGGGGTGGGCAAACTGAGTGAAGGGGGTCCAAAGGCACAAACTTCAAGTTATAAAATAAGTCCTGGGGATATAATGTACAGCATGGTGCCTATAGTTAATAATACTGTATTGTATATTTGAAAAATAAAATAACAGCTAAAATGAATAAAGTGGGAGGAATCACTACCTGAATTTAGGGCTTACTTCAGTAATCAAGGCAGTGGGGTATTGGCAAGGGACAGACATGTAGATCTATGGAACAGAATAGAGAACTCAGAATTAGATCCAACTGATTATTTTTTTAAGAGAAAGGTGAATATATGATCCAACTTTTTAAAATTTTATTTAATTTATTTATTTATTTATGGCTGTGTTGGGTCTTCGTTTCTGTGCGAGGGCTTCCTCTAGTTGCGGTGAGCGGGGGCCACTCTTCATCGCAGTGCGCGGGTCTCTCTCACTGTCGCAGCCTCTCTTGTTGCAGAGCACAAGCTCGAGACGCGCAGGCTCAGTAGTTGTGGCTCACGGGCCTAGTTGCTCCGTGGCATGTGGGAGCTTCCCAGACCAGGGCTCGAACCCGTGTGCCCTGCATTGGCAGGCAGATTCTCAACCGCTGCGCCACCAGGGAAGCCCCGATCCAACTGATTTTTGACAAAGAGGTGAAAGGAATTCAGTGGAGAAAGGATGACCTTTTCAAAAAATGGTGCTGGAGCAGTTGCACATCCATAAGCAAAAAAATGAACTTAGCCCTAAACCTCACACCTTATACAAAAATTAACTCAAAATGTATCATAGACTTCAATACAAAACTATAAAATATAGGGAAAAAAATAGGTGAAAATCTTCAGAACCTACACCTACGGGAAGAGTTCTTAAGACTTGATACCAAAGGCACAGTCCATAAAAGGAAAACTTGATAAATTGGACCTCATCAAAATTAAAATTTTTTACTTTGTGAAAGACCCTGCTAAGAGGATGAAATGGCAGCTACAGACTGGGAGAATATATTTGCAAATAACATCTCCAACAAAGTACATATATATATATAAAGAATATTTTTTAAACTCTCAAAACTGTAAAAAACAAACAAACAATCCAATCAGAAAATGGGCAAAACACATGAACAGACATTTCACTAAAGAGGCTATATGGGGACTTCCCTGGCGGTCCAGTGGTTAAGACTCCACGCTTCCACTGCTGGGGGCACAGGTTCAATCCCTGGTCGGGGGAACTAAGATCCTGCATGCTGCGTGCCACAGCCAAAAAAAAAAAAAAAAAAGAGGCTAAACGGATGGCAATTATTTGAACATAAATGAAAAGATGTTCAACAGCATTAGCCACTAGGAAAATGAAAATTAAAACCAGAATGAGATATCACTACACACCTGTCAGAATGGCTAAAATTAAAAATAGTGATAAGAGCAAATGCTGGTAACTGGATTACTCACACATTGTTGATGGGAACGTAAAATGAAACAGCCACTCTGGAAAAGAGTATGGCAGTTTCTTTTTTTTCTTTTTTATAAATGTATTTATTTATTTTTGGCTGCATTGGGTCTTCGTTGCTGTGCGCAGGCTTTCTCTAGTTGCGGTGAGCGGGCTTCTCATTGCAATGGCTTCCCTTGTTGTGGAGCATGGGATCTAGGCACGCGGGCTTCAGTAGTTGTGGCACACGGGTTCAGTAGTTGTGGCTCGTGGACTCTAGAGCACAGGCTCAGCAGTTGTGGCACACATGCTCAGTTGCTCCGTGGCATGAGGGATCTTCCCTGGCCAGGGCTCGAACCCGTGCCCCCTGCATTGGCAGGCAGATTCTTAACCACTGCACCACCAGGGAAGTGCCTGGCAGTTTCTAACAAAATGAAACACACACTTAACTTGTGACCCAGCAATTGCACTCTTGTGCATGAAATGAAAACTTACACAAACATCTGCATACAAATGTTCACAGAAGCTTTATTTGGAAGAGCTCCCAACTGGAAAAACCCAAATGTCTTTCATTGGCTGGTTAAACAAACTGTGGAACAACTATACCATGGAATACTAGTCAACAATAAAAAAGAACCTGTTATTGATACATGCACAACTTGGATGAATCTCAAGGGAATTATGTTGCATGAAAAAAAGCCAATCCCAAAAGGCTATGTACTACAGGATTCCATTTATATTATATTCTTGAAATGACAAAATTATACAGAGGGAGAACAGGTTAGTAGTTGCCAAAGGTTAGGGAGGGGAGAGGGAAAGATATGGCTAAGGATATAAGAGGGCAGCACAAGATAACCCTTTGATGGAACTGTTCTGTATCTTGACTGTGGTGGTGGTGGTCACAGGAATCTACATGTCATAAAATTACACGGAACTAAATACACACACACACATACACAAATAAGTACATGTAAAATGGGTGCAATCTGAATAAGGTCAGTGGAGTGCATTAATGTCAATTTCCTGGTGGTGATATTGTACTGCAGTTATGCAAGATGTTATCACTGAGTAACGTGTGGATGAAGGGTATACAAGAGCTCTATTATTTCTGACGACTGCATATGAATCCACGTTATTTCTAAATAAAAGTTAAAAAAAAAAGAAAACAGAGGACTATGTTAAAATATTTGCAACTCATATCATAAAGGGCCGATGCCGCTCACATTTAAAGAGTTTCTCGACAAAGAAATAATAACAAAACTAAACATGTATACAGCACATAATATGTAGCAAGTACTGTTCTAAGTTTTTTCAATGCATTCATTCATTAAATTCTCACATCATTCCCATATCATCTCCATTTTATAGGTGAGGTGACTAAGGCACAGAGAGGTTAAGCACCTTGCCCAAGGCCACAGAGCTAGTAAGTGGTAGCGCCAGGATTCAAAACCCAGCAGTCTGGCTCCAGAATGCAAACTCAAACTCTGTGGGTCTCCAGAAAAGACTAGAAAAATTGTCAGAGCATATAAACGGTAAAAGAAAAACAACTGGGTCTTAGAGGAGAGGAGAGAAATCCAGAGAAGGGTGGTGCAGACCTCCCTGCACCCTGGGAACCAACCTTCTTAAGGGCCCCATCTGCCCCAGCTTGGGCAAGCCCAGCCCACGTCACACCTCATTACACAAGGCACAGACTCCTCCTTCAACACAAAAAGACCAATCTCCACCTTCCAAAACCTGCCCCTCTGCAGCCACCTGCTCCAGGAGGAACTGAGGGAAAGGGAGACTGGCAGGCCAGGACTCAGCTTTAGCAGGGAGACAGACACAGCATCCCAGGTGAGCTGGGAGACAGGTGTGGGGCAGGTAGGCTCAGCTTTTGAAACAAAGAGGACAGAAAAGGGAAGAAAAGAGCCCCTCCCTTGGAGGTCTTACCAGCCAGTCCACCCTGTCCCCGCAGACTGACCCAGTGAGCAGATAGGCAGCTCCAGTAAGGAGTAGACAGCACTGGCAAATTGGGCAGCAATGACCCAGGGGACAAAGGACTCAGCATGAGGCCACCACCAGAAACACCTGCTCCCAGGCCTGCAGCCCTCCTGGCCCCTTGGAAGAGCTCCAGCCCTCTGAATCCCAAAGGTGCTCCCCTCTCATGCCCCTCCTCCCTCAAGTCCTGGGGGACCATGTGCCTGTTTTCGGGGGAGGGGGTAGACAAAGGAAGCTAGCCCTACAACAGTCCTGGAGACTAATATCTCATTTGACAGGTGACATCTTCCCTTAGGTAGAGGGTAGAGAATGCCAGCCCTGCCATCCTACAACCTTTGCCTCTAATTAATCGCAGTCCTGCCACTCCTGAGAGGAAAACAGGAACAAGTTAAAATATTACAGAGACCCACAAGTGCACACAGGCACATCCATGTGTGTGCTTCCAGCTGTACACACACCCTGCCTGCGTGTCTGAGGCCAAGACCTTCATGCCTTTGCCCAGCGCACAGTGGGGCTCAGGACTCACTCTCCTCCCGCAGGGCTCAAATACGAACGTGGATGAGGCTGAAGGGGAGGGAAGGACAGGGGTAGAAAGATGATCCAGTGTCCAGGGCTGGGACTTTGTCTCTGGGTTCAAAGGCTTAAACCAAGAATATTTTACCCTGGGTCAACTCTCTCTGTGGCAGCTTTGAACTGTTAGCAAGCAGAGCTGAGGGAGCTAAAGGCACCATGTGTCCCCAACACTGAAAAGCATGCAGTGGATAAAGGGAGCACAGGACCCGACTGGAACCCCCTGGAAGCTGGCTGGGGACAGATCAACCAGCCGTTTCAACCCATCATTTTATCTGAAGAGGTTGAGGCCCAAAGCAGGACAGGGATTCACCAGAGTCCCACAGCAAAGTGGCAGCCATACTGAGACCAGGACCAGGATCTCCTGACTCTCTCTCAAGTACTTTTCCTATTACTCACGGCACATGGCATTCTTTGTCACTTCCAAAACTGGTGTTCCCTCCACCAGAGAGCAGTTTGGATAGTGCTTCCCACACACTAGGTGAAGGTTTACTTTCTGGTTCATTCAGCACTGTTTTAGGCCACGGAGATAATAATCATAAACCGTAGATCATAACCATTAGCATCATAGCAGCACATAACATTTACTGAGCCCTTATGGCGTGCCAGTCATCATCTCCCTGACCCTCAAGACAGACCTATGACACCAGTACTACTACCATGCCCCACTTCACAAACGAGGAAACCGAGGCTCAGAGAGGTTAACCAATTTACCCAAGATCACACATCAAGGAAGTGTTCGCTTAAACCACTTCCCATGCTCTTAACGCCTGCATTCCACTGCTGCCACCCAAGTATACTGGTAAACAAATCAATATGATAATTTCAGATACTGTTAAGTACTATGAAAAAATAAAACGTGGTGAGAGATAGAGGATGACCTTGACAGTGGCTCTCTCCCAATCTGGTGGTCA
>NW_006796716.1:4586548-4594332 GCF_000442215.2 Lipotes vexillifer | reverse complement strand
GGAAAGAGTCCACAAAGACATAGCGACGTCTGTACAGAATCCAGAGGGGCAAGGAGCCCACCATGACAAGATCTGAGAGAAGGGCATTTTAAACAAAGGGGACAGTTTGGGTTTTTTTCCAAGGGCGATGGAAAGCCATTGGAAGGTTTAAGCAAGGCAGTGACATGTTTTGCTGTGTGATGAAGATTGTAGAGGGATCCCAGGGAAAAAGAAGAGATCTGACATTTTCAGGAAATCTGATGATGAAGGGGTGGAGGGGAGATGAGGCAGGACTGAGAATAGAGCAGGGGCATCTGGGACCAGCACTCTCCTTTGCTCCCCACACTTCCAGGGGCCCCCGCACCCATTAGGATGGGTGGGATTTGAAAATCAAGACCCCTGGTCCCAGCTGGGCCCACCTATAGCCCTACCACCTCTGCTTCATGGAGTCCAGCAGCCTTGAGGGAGGGGAAGTGCTTGGGGTCTGATGGGGGCAGGAGGGCAAGGTGTCCAAGGCGAGCTTTTTTTTTTTTAATTAACATCTTTATTGGAGTATAATTGCTTTACAATGGTGTGTTAGTTTCTGCAGTATAACAAAGTGAATCAGCTACACATATACATATATCCCCATATCTCCTCCCTTTTGCGTCACCCTCCCACCCTCCCTATCCCACCCCTCTAGGTGGACATAAAGCACCGAGCTGCCAAGGCGAGATTTTTTTTTCTTTTGGCTGTGCCACGTGGCATGTGGGATCTTAGTTCCCCAACCAGCAGTTCTGCAACCCCAGCAGTGGAAACTCGGATTCTTAACCACTGGACCACCAGGGAAGTCCCTTTTTTTTCTTTTTTGTCTTTTTCTTTTTTTTTGGCCAAGGTGGGATTTTTGCTCAAGACTCTCATCAGGGGACTTCCCTGGTGGCGCAGTGGTTAAGAATCCATCTGCCACTGCAGAGGTCACAGGTTCGAGCCCTGGTCCAGGAATTTCCCACATGCTGTGGAGCAACCCATGTGGCACAACTACAGAGCCCGCATGCCACAACTACTGAAACCCTTGCGCCTAGAGCCCATGCTCCGTAACAAGAAAAGCCACCACAATGAGAAGCCCGCGCACCGTGACGAAGAGTGGTCCCCCCTCTCCACAACTAGAGAAAGCCCACGTGCAGCAACGAAGACCCAGCGCGGCCAAAAAAAAAAAGACTCATCAGGAGGAAGATTTCCCCAGGGGTCACACTGTCCCCCACTGCTCTCTACCAGGAAAGGACTAGGTGCGTAAGAATCCCACCCCCCACACAAATCTCCACCCCAGGAGATCCTATATGCTTTCCCCCCAGTTGGGAATTTCGTCCTCATGTCCCAACACGGGCCTTCTCCAGGGCTCTGGACTAGATTACTTGGGATGGGGAGGAAGGAGGCTGCCTGGGTGCACTGGGACATCTAGGAAAAGCAAGTTCTATGGACTTTCCCCCTCCGTCCCGTCCCTTTCTGTCCCATGAGTTTCTGAGTTTCCTGCCCCCGCTTGGCCAAGCCCAGACAGGACTCCGTCATGTCTGGGGAGGGAGACACGGTGGGAGGTGTCAGCAGCTCCCGTGGCTGCTGGCTGAACTCACCTTCTTCCCTTCCTCCCCTTACATCCTAATGACGCTGAAGAAGCCAGAGAAAAATGGGAGGTGTATTCCTTCCCACAAGCCCACAGCCTCAAGCCCACCGGCTCCTGGGCCTGTAGCTACTTGCAAGGCTATTTACTAGTGACCCTCAGGGGCACCCAGCCTTCCTACCCTCCTCTCACTGAAACTTCCTATTAGGTCCCCAATAGGAAGAGGAGCATATCTCTAAGGATCTGGAGGGGCTGATTCTGGACCTTAGACAGTGAGGCACTACTCCAAAACCCTGGGACCCATTAGTCCTCCAGGCTTCCTGGGACAGACCTACCATGGCCTGTTCGGCCCCAGAACAGTTCCTGGCACACAATGGAGATGTGGTGAATAATTGGTGATTGAAAGCCCCAGAATTGAGCCACTGTGTATTAGAATGTTTTGAGGGCCTGACTGGCTTCAGGCTAACCTCAGAACTGATTCCTGGAGAAGCCACCACATTCATGTATTGAACACCTTCTATCTAACATGTATGTAACATGTCCTGTGTGAGCTAGACATTCGTTGGATGAGTGAAAGCTGCACGACCTTAAACATGACCTTTCTGTCCCTCAGTTTTTCTCTCTAAAAAATGGAAGTGATAACACTTCATCATAAAGCCACTGTGAGAATTACAGTACTTAGAACAAGACATAAAAATAGTCACAGTAGGTGTTTAATAAGTGGTGGGTGGTATTACGAGGGCTGTAAATGTTGGGGTGCGGTGCACAGCTAACAGGCTCAGGGTAGCAGAGCTGTAGGGCATCGGGCAGGGCAGCCGGGGGCTGCTCCAGACTTCTGGGAAAGGCCACTCAAATTCCCAGAAACGGTGTCCAACTTTGCCAGAGCTGCGGAGGGCTGGGGTGGGGGCCAGGAGGAGAGTTTGCTGACTTTTCTAGTGAACTGGGCGCTTCCAGCAAACCATCCCTGCTGCTCACCGGCTCCCAGCTTTGTTCACGCCCACCGCCTCCTGCTCACACCTAACTTCTCGGTGAGCAAGACCCAGTAGCACAGCCGTCCCTCCCCCGCTCCCAGGGCCTCTGCTGCCCCCTAGGCTCGGGCGCGGCTGCCAACCCTTGCACCTTCCCCCACCTCCAAGCCCTGTGAATTCTGACATCCCCGAATTTTACCGTCTCGTGAAATATCCCTGCTTTTCCTTGGGGAGCCACCTCTGCGCCCTCGCGTGGCCCGGCAAGAGGGCAGGCTAAGGCGGAGAGGGGACTTGAGGCTCCACGGTCTCCCCTCGTGTTGCCCCCGCCCCCCAACCTCGCACCAGATCGCCACGGTCTCCGGCCGCTGCTCCCGCGGCGCCAGGCAGACACCCTCCCGCACTCTCCGACCGCGACACTGCTGGCCCCCGGCCCGAGCCCTCTGCGCCCGGCGGCCCAGCCTCACCGCCGGGAACCCTGGGAGATGTAGTTTTCGGCCGCCCTCGGCAGGAGCGGGGCCCACAGAGCCTGATGCGTGTGCGCGTCCGCCAAGTGAGGGGCCCTGACCGTCGCCGTGGCCGGGCCCAAGAGCGCCAGAGAGGCAGGGCAGTGGACCAGCTGAGGAGGCGGAATTTCCAGCGAGGTCTCTTTCTCCGTAGGGCCCTGGACAAGTCCCGTAACATCAGCAACAGTCTGTCTTGTCGGATTTCCAGCGAGAGCCCGGGCTCAGCACCTGGTGCCCAGCATGTCCTCAATGAACCGGTGCCTCTGAGACTATCGTTACTGGCCCGGCACAGTTGCCAAAGGCAATTCAGCCCCTAAAAGTGTGCGGGGGCCTGCCCGCCACCCCCAGCCCCGTTACTCCCACACATATTTGGGCCGGCGCCCCAGGTGCCCCTCCCTGTCCCATCCACAAACACACTCTACCTCTACTCAGAAATTTCCGATATTTATTTCCCAACATTTTGATAATTTTTTACAAATTGAATAAAAGGAATGAAGGAGAGTACGTGGGACCCCAGGCCAGGCCTTGGGGTCCCGATGAGAGGTGACGGTATGAAAACTTCTCCTCACCCACAACTCCTGGCCTGCTGCCCTAACCTCTCCTATCAACCTTACCTAAGAGTGAGGTGGGGGCTTTCTGAGGATGTGGGGTTCCCCCCTAGAGGGGACTCCGGGAATCCTGTTTCAAGCCCTGAACTGGGTCAGGTTGGGGACAGATGTGGGCCCGGATATGGCGCCGTCGCTGCCTCTCCTGCCTGCGGGCCAGCTGCTGCAGTTGTTTCCGAATGGCCCACAGCACCAGGTACACTTCCGGCAGCATCTCAGTCCCTCTCGACTCCAAACGGGACCCGGTCTTCATTTGGGAGGTGACTGAGGTAGAACTCACAGACGACTGTGAAAGAGAGAAGATGAGCACAGATGAACAGCTTGGTCTAGGGGGAAACCACTGGTGGAACCACCTGCAGATAAACGGCAAAGGCTTATCTAATTCCACCTGCCCTGTCAAGCCTCAGCTTGGGCAACGCCTCCTCCAGGAAGCCTTCTCGGCCTGCCTCTACTCTTGTGTTCACCCTGTCATACCACATTTTATGCACTATTTGTTCTGTGGACTCATCTGTCTTCAATACCAGCATGCAAGCTCCTGGAAGACAGGGACCATGTCCGACCCACCTTTGAGTCCCCACTAGGGTTCCATGGAGAGTGCATTAAAATGAAGGCCAGAATGACACCCCCAACTCTGTCTCCAACCCAAAGCTCTCGCCTGACCTCCAGGCCTGTATAACCTACTGCCTCCTAGACATCTCCCTGCAGATGTCCCTCTGATACTTCAACTCATCCTGTCCCAACGCCCTAAAGTCGTTACTTCCTCCCCTAAGTCGACTCTCCTTCCAGTGAATGGCTCCAGCCTGTTTTCACGGCTGTCTCCCCCTCGCCCCTCACCATCATGCAATCAACCGCGTGGGACAACAATTCTACCTCTTAAATATCACTCCGATCCATTAACTTGTTATACCTGATGCCTCTCTCCCGGCCCAGAATATTTTATTTTATTTTATTTTTGACCACACCACGTGGCTTGTGGGATCTCAGTTCCCTGACCAGGGAGTGAATCTGGGCCTCAGCAGTGAGAGCGCCAAGTCCTAACCACTGGACCGCCAAGGAATTCCCCAGGTGAACTTTCAAAAATTATTATTAATGCAGTAATACCTAATTCAAAACCAAAATAAACTGACTTGGTAGTAATCTAGACACTTCCCTTTTTAAATTAAAATTTTGACTGAGATAATTGTAGGTTCACACGTACTTGTGAGAAATAATACTTAGACTCTTTACCTATTTTCCCCCTATAGTAAAATCTTTCAAAACTCTAGTAGTGCTATTTGTAATGAGGTGGATAGATCTAGAGTCTGTCATACAGAGTGAAGTAAGTCAGAAAGAGAAGGACAAATACCGTATGCTAACACATATATATGGAATTTAAGAAAAAAAAAAAATGTTATGAAGAACCTAGGGGTAAAACAGGAATAAAGACAGAGACCTACTGGAGAACAGACCTGAGGATATGGGGACGGGGAAGGGTGAGGTGTGTTAGGGCGAGAGAGAGACATGGACTTATATATACTAACAAACGTAAGGTAGATAGCCAGTGGGAAGCAGCCGCATGGCACAGGGAAACCGGCTCGGTTCTTTGTGGCTGTCTGGAGGGGTGGGATAGGGAGGGTGGGAGGGAGGGAGACAAAGAGGGAAGAGATATGGGAACACATGTATATGTATAACTGACTCACTCTGTTATAAAGCAGAAACTAACACACCATTGTAAAGCAATTATACCCCAATAAAGATGTTAAAAAAAAAAAAAAAACTCTAGTAGTATCATAGAATACTGACATCAATCCAATCCACTGATCTGAATTCATATTTCTCCAGTTTTACTTGTACTTGTGTGTGTGTGTTGAATTCTTCCCAATTTTACATGATATGTGCAGGTTCATGTATTCAACTACCATAGTCAAGATACAGGAGATTTCCATTATTGCAAGGATTCCTCATGTTGCCCTTTTATAACCAACCCACCTCCCCCGTCTCTCCCTCCATGCGCAGCCCCTGGCAACCACTAAACCACTAATTGGATCCCCACTTTTCTAATGTGGTTATTTCTGGAATGGTATATAGTATAAATGGAATCATACGATATATAACCTTTTGGGATTGGTTGTTTTCACGCAGCATAATTCCCTTGAGATCCATCCAAGTTGTTGCATATATCAATAGTTTCTTCCTTTTTATGGCTGAGCAGTATCATTCCATGATATATCAGTTTAACCACTCACCCATTGAAGGACATTTGGGTTGGTTTGGGCTCTTATGAATAAAGCTGCTATGAATGTTCACGTACAGATTTTTGTGTGAACATAAAATTTCATTTATCTGGGATAAATGTCCAGGAGTACAATCAATGGGCCATATGATAACTGCATGTTTAGTTTTAGAACTGACCACACTGTTTTTCCAGAGTGGCCACACCATTTTACATTCCCACCAGCGTGAATGAGTCATGGGGGATAGGAGGGGGGTGCTGCTGGGGACAAGGGGGACAACGTGCTGACCTTCCAGCTGCACATCTGCCAGCCAGACTGCAGGGCGGAGACCATGAGCATGGAGACAGATTTGACAGCAGTCCGGGGCAGCTGCAACAGCGATCTCTGCCCATGGCCCGCCTCCACCGCAGCCCCGTCCGCGGTGGTCTTGGCCAACACGCAGGGGTCAGCCACCTTGGAGGACACATCCATCCTGGAGACCTTAGCTTCCTTGGGGGACTCAACCAACTTGAAAGTCTCAGACACCTTGGAAGTCTTCTCCACCTTCAACTCATTTTTCTTGGAGTCAGTGCGTTCTACGATGGTTGACTTAGCTTTGTGTTTCCAGAAGAAAACCTAAGAACCGAGACAGGGAGAGGAGAGACAGAAGTGAGGGGCAGAGCAAGAGACAACAGTCAGAAGGGAAGGCCCAGAGAAGGGGCCTCCTCCCCAGCTGTCCTGTCCCTCACCACCTCCCTCTCCATCTTGTTTGGCCACAGGTGGCCAGGAGAGGAGGGAGGCCAGGTGAGGAAGTGTGGGTTTCTGTGACCTAGAGGTCATTGACCAGCACTTCCCACCCCAGCAGGGCAAGAGGAAGGGGCGATCTCTGAAACTCACCGAGCGACTAACCTTGCGCCAAATCCATCGGAAGAACCTCATGACCACAGCCATTTCTTCCGATACACAAGCCACAAGTAGGGGGCAGAACCGGCATTGAGTTCAGTGGGGAGGACAGGCTGCAGGCCAGTGGCCGCCACCTAAGGGGTCTCTGGGGAGCCTCTAGCACAGCAGTGAAGAAAGAAATAGAGAATCCAGGAGGAAAAATCCCCCCCGTGACTCATCCTAGGCCCTTCCTCACCTCCCTGGGACAGGGAGAGGAGTCAAAGTTTATGAGAACCCAGAGGGAGGGAGAGTTCTAGCCCATTGTGAGAGCCTGCCTGGCCCTGACCCCAACCCCCGAGACCCTTCCAGGATTCCCGGAGCCAATCCCTGCACCCTTGGCCCTCCTTCCCCCGAATCCAAGGAAGGAAAACTAACATTTACTGAGCGCCTGGTACTCCTTGGGCATTTCCCATGTCTGATGTCATGTAACCGTCCCAGTTGCCCTTCAGGTAGGTATTATTGTCAGTACCATTTTACCCAGGAGGAAACTGCAACTCAGAAAAACCAAAGAACCTGCCCAAGTCATAAACCTAAGGAGCCACAGGGCGCGGAGTACAAACCAGGTCTGCCTCCAGGATCCCACTCTCAGCGCAGGTCCCCCCTAGTGGGGCTGGGGTTCTCCTGAAGTGGAGGCTGCTGCTTTCCCCGCTTCCCCACTAGATGGGGTCCGTCTCCCTACCTGCCTCTCCCGCCTGGGCCGGAGCCGAGGCTGTCAGGGAGGGGCCTGCTCACCCACAGGGCCCCATCCTCAGCCAGCTGGGGGTGGAGGCCACGGAGGCCAGCCAGGCCTGGCGAGGGCACCGTGTGCCCGGGGAGCCTGGCCCACACCCAGAGTTGAGACAAGGGGCCCATTCAGGGCCCCCCGCCCCACCCCCAAGCAGCCGCCCGGATCCAGCCCGCAGAGGGGACACGCTGGGAAGCCGGGGGGTGGATCCTGCACAATCACCAAAGGCTCCATTGTTCTCCTGTCCCCCACCAGCACGTGGGCCGACGCCCCCCCC
>NW_006796716.1:4577443-4586394 GCF_000442215.2 Lipotes vexillifer | reverse complement strand
CTTGCCTCGCCTGCCCCTTCCCAGGACCCAGGCCGCTGGCTCCCTTTTCCTTCCGCATCTCCACTCTGAGCCACATTAAACCTCTGGACAAGATCTCCAGGGGAGCCCGCAGCCTCAAGTTGCTCTCCCACAGGTGGAAACTGTTGGTGCAGGTCCCGCATCTGGACACAAGCAACGAGATGCCAACCTCCAGATTCAAGTTTCTTCGGATTTTTTAATTATAATTATTATTTTAATAACAACCTGAATCCCAGAACTTCCAGATAATTTCCGTACTCCCTCCCCTGGGCAGAGGAGAGGGGGGCACTCCAGGGAACAAGGTGGGGATGTCTGCCAGGCAGCCTCCAACACCCCCAAGCCATCTATTGCCGGGGCGGTCCCAGAACACTGACCCCTAGGGAGGGAGGAGGGGGGCTCCATCTAACACCCTGTCCTGATGCCCTCCCTCCTCCATCAATGTCTAGGGATGCCCCAGCCCAGTGCCTGGGCACTACGGGGAGATCAAGGAAGGGCGGGGGACAGGCCACTTCTGAGCCTTCAACTCCCATCCCCGGGGATCAGGGGGCATTAAAGCTGCATAGGAAGAGGGGGCAGGCAGCTGGCTCAAGGCCTAGCAGCTGTGGCGGCCCCCAAAGGCACATTGTGAAGAAAGGGAGGCTCAGACTGAGGGCCCATTGGGCGCTGGGGGCCCCAGCCGCGGGACCCCCGAGGAAGGCAGCTGGGCCAGCTGCTCGGGGCTGGCCAAGGCACGCAGCAGTCCATTCTCCTGCTCCAGCGCGGCATTCCGCTCGGCCAGGTCCCGAATCTGCTCCTTCAGCACCTCCACCTCCTCCCGGACCGCAAACATGAGGTGGGACTTCACCAAGTCCTGGGGGTCCAGGGACAGGCAAAGCATCAGGGGTCCCAGGCCACCCCAACCTCATCCCCTGCCCAGTGCCTTGAGGAGCCAGGTGTGGGAGAGCGTCCTGCTCCCAGATGATGGGGGACCATTGGGGAAGAAGTCAAACAGGGAAGGCGCAGGGGGTGGGGTATTGGGATGGGCACGGATGCCGGCCAGAGGCAAGGTCAGGGCTCGAAGACGGAGACGGGGGCCAGGAGCAGGCTAGGAAGCAAGGTATATCAAGGGTTCAGGAGGGGGCGAAGGACCCCAGGGAACCCAGCTGGGAGCAGGTCGAGGAGCGGAAGCCAGTATTCCCTAATAATGAGGACAGCAGGGATGGAGTACTGGGCCGGCCAACGGAGGCAGGGGCCTGGGCATCAGCACACAAGTCAGGACCTGCTGGGACCAAGATGGCTTCTCTTACCATGGCTTGTTCGATCTTGTTGTCAATGCCAACCAGGCTTCCGGAGCCACTGGAGAGACACAGGGAGATGAGAGGTAAGGAGGAGGAACAGGTGCCAAGCCAGGTGTCTGGACACCCCAGCCTGCTGCCTTCCAGGTGCTTCTCAGAGCAGGCTCTGGCCTCCTCCACAAGCCCCATTTGCTGCAGCCTCCCACCCACACCCCTGCCTGTACCTGTGACAGTAGAGAATCAGGGAGAGGAGGGTTTTGTCCATCCCCCGACGAGGTGAGGGCCGCTGCCCGGGTCCCCCCAGGCCCCGGTGGGGTGGGGGTCCAGATGCCCCTCGGATGGGGGATGCTCCCCGAGGGGAACAAGGAGAAGAGACACAGCCCCTCTTCCGTGGAGGCCCCGGAGCCATCCCCACCACTCGGGTCTCATACGAGGACACCAGGGACTTGACTGAGACCCCTGGCTGGGCCATCCCCAAGGGGAAAGGATCCTTGGGCCTCCCCAGAGGGAGAGAGCTGTATCATAAGGACTGCCTGGGGGGCTCAAAGCCCCCCCGGGCAGAGCAGAGTCTGGCTGGTGCCAGGCAGGCAGAAAGGAGACAGTGCCTAGGGGGTGCTGGCCTGAAAGCTATATACCACTCCCCAGGGCAAAGCCTGGCTGCTATTGGCTCCTCAGGGACACGGGGACCCCCTCCCGCCGGCTCCATGGTGGGCGGGAATTCCCAGACACGGTCAGTGCCAGTGTCCCCTTCTCACCCTGGCACCAATCCCAGAGCGGAGGGGAGGGGGGCCGGGTGAGGACAGTCAGCTGGGGGGCCGAGTCGGGGGAGGGGCTGTGGGGCCAGAGGCCTGGGGCAGGGAAGGGTGTGAAGGGTGAGGGACAGCCTGGCCCCAGGAGGCCTCTTCCCACCTCTGACCCCATCCTGCCCACTCTGGGCCAACACTGGCCTCCCTCAAGGCCTCAGCTGCTCTCAGCTGGGAGGTGAGAAAGGGAGTGAAGGCGATGTGGTGGGGGATGTTTCTGATATGCTTGTGGTCTTCCTCGGATTATGAGCACCTGCCCGAAACACAAAGCCCACAGCCGGGATGACACCTGGGGCCTAGTCAGAGAGTTCCCCTCCTCCCACAGTGAGGGTGAGGGGGAAAAAAAAAAATGGGAATGTTACCATGGCAACAGAAACAGAGCCTGAAAGACGAGTACAGCCTATGGACCTGGGACCTGAGTCTGGTGTTTGGGATCCTGGAGGGAGCGAGGGCATAAGGAGAGGTGATAAGGTAAGGCTGGAGGTGGGATACTGGGAATAGGTGCAGGCGCTCTGAGGAGTCCTGGGAATGGAAGACAGGGAGGGGAGAGCAGGTCTGGCTGCAGTTTATTAAGTGGCCACCAGAGGTCGACTCAGGCCTGGCTCAAGAGTCCCCAGGCCCAGGCTTTGGGTCCCAGAACCTGCACTGTCCTTTGCACCCTTTCCTCTCCTCCAAAGCTCCCTCTCCCCACCACTCAGGCCCCAGGTTCCTGCCTCACCCTGCGGCTCACCACCCACACCTGTCCAGCTTCTGCCTCAGCTGCCTTGGCCCCGGGGCCAGCCCTCCACCTATGCCTCCCAGCAACCGCAGGATCACCAGTCCTGACCTCCAACCCCCAGTTCTGCCCCTCTCAGGGAAGGTGGCCCCAACATGCTGCCTCCCTCACCCTTGTGCTCCCTTGTCCAGCCCTCTCTCCTGGTTGTCAGTTCCAACTTGCTTTCCTGTGGGGGGAATTAGCACTCAATCCAAGGTGACCCTTGGATGAGGCCCTGCAGCCAGGAAGGGAGCACGAGGGCACTGGGGATTTTCCATTTCCCATCCAAGCTCTGGATGCAGAAGGCGCTGACAGGTGGAGTAACGAAGAGGGTGACCAGGCCTGAGAGAGAAGGACAGGATGGGGTGGGGGAAGGAGACCTGGGCCTCCTGGGGTTGGGGGGAGGGAACAAGTTTGAGAGCAGAGGGAGGCCAGCCAGCTGCAGCGTCAAAGCAGTTTTCAAGCTATTTCAAACCGAGACACCTGGGTGGAGACTGGGCCACCACAGAACTCTCCCCCCAGCCACCGGTACACAGACACACAGAGACCAAAGAGGGGCAGATTCACAGGAATAGGAACACTGGCCTTGCTTGGTGAACACTCAGTAAAGATGCCAAGTAAGTTGTTCCTTCTTGCCAGAAATAAAAGAATAATACAACAGTAAACATTTGTCGGCTGATAGATGATTATCTCCTGTTTGACTAGCACTGGAGAGTTTTTGATGGCACTTTCCACTGGCACATTCTAACATTAACACTTCAAGGGACCAGGACTCTGGCAACCCAAGCCCTCCCTTTGAGAACCCCTGAGAGAAGGACTGCCTGGCACTGTGCTGGAATCCCTGAGCAGGGTCAGGAGTGGGAAGCTTGGGGTTGACTAGATGGGATCAGCCTTCACCACAAGCCCCCAAAGCAACTTTGTATGAGTCAGAATAAAATTTTCAAGACTTATTGCCATCTTCTCGAAAACTGTCATGACTTCAAGTGTCAACAGTGACTTCAAATGTGAGTGGTGCCCCCTGGAGTTGTGCAGAGCACGACATGCACACCTGGGGACTCTGGCCCTGCAGGACTCTTAGGTCCTGGGGCAAGGACAGCTGTAGAGGCTGGTCTTCCTTTTTGAAGGTCAAATGAAACAGCCTCAAAATGATCAGATGAAGAAACAGGACATCTGGGAGAGGTGGGGAGGTTTTGATGCCGGGGACAAGGGCCAGCCCTGCTCCCTCACAGTGTTTTGATGAGCCCCCAGGAGCCTGGCTGCCCCGTCTACACTCCCTCCTGGATCTGTGTGTGTGGGGGGGGGGGGGGGGGAGTATTTATCCCGTGCCTCACTTTCCACTGAAAACTTCAGAAGGAAGCCATCTCTCTTGGCTTGCCAGGTGGCGTGGAAGGGACCCAAATCCTCTCCACCACACCCCACAAGGTTACCAGGCAGTGCTGAGGGTAGATAAAGGGGCCTGGGGTTGTTATTTCCTGCCACCTCCCCCGCCTTCCCAGGCTGTCTGGCAGAGACCAGAAAGGAGTTGGTGGGGGTTCCCCGGCTTCCTGCTGGGGGTTCCGGGGTGGGGCGGCGGGGCGGGAGGGTTCTGGTGGGCATTCTGGAGGGAGCCCGTGCAGTTCAGGACTGTTGGCGGGGGGGGGGGGGGGGGGAGGATGGCTCTTTGCCCAGAGTGGGAGAGCTGTCCCTGCCTCTGTCCTCGAGAGAAAGGGCATCGCAGAGATGTTTGCTTCCTCCTCTTCTCTTGGGACACAGGCATTCCAGTAGGAGAGGGGAGAGAAAGTGGCTTTGGGGTCCGACCCAGGCTCCAACAGCAGTCCTGCCACTTACTAGCTGGTGACAGTGGGCAAGTTTCTAAAAACATTCCTCCTCTCTCAGTTTCTTCATCTGGATAGTGGGGATCCTGGGGTTGCTCTTAAGAATTACGTGAGATAAGAGGTAGCATTTGACCCCAAGGAAGCACTGGATAAACATACCTTTTCTTTCCTGAGTTCCTGGAATTCATTCCCTGTAATGCCTGGATCCCCCATGCTGGCCATCTACCCACCTATGCAGCCATCCCCTCATGCATCCATCCATCCACTTATTAAAGTACCTCCCAACTGCCAGGCCCTGTTGGGGGCATGAATTCACCATGTACCCTCTGTTCTCCCATCCCCAGATTTAGGATTGGTCAGGCATCCCCAACTCCCCATCTGGGATCCAGGCACTTAGTACCCCAGCCCACTTTCCCTCTCAAAAGGGAGGTCGCATGCCACTCAGACCCTGTTCTGCCAGCTCCCAGCACACCAGACAGGTGAGGTGGGGGCTACACGCCCCATTCCAGGGGGCCAAGGAGGTGGCCCAGCCCAAACACGCTGGCCCAGCAGGGTGGAGCACGAGGGGTTGGGCCTGAGCCCCAGAAGCTTGGAGCTCAGCAGAGTAAAGTGGAGGCTGGGAGGCAGACCGGTCAGACTGGGGTGTTTGAGGGGGTGGGACAGAGGGAGGAGGGGAGGGAGGGGACAAGCCAAAAGAATAGAGTTCAGGAGGCTTCTAGAGGCAGAACTCTCTAAGAGAAAGCTGGAAGCTGGCCTCTCAGATCAACAGGGGTGGGGGAGGGACAGGGAGCCCTCCGTGCCAGGGAACCTCCCAAGTGGGAGGGGAGCGGGTGGGAAGCGCTGAGAATAGCAGCGATGGGAGCAGGTGACTCTCCCAGGCCTGGCCAACCTCACACCTCACACATTCCTTAGAGCAGGGAGCTCAGATGCGGCCCTGCCCAGCCCTGCTCTGTCCCTCATTTTCCAAGTACCTCCACCAGGCCCCTCGCCCTCCATCCCACCGGCCCCTATCTCCCCTTCTCTTTCCTCTCTGCCCCCCACCAAGGCCTCAGTCCCTGACTGGAGAAGGGGGGTGGGGGGGTCGCCACGTGACTCTAGGGCAGGAAGGAGAAACTCCGCTGAAATAAGTCCCCCACTTCCCACTAAGCCCCGCCCCCTAGTGCCTTCCAAACAGGAAGTCCCTCCCCCAGGCTTTGAACCGGAAGTCCCCCTCCTCCCTCCAAAATAAAAGTGGCAACTCCCTGGCCCCTCTCCTGGGTTCGTATCAGTCCACAGCCAGAAGGGAGCAGCTAGGCCATCTGACTCGCGATTTTGTTCCTCCCCTTTCAGCTTGCTGACTTTGCTACGTTGAAACCTGGCCCTCAAAACAGGAAGTTCTGCCCACCGTGCCATGAACGGGACATTCTCCCCTGAAGGGCGAACCCCAGGAGATCCTGCTCTCCTGTGCCTTCCCTGTGACCGACAGCCAGCCTCTCCATGGCTTTGGCTTGGCCTTGGCCTCCGGGGAGTGCTCAGCCTCCATGGTGATCCTAGCACAGAAAACCGAACC
Source organism: Lipotes vexillifer (assembly GCF_000442215.2). Classification (NCBI taxonomy): domain Eukaryota; kingdom Metazoa; phylum Chordata; class Mammalia; order Artiodactyla; family Lipotidae; genus Lipotes; species Lipotes vexillifer. The sequence continues at coordinate 4,580,182 of NW_006796716.1, read as the reverse complement.
TTAGGGACATGCTTTCTTGGTACCAGAGGTCCCAGGATCCTAAAGTAGCCTGCGTGGACTCTGCAGGAGTCCCATTCCCCTCCGTAGGGAGAGGGAGAACTGGGAGGAGACCAACTCCCTATTCTGGTCTCCTGAACATTTGCCAGTAAATTCTTCGGGTTGGCCAGATGATGCTAAATCTGCAAGAGCTCTGGAATTTGACAACAATGACTCCCTTCAAACTCTAAAAAAGTCTACCATTTGACAGTCCTAAGCCAGGGAGTCCCACCCAGCTCTCTCCACAGGGAGGGAGTAGGTCTCAAATCAGCTTTGCCCAGTGTGTTATGCCCAGGCCAGGCTTCTCAGTTTAAGAGGTCATCCCCAAGTTCAAGTAGAGGGAAGGACACCTACCAGGCAGTTTCACTCAGCTTTCCCAGGTGCTGGGTGCGGAACCCAAGCCCACCTACCTATCGTCATCACTGTCCAGGTGGCCACTGATGGCCAGCATGGAGCGGGCGAAGCTGAGGCTCTGGGCAGCCGCTGTTCCAAAGGGGTCTGGAGACTTGTGAACCAGACTGGCATCGGGGAAGAAGTAGAGGGCTGGGGAGCTGGGGCGAGAGTCGAGTGGGGGCACCTGGAGACAGACAGGTGGGAACTGTCAATTTGAGTGAGAGAATGGATCCGGCCGCCTTACAACTTGCCTAGTAGTGTTCCTCCCTTCCCAGCTCTCCCCACACACCCCCTGTCTTCTGAAGACAACGGACCTAGGCGTCCTACCCCCGCAGCCCCTCTTTCCCCCGGCTCTGGGGAAGGAGGTACTAGAGACAAGGGAAACAGCACCCATGCTAAGGACTGGGTGAGTGGCTTCTAAAAAGTGGCTCACGGGGTATCGGAGAGGGGCTCTGGTCTGCACTCCAGTACCCTTCCCCCACCTGAACTAGGACCCCTAATCAGAGGCCAGTCAGTCTGTACCTTCTGTTACCTGACTTCTTAAGGCGACTCAAACGTCACTTCCTCAGAGGCATTTCTCCATCCTGTGACTCACGAATTCCACTGAACTGTTCTATTTTTTTTATAGCCCCTAATATTATCTGAAATTAAAGTATTTTTGCCTCCCTGCTGCTGGAAGGTAAGCTCCAGAGGGCAGAGCTTGTAGTTTGTTCAACAGCCATTTGTAGAATGAATGAATCCTCAGAAACTGGTCCTCCCCCTCCTCCCCCCTCCCCCCTCCACTACCCGTTCTAGCCTCTCCTCTCAAACTTCTAGGGACTCAGATGAAGTTCTGCTCCTGAGCTTGGCTCTTGGGGGCTGGGGACCGGAGCGGTTACGGAGATGGAGAGAGGCGGAGCCTGGGCGTGGACCCACACAGCCCAACTGGCGCTGGGGGTAGCTGCAAAAGGGCGGGGGCCACAGGAACAAGACGCCTCTGTGAGGCCCCAGGAGGCCCCAGCTTCTCGGAAAAAGCCAAGAACAGAGAGTCCAGGGTGGTTGGCGGGACAGAACAGAGGAAGGGGGCCCACGTGGTGCCCCCCGCCCTCCTCCAGGCCCCTGTTAGAGGCAACCCGGGGAGAAGAGGCATGGGGGAGTGTAGGAGGAACACAAACTTTGGGGCAGGGAAACAGCAGCACAGAGGCAGGGGCATAGGAAGGAATCAGGACGTGGGGGAAGGAAAGGGAACTGGGGGCACAGAGGGGAGAGGGGCAGGGTCTGTGGGCCCAAGGGAAGCTCAGGCAGGGCTTAAGGATACAGAGAGCTGAGGCTTGGGGCAAAGGGAGCTTGCTTTGGAAGAGTGTGTGGACACGGACCAGTAAAGGAAACGCATCTTCCCCCCTGGGGTAGGAACTGAATGAAAGAACTCAAGAAAAGTGGGGGGTGGCATGAGAGACGTGAGTTTGAGGCCAGGAGGGGGTGGGGGGAGCCGGTCCTGACCGGTCCTGACAAGGCCCAGACACACAGTCTCAGGTTATTTTTATACTGTGGTTTGTGCCCAAGGCCAGGAAGGGGAAAAGTTCTCATCCTCACACTACCTGCCTTTCCTCCTGCACCCAACGTGTTATTTTCTCCTTCAGGACAGACACATCCAACATCCCTTGCTGCCCACCCCCCACCCCAAGGACCCAGGCATCCTGCCCCCCAGCCCAGACTTGTTCCTCTTTTGGAGGCAGGAAGCAGAATAAGCAAAGGATTTAACTCTTTCTCGGCTGCTCCCCACCTCTCTCCCACTGCATGGTGGCCACCCCCAGTGATTGATCCTTGAGAGACCCAGACGCAGGGAACCGAGACTGACAACTGGGGGTAGAAAGGACGAACCAGCCAACGTCCCGTCCTTGCAATGGGTTCCCTCACCCCCACCCAATTCTTTAATGTCTTGGAGAAGTTTGTCTTGGGACAAAGCTGGAGGTGGAGCTGGGTGGTGAGTGGAAAGAAGACCCCCCCACACACCCAACTGGAGATGGGAGTGCAAAGGAGAGATTTACAGTGGAATGCCTACTTTTTGCCCTTCCCTCCCAGCCCCAGCAGGCCCAACTACCCCAGCCCTGCCTGGGGCCTCCACCCTCAGTGCGTGAAGAAGCAAGACCAAGACAGAAGGTGATGGCCAAAGTGAGGAGGTCACATCTCCATGATGCAGAGACAGGACTGGGCTACCCGGAGCTGGAGACTCGGGCCAAAGGCAACAAATGAAAGACCAAAGAGAAAGAAAGTGCAGAACGTGGGGAAGACGAAGCCTAAGAGAGAAAACAAGGGCCATGTGAGGAGCAG
>NW_006796716.1:4564622-4577334 GCF_000442215.2 Lipotes vexillifer | reverse complement strand
AGGAATGGACTTCCAAGTGAGAGAGCAGGAAGAAAAAAAAAGGGGCTGTCTGATGTGACGGACAGGTGACGATGGAGCGGGGAGAGGTCAGTATGGAAGTGGAGGCCAAGGTCAAAATCGACAAGCACCACCCCTCAGGTGTCTCCCCCAACCCTGAACCCAGCTCTTACCTGCCCCATCTCCTCTGGAGCAACCAACTCCATCCTCAGCCGCAGAGCTCCATCCTTTGCACGCGACAGTGGAGGGGTCCCTGCTGTTGAGCCCCCTGCCTCCACTTCTACCCTCAAAGAGGGCAGGGGCGTGGCAGCCCGGGAAGTGCCCGCGCTATCCCCCGTCCCGGCCTCTGGGGGGCGCTGCTGGGGCAGGGAGGCTGACAGGGGGGTTGTCTCCAACTTGGCCTTGCCGGGCACTGCCAGCTGGCCCAGCCCCCCGGTGAAGGAGCGGGCCTGAGGTCCAGGGGAGGTGGGGGGCGGGCGGAGCCAGGAGGTGGGGCCCTGAGACAGGCCTGGCTGTGGGGTAGGGGTGGCCAGGCCTAAGCTGGCCAGCTCCAACCTGGAATCCAAAGACCTGCCCCCGTTGCCCCCTGAGGCCCCTCGAATCCCTTCCAGGAGCCGGCCAAAGCTAGGGGGCTCCAGGTCTCTCTCGTAAACATCCACACATGTCCAACGGCCTCGGCGATAAGGCTCTCCCAGGCCTTGGGGCAGCTTCACCACCCGGAAACGGGAGGCGGGGGCCCCAGGCGGTGGGGAGCCATTCCGGGGGGTGCCCTTGCCCCCTGGCTCGGGGTTGGGCTCCTCGTTGGGCACGCGGGGCGGGGGGCCAGTGGGGGCCGGCAGGGCAGGGGAATCTGGACTCCCCGGGCTCCCCGGACCCTCGTAGTCCGTGGTGACGCTGGTGATTTGGAAACTACTCTTCTTCTTGCCCCCACTCATGGTCCCTGGGGCTCAGGACTGGGCCAAGGTGGGCAGGGGGGCGGTGGCGGCTCTTCGAGGGGCTCAGGCACCCCTGGAACAGGGGGGCCACATGGTGGGGACATCAGGGCCCCTGGGGATGTCTGGGTCCGACATGGCAGGAGGGCCTTACGGGAACTGGGGGTGCCTGGCTGGTGAAAGGGAGAACAGGGTAGGGGAGGCGACGGGAGCTGGGGGGTCAGGGGCAGGTTTTTCCTGCTGCTGTCGCTGCCACCGCCGAACTCCAGAGCTGAGTTTGCAAACTGGAGAGAGAAAGAGAGAGAGAGAATGTGTGAGAAAGCAGTGGGCAGGCCACCTCCGGGGCTTCCTCTCTGGGGAGCGGAATGGGGGGAGGAAGGGGAAACCGCCAGAGACAAAGAGACAGAAATGACAGAGACCAGAGCAGAGGGGACAGATCCGGGCGGGCGCAGAGAGCAGGAAGAGGCGGCCCAGACCCAAAGTTGGGCATTTCTCGCTGGGATTCAAACTCACGAGACCCAAGTCGTCCCAAGAGCAAGGGCTCCAAGGCCTGCGTGAACAGGAGTGAAGCCGTTCCTCAGCCCGGCCAGGCCACCGGGAGGCCTGTGCTGGGCCACCGAGGCCCCCTGCACCCCAGCTCCCCCATCCCTGAGGCGGCCCTGCCCCGCCGCCCCGCCCAACCCAGAGCCCTACCTCTCGGCCGCGGCCACCGAGCTGGGCCGGGGTTCCCGGCCGCCTAAGATGTTGGGTTGTCCCTTCCCCGGGGCCTTCTGGCCCCAGCAGCTCGGGGACGCAGGCGGCAATCAGAGGCTGGCCGGTCCTCTTCGGGGGACGCACCTCGCCCCGAAAGGCATCTCCGCGGAAAGTTTGCTGTCCAGAAAAGAAGGAACCCCCGCCTCCTTGGCGGAGCCCAGGCGCGGCCTCCGAAGCCCCAAGGGTCTGCGGACCGATGCGGGAGGGGGCAGCTTAGCCCCCGACCCTGCAGGTGGAGCCGCCTCGGTGGTCGTCGCGGCGCGTGGCTCCCCCAAGTCTCCTTCCGCGTGGCACCGCTGGGTCTCCCTCCGCTCCTCTCGGTCTTTCTCTTTCGGGGCTGTTGACAACCCCCACGCCAGGAAGTCCTGCCTCCTCGGGCCTGCTGACTGCTCCTTTCCTCCTCCTCCTCCTCTTTCCCCTCTTCCTCCCCTTCCTCCGCCCTTTCTCGCTCCTGGGGCTCCCAGCCAGCTGGCCCGGGGCCAGGTCTGCCCCGGCCACTGCTGGTGCAGTTGCCGCTGCCGCTGCTGTTCCAGGGGCCCGGGACAGGCTGCCTTAACCCCACACCTGCTGGGCCCCAGCCCAGCTCTTCCTCGGAAGGAGGGGCCGCGGAGGGCGGAGAAAAAGGGGAGGAGTTTGCGGGGAGGCCCGGGATTCCCTTACTTGTAGGCACTTGCTGCCATTGGCCTACAGACGCACGGAAGAGTGGGGAGGAACTTACCAGGATCCTGCTGGGTGCCTGCCACTCCGTAAGCGCCCAGTAAATTGTTCTGGTGCTGCTGCAGCTGTTATTGTCATATCGTCGCTGGTTTTCACAGAAACCGTACGAGTAAGATACTGTTTTTCTCCCTGGTCCTTATTTTTTCAAGTGGATCCTTATGACAATTTTCAAACATGCCCCAAACTAGAGAGAATGGTAAAATGAACCCCTAGGGACCCAGCATGGGGTTTCAACAGTTGTCAACTCACAATTGAAACTCAATCTTGTTTCTTCTATACCCCCAATATCTTTTGTTGTAGTGTGCTGGAGTATTTGAATCAAACCCCAAACATCGTACTATTCCTCTTGTTAGATGTGGAAATTGAGACCCAGGACGTTCAGAAAGGCTATCAGTGGTAGAGCAGGAACATGTCTCACACTCAGGTGTGTCATTGTCTGGCTCCCTAGATCGGCATAGAGAAATGACAGAGACACATTCAGGAAGGTGCTGACTTGCATTTTCTCTCCAACCGCGGGTCACACACAGGCACCCGTACAGATATGCCCGCCGGAGGAGGAACCTGGCTGGCCACAAGCCTGGACCCTTCCCCACACACCCACCTCTCACCCTTCCCACCTCTCCATCCCATCCCCTGCTCACTGTGGAGAATCCACACACTCATAAAGGGCCTACTATGTGCTTGGCATGAAAGAATAAACCTCCAACTGCCATTTTCTCTTTTTTTGCGCCCCCCAACAACATTCTGAAAATAATTATTTTAGCAAAAGCAGCGTCTAACGACCGTATCTGCCTTCACTCCCAGGTTCAGAAGGAAATGGATTCTAATTAATTTGGGTCATATGGAACTCTTTTCAAGCATATTAAAATTCTTCATATTTGTCCACTCTACATAATTCTCTCATGGGTTCTCAAAACAGCCCTGGGCAGAAATGGGGTGGGTTTTGAGCTCCAGTGTCTCTGCTAAGGAAACTGAGGCTTGGGTTACTTGCCCAAGGCCTCAGAGCTAGCATTTGATGGCATTGAGACTAGCTCTGGGCTGTCTGACACATCCTTCCTTCCTCAGCCTTAGCTCATGGAAATTTTTAACCACCCTTTAGGATTAGACAAAAACAAAATAATGCAAACCCCCTTGCCCCCAGTTTATCTTCATCTCATTGTTAAAATGCATCTGCACTCCTGTCTCTCGCCCTTCAAATAGTAACAATGACTACCGTAGCCAGATCCTGAGGCCTCCCAAGTGGTGCGGTGCAGGAAGCAGCCTCCCACACAACGGCCCCACCCCCACCCCCAGACCCTCTCCCCTCTGGCAATATTCAGAACACAGCCCCGCTGCTCCGCCCCCAGATCCTCCTTCCCTCTGCGATAGCTCGCTACAAACTATTCAAACTTATCTTTGCATCTTCCTCTTCCCACCAACTCAGACAATCAACATCACCTTGGACTCCTCCGTGTCTACAGTCCCAGGGACACTGTTGGTCTCTGTGGAAATGTTCGTTGAATGAATAAATAAAAGTTTATTCACACTAAGGTGTAAATGTGAAAGGACAGTTATGTATTTTAATGTGTTAACTCTCGCAGGGGCATTTGTAATAGCCTTTTAATATATGGGGCCATTTACGACTTATTCTTTATATTCATTATTTTGCGGAGTCAAAGGTTACTGGGAGGATGACTTGGGCCGCGGGGGCGGACGGGCAAAAGATTTTGAGCCCTGGCGGTGAAACAGGCCTGGACCCCTGGGAACCTGCAGGGATTGGCGACGAGCACCAAGAGTGCCAGCTCCACTGCCCTCCCGGTACTTGGGGGGCGGCTGGAAGACAGGGCGCGGCCCAGGGAGCTCGCCCCCTGCTGGACAAAGACGCGGATGGTCCAGCTCCCGACTCTCAGAGCCCCTCAGCCCGGAAACCGGCCCCCCCTGCCGGCCTCGCCGCCTCACTGCACCCCGGGCCCCGCAGCCGCAACCTCGCCCGGGCCGAACGTGGTGTGCGCACCCGGGGAGCGCCGGCTGCACGGGGTACGCGCGTGGGTGCACGCCCCGGGTCGCCGCTGGGGGCCGCCGCTGCGCGCTGCCGCTTCGCGCTGCGCCCAGCTTCGCTCCGCCGGGGCCTTGGACACCAAACCCAGCACGGCCCTGCCGGGCAGGGGCGAGGGGCTACAAGGAGCGGACGCCCCAAAGCGGGGGCGGGCTGGCGCCGGGTCCCCTGCACCCCACGACGTTTCTCCGAGTCCCCCCCGCCGGCTCCGCTGGCCCGGTGCCCCCTACCCCAGCCTAGCGGCGCAGCGCAACACGGCCACTCCCGCTCCGTCCTTGGAGGGTGTGGAAGGGTGGGTTTGGGGCCGGGGGCGGGTCTGGGGGCGGACCCGGAGGCGGGGCTGTCTCTGCGGCAGGGCCCTGTTCGGCCCCCCCCCCCCGGTCTCTCTCTGTCTCTCCTCCTCCCTCCTCCTGCTCCGGGCGGAGCCCGGCATGGGGGGGCCGGCGCCCGGCAGGCCAGGTACGGTGATGTAGAAATTGGGGAGGCTTGGTGCGGGGAGGTGGGATGGGGGGACAAGGGGTAGGGAGGATTGGCGGGGCGAGAGACGGAGAAACCCAGGGTAGCGGGACAAGGGGAAGGGGAGGGGTGCCCGGGAACCTGGGGCCTTTGGATGGAGAGGGGGATGAAGCCGGCTAGGTTTGGAACAAACAGGGAAGGGAGAGGACGGCAGTGAGGAGGGGCGCCTAGAAGGAGAGGTGAGGCAGAAAGCGCAAAGGAGAGTGTGTTTGGGGGAAGGGAAACCAGGGCAGGTATGGAGGCCGCAGCTCAGAAGGTAGCTATGAGGCCAGACTGGAGACCCCCGGGTGGGATGTAGGGGCGGGGACTGCGAGAGGGAAGCCGGGAGCCTCCCAGATCCCTGAGGAGGAAGGTGATTTGGGCCCTCAGCGAGGTAGGCGGAGACCTTCGTTGAGGGGCCAGGGTGCAGGAATAGGGGTGGACGGAAGCCCGGGCCCAGGCGAAGGACTGGTGAGGGGGTCGGCAGGGAATGGAGAGACATGGATGGGTGGTCTTGTAGCTGCCCAACTCAGAATGCCCCCACCCTTTCTCCAGCATCCCCGCCCTGCCCTCATGACACTCCCCAGCCTCAGGCCCCAAGAGGGGGTGGGGAGTCTGACTGTCTCCCCCTTCCCCAGCGGGGTGCAGTGTAGGCAAGTAGGCATAACTCCTTGTCTATAGGTACGTCCAGTTCGGTGCAGCCGATTTGTGTGTGTCTGGAGGTCTGTGTGTGCTGTGGGTGTGTCGGGGTGTTTATGTCTGTGTGTCTGGCTGTTCCTAGGTTGTGTTTACCTATGCCAGTCAGCGTGTCTGGTCCTCTGTTGGTAGATATTGGTCTGTGGCCCGGTGGTTTGTGGGTCTGAATGTGTGTTTGTGTGGCTGCAGGGTTGCTGTAGGTTGGTGGGGCCTGTCTGTGTGGTGGATCAGGATGTATTTACAGGATGGGATTCTGTGTCAGTCTGATCTCTCCAGAGTGTGTATCTGTGGCTCTGAACACCTTTGTCAGGGTGTGTGACTCTGGATACATGTCCGTCTGTGTCTGTACGTGTGTGGGTCCTGGAGGCGGTGTTGGGTTTTCTGTGCCTCCATCTGTTTTCCTCTCTCTGAGGACCAGAGTCACATCTCTGCTCCTTTCTCTCTCTTTCTCATTCATTCCTGGCCCCGACCACCCCACATCTTTCTTTATTTTTCCTTTCCATTCCCCCCCACCAAGTGGATCCGGGACCCAGGGAGGGTCGCCCCCCGGGCCTGGTGGCGCTGAGCAGGAATACCCAGCATCTGCCTCCTGCCCCACGACATGAACCTCCTCTACCGAAAAACCAAGCTGGAGTGGAGGCAGCACAAGGAAGAGGAGGCCAAGAGGAGGTAAGGCCGCATCCCAGATTGCCCCCTCGCCTGTCCCACCTCTGCTTCCCTCGTGGCGGGGCCACATCCCTCTGCCCTTCCTGACTCCAACAGCCTGGTCATCAGTCTGATCTCAGAGCCCATGCTCACTACAGAATTGCTGGAATTGCACATGCCCTGTCCCTGCCCGGCTCCTGGCTCCTGGCTCCAGCCCCTGCCCTGGCCTCTCAGGGGGCTTCCAGCCCAGGGACACCCTGTTGGCTCTTCCCCATCCCCAGAGGCCCAAGACACTCCTTCCTGACTCACCTCTGGCCTATGATGTCCTCCTCTCTGTCAGTGTGGGCCTGGCTCCTGGTTCCCCTGTCACCTGACCTTGGAAGGGGCAGGCCCTGCTGCCCTCACAGTCCAGGGATGGGTCATTTGAGGGGCGCCAGAGACGATCCATTTGGCCCCATCCCAGTGATGGGGCTGTGTGTGGGGGGGGGGGGGACTCATTTGGTTACCATATGCCATGAACTATGAACTTAAATTAGTGCACCAGACCCCCATGCCACCCCCCCCCCCCCCCCCCACACACACACAGCTCGCCCCCTCTCCTTGCCCTCCCGGGGACCTGGCACCTGGCCTCTTCTGTCTTGCTCCCTTCTCTTCTTCATTCCCATTGACGGCACAGCCGCTCGGAGCCTGAGTCAGAGCCACCTCCCTGCTCCCTTCTCCCTCCTCAAAACTGTGGAGTTTAATTCTTGTTGTTAATTAGATTAATCAGAGCTATCACTGCACTGATCTCTCCCTAATGAAGGGTTAGTAGACAGGGCCTTAATGGGAGCCCACCCCACCCCAGCTCTCCCCTCTTCCCTGCCAGCCGCACCCCCTCTTCACTTACACAGAAGCTCAGAGACAGTGAAAGGGAATGGGGGGTGAGCCTGGGAGGGTGACAGAGAGAGGACAGCACCGAGGGAGAGGGAGAGGGAAAGAAAGAAAGAGAGAGAGGCAGGGAGGAAGATCAGCCTGGGGAGGCTGCTCTGAGGATGTGGCGGTACAGCCTGGGTCTGGGAAAGGAGGCGGTGTGGGAGTGGAGGCCGCAGCAGCCAGACATGAAGGGAGGCCAGAGGCCAGGTGTGGGCCAGCGCGAGGGTGAGAAGGAGCAGAGCCAGGGTGGCAGGAGCATGTGCCAGGTGGGGCTGCGCTGCCTGGGTTTGCATCTCTATGTACGAAGTTGTCCACACGTGTGTGTGCACCAGAGATGCCCAGGCTGGGGTCGGCCAGCTCCAGGAATGCTCCCTTGCACACAGGCTCACCCCTTCTCTCATCCCTACCCTCCATATCTTTGCCTTTTTCAAAACCTAGAAATACAGTCTGAAGCTTCTTTAGTGCTTTGGACCCTCAAGCTACCCCCATCTCCACCCCGGCCCCCCTCCCCCTACCTGGGAGGCCACAGGGTTGCAAACCCCTCTTGGGGTATGGGAGCGGGGGGCCCAGGCCTGAGGCCCGACCTCTGCTCCATCTGGGCCTTCTCTCCCCAGCTCCAGTAAGGAGGGGGCTCCCGCAGGCTCCTCGGGGCCCGGGGCCGGCCCAGGGCCGGGGGTCCGCGTGCGGGACGTTGCCTCGCTGCGCCGCTCGCTCAGGATGGGCTTCATGACGATGCCCGCCTCCCAAGAGCAGACCCCCCACCCCTGCCGCAGCGCCATGGCCCCACGCTCCCTCTCCTGCCACTCGGTGGGCAGCATGGACAGCGTGGGGGGCGGGCCTGGGGGCGGGGGGGTGCTCACAGAGGACGGCAGCACCCGAAGACCCCCGGCCAAGCCCCGGAGACACCCCAGCACCAAGCTCAGCATGGCAGGGCCGGGGGCAGAGACGCCCCCCAGCAAGAAAGCAGGTGAGACACCAGCACCCCTGCCCAGTAGGAGCCGTGAGCTGGGAGGATCCATTCCAGGCCAGGGGAGGCCTGCCGGGAGGGTTCATTCAGGGAAGAACCGAGGAAGTGGAAGGTTCCATTCTCAGAAGGAGTGGGGGGGGGTTCCTTTTTGGAAGGGCCCGAGATGAACCATTCAAGGGCAGGGGAAGATCCCTGAAAAGTTCATTCTTGGGAAAGGGGTGGCCATGGAGGGCCTTGAGGGTCAGGGAGAATTGAGGGTGGGAGCTGCAGATTCTGGGGCGTTCATTAGAAGGACAGGAGGCAGACCGGTAGGAAAAGAACCCACTGGGGCTGTAAGTTGAGGGACGTGGGGAAAATGAAGAGGCAGAAATGTCCTTGATGGTGAGTCAAGAGGTCACAGTGGGTCTCCGCATTTCCTTCCTCGACTTAGAGCCCGGTTTCTTTTTCTCTTTCCCACTCCTGCCCAGGCTCACAGAAGCCAACCCCGGAGGGCCGCGAGTCCAGCCGGAAGGTTCCTCCACAGAAGCCCAGGCGAAGTCCCAACACCCAGCTCTCTGTCTCCTTTGATGAGTCCTGTCCCCCAGCCGCCTCTCCTCGAGGGGGGAACCCGCCCCTTCACCGCCTCAGTAGGGGGTCCTGTGTAGCTGGGGACCCTGAGGTGGGTGCCCAGGAAGAAGAGCCGGTGTACATTGAGATGGTGGGGGATGTCTTCAGGGGGGGAGGGCGGAGTGGAGGGGGACTGACTGGGCCCCCTCTTGGGGGTGGGGGGGGGCCGACCCCAACGGCTGGCGCTGACTCGGACTCAGAAGAGAGCGAGGCCATATACGAGGAGATGAAGTACCCGCTGCCCGAGGAGGCCGGGGAAGGCCGCGCCAATGGGGCCCCTCCGTCGACGGCAAGCTCCACACCGCACCAGCCTCACGCCCTTCAGCTGCACACCCAGCGCCGTCCAGCTTCAGCCCTCCCGAGCCGGAGGGAGGGCACGCCCACCAAGACCACTCCTTGTGAAATCCCGCCGCCCTTCCCCAACCTCCTCCAGCACCGTCCTCCTCTCCTGGCCTTTCCCCAGGCCAAGCCTGCTTCCCGAGCCCCTGGCGATGGGGTCTCAAGGCTACCGGTCCTCTGCCACTCCAAGGAGCCAGCCGGCTCCACCCCAGCTCCCCAAGTGCCTGCCCGGGAGCGGGAGACGCCTCCCCCACCGCCTCCGCCTCCCGCTGCCAACCTGCTGCTGCTGGGACCCTCGGGCCGAGCCCGGAGCCACTCGACACCATTGCCGCCCCAGGGCTCTGGCCAGCCCCGGGGGGAGAGGGAGCTCCCCAATTCCCACAGCATGATCTGCCCCAAGGCGGCAGGGGTGCCGGCAGCCCCTCCTGCCCCGGCTGCCTTGCTCCCCGGCCCTACCAAGGACAAGGCCGTGTCTTACACCATGGTGTACTCAGCAGTCAAGGTGACCACGCACTCCGTCCTGCCCACCGGTCCGCCCCTGGGTGCTGGGGAGCCAAAGACGGAGAAGGAGATCTCAGTCCTCCACGGGATGCTGTGCACCCGCTCGAGGCCCCCCCTGCCTGGGAAGTCCAGCCCCCATGGGGGGGCTATGGGTGCAGCAGCTGGGGTTCTCCACCACCGCGCCTGCCTGGCCTCCCCACACAGCCTTCCGGACCCAACTGCAGGCCCCCTGACCCCCCTCTGGACCTACCCAGCTGCGGCAGCTGGGCTCAAGAGACCCCCTGCCTATGAGAGCCTCAAGGCTGGGGGGGTGCTGAATAAGGGCTGTGGAATGGGGGCTCCATCCCCCGTGGTCAAGATCCAGCTTCAGGAGCAAGGGACCGACGGGGGGGCCTTTGCCAGCCTTTCTTGTGCCCACGTCATCGCCAGCGCGGGGACACCAGAAGAGGAAGAAGAGGAGATGGGCGCCTCGACGTTTGGGGCAGGCTGGGCTCTGCAGAGGAAGGTCCTGTATGGCGGGAGGAAGGCGAAAGAGCTGGACAGTGAGTGAGGAGGGGGTGACGGGCAGGGGACAGGGGATGTCCGTGATGATTTGGGGGAGGTGTTGAAGGGCATACTTGGAAGCCACAGCCCATTGTCCTGAACTGGGAACTTTTCTGGGAGACAAGAGGGATGGGGGCATTCAGCAGACTGAAGGGATGGGGTCCCCGTGTGTGCTCTGGAGGGGCAGGAAGACCTGGGATGCGAACGGGGTAGAATCTGGTCTCCTCCTCCTGCCCTGTCCCGCTCTATTCCCTGCCCTTCCCTTCACTGGGCTGCAGGGGTGTGTGTTTGTGAGTGTGCGCACACTAGGAGCTAAACACAGCTGCCTCCCAGCCGTTACCATGGTAACCCATCCAGACAGGAGGGAGAGGAGAGGGAGGCCCCTGCCGTTGCTTGGCAACGCAATGCTCTGCCAGGCTTACTCTGGGAGATGAGCTTAGTTCACATGCAGCCCTTCCCCCAATGCCCCCCTTCTCACTTCCCGGCTTTGGGAATTCTCCCCATCCTAGGGAACAGCCCCCCTGGTCTCTGTTTCAGACGGTGTTTATTGTGGCACTGTCTGGGGCTGGAGGGGCTCTGAAGTTAAACTGGGGTAGGGGAGACCCCTCTGAACAGGGAAAAGGGTTTGGCAGCAGTAAATATCTATGATTCTCAGCCCAGGGGTGGTGCCAGGACTGGCGTCCCTCCTTCTGTGTATGTTCTGTGTGAAGCAGGGCCCCTCCCTTCCCAGCTGTGACCTGCAACGGGGCAAGTTACTTCTGGTCCACCCAGGCCGCGGTGTGCATAGCTGGGGGGACAGCAAGAACCTTCTCATTGTACAGTCTCAGAGCTCTCCTTGTCACCCAGCAGAGGTCGAGGACAGTGTCCAGGCCTGGAATGGCAGTGCCGAGGGTGCAGGCAAGGTGGAGCGTGAGGACAGAGGCTCTGTGGCATCAGGGATCCCAGTGAGGAGCCAGGGGGCAGAGGGCCTGCTGGCCAGGATCCACCACGGAGGGGACCGAGGAGGAAGCCGCCCCGTGCTGCCCATACCCTGCCAGACCTTCCCCGCCTGCCACCGCAACGGAGGTGACACGCTCAGCCCTTGTACACCAGCACATAGATGGGCAGGCTGGGGGGGAATCTCCCAGGGTCCTCATCCTGGGGCCTACATTCTTTTTTTTTTTTTTGCGGTACGTGGGCCTCTCACTGCTGTGGCCTCTCCCGTTGCGGAGCACAGGCTCTGGACGCACAGGCCCAGCCGCTCCGCGGCATGTGGGATCCTCCCGGACCGGGGCACGAACCCGCGTCCCCTGCATCGGCAGGCGGACTCCCAACCACTGTGCCACCAGGGAAACCCCTGGGCCCTACAGTCTAATACCACATCTCCAACCCCTTTCCTCCTCTAATGAGGCTGGGGCGGGGGGCAGCATGGCAGGGGCTGTCCTCAGGGAACTGGGGGAGGGGAACGTGGAGGCCCCTTCCCTTCTCACCTCTCAGTCTTCTGCCTCAGACTTCACGGGAGGCTACCGCCTGGGGCGCTCCGCCTCCACCTCAGGAGTCCGGCAGGCCGCGCTCCACACCCCTCGGCCCTGCAGCCAGCCCAGGGATGCCCCGAGCCAGGTGAGGAGGGAGACGGGGTTGGGCATTTTATTTGTGAAGGAACAGGTAGGCAAGAAGGCTCGGGTGAGGGAAGAAAGGCAAGACTTCAGGCTGGGGCCTGCCACAGACTAACGGGGACGGCTGGAGAGCGAGGGGGTTGGGGGGGATCCTGGGTAGCCAGCCAGGGCCGCCACTGGCCGACGTGCGCCTTTGTGCGTTGCGTTTAGAAAGAGACATCCCCTCTGGGTGGAAAAATGCATCCTGCTGGGAAGACGGCTTTGAAAAGGCGCCCCTTCCTTGGGTGAGACACGCACCGCCTGGCACCAGGGCGCAGGGAGAGAGGACGGAGGCCTTGGGGGCAAGAGAGGACTTGTTTCTGGGCCACGCATTGGCCTCGGCGCTCGGCGGTGGGGACAGGGCCGGGTGACTCTGAGGTCCTTGACCCCTTATTCCTCCCTCCCCCACCATCCCCGTCGGGGCCGGCGGCGGGAGGAAGGGGCACAGACCCAGCCTGCGCTGCCGCTGCCGCTGCCGCTGCCGCTGCCCCTGCCGCCCCAGGCCACCCGCGAGCGCGACGGCAAGCTGCTGGAGGTGATTGAGCGCAAGCGCTGCGTGTGCAAGGAGATCAAGGCGCGCCACCGGCCCGACCGCGGCCTCTGCAAGCAGGAGAGCATGCCCATCCTCCCCAGCTGGCGGCGCGGGCCTGAGCCCCGCAAGTCCGGCACCCCGCCCTGCCGCCGGCAGCACACAGTCCTCTGGGACACCGCTATCTGAGGAGGCCGGGGCGCCGGGACCGGGGAGCGGGGCGGGGGCGACCGGCCTCGAAAGAGGGACGCTTGAAGGTGAGAGAGAGCCGGGGAGAACCCCTGCCCTCCACCCTAGCCCCCGAGACGGGGAGTCGGCCTGGCCCATCGGGTTGGGGGCGCCAAGCAGCACCCCCAGAAACTTGGGGGAGGGTTGGCTTGAGGTTGGGAGTGAGGCCCTCCTCCGCTCTTC
>NW_006796716.1:4512681-4564219 GCF_000442215.2 Lipotes vexillifer | reverse complement strand
CTTCCCACTGAGCCAAGCAGACCGCTCCTCTTGAGAGGGCGAAGGCCAAGCCCAGGTCAGCATGGGGAAGGAGGGAAGGGTCAGGGAGGAAGAAGGGGGGGCGGGTCAGCGAGGGACAGGGACCCGAGAGTGAAAGGTAGAGAGTGGGGAGTGGGGGAGGTGCTGTCTATTTTGTTATTTATTTTGGGCTGGGGGGGCAATTCTTGGCCCTTCTGATCTACTCCTGAACAGGGAGTGGGGAATCACAGGCAAGTAAAGGGAACCAAGCTGGCACTCTCCCCAACGCCTAAAGGCCCTGCTGTCCACGCCCTGCCAAAGCTAGGGACAGGTCTGGAGTGGGGAGTGGAGCAGGAGAAGGGAGGGGCTCCGGGGAGCCCGGGGGCCAGAGGGCTCATTTACAGTATTTACAAGTCATCAGTATTTGGTAGTGAGCTTGGCCTGCTCTGAAGCAGGCATCTTACTTAGCTCCGGGGTGAGGGTCTGGCACCTGGGATGGGGGGGATGATGGGGAAGGAGGGAAATTTTCGCGGGTGGGGGGCGGGCAGGGTATTTATTTAAATTAAAAAGCAAAACAAAAAACTCAGAAGAGATGTCAGGAACTTTTTTTTAATTCCTTTCTTTTCAGAATAATATATTAAAAGACTAACGATCCTAGAACTGGCTTCTTATGTTTCAGTGCGCTCCGCCTTTCATATACCTGTCCCGTTTTCACTCTTGCCCCTGGTTGGTGGGAGCCAGAGGTTGTGCAGGGCGGGTTACTATGGCACGTGAGAGGGAGAGGTGGAGCTGGAGGAAAGTCTTTGGGAACGCTACCGTGCAGTGACTCAGCAAACCCTAACAGCATCTGATGTGTGTGTGGCCGTGCGCCGATGCAGAAGGAACGTTCCGACTGAAGCCTGTCCTCAAGCAGCTTGTAGTCTATTCAGGGAGGTGAGATACCTGAGCCGTCACCAGGCAGTGCTCCAGGAGTAGGAGAGGGAGAGAGCTGGACTCCTCCGACAAGGTACAGTGAGCCTAAAAGTACAGGTAAGGTTTGGATGAGCAGGGGGAAGGTCCCAAGCTCGTGTCATGATTATCTGCCGTGGTGGGATGGGCACAGCAACTGTGTTTAAATAATGCTGAGGGCAGTGAGTCAACCTTGATGAAGCTGGTGGAGAAGGAGGGGCCTCAAAGCAAGAGGCTGGTCCTCAAGAAGGAATCCAGGGAGGAGGATAAAAAGAGTGTCTGGGAGAATGGAGGGCAAAGGGACAGTTTGCAAGGTGCAACTGAAAGAAAACATCCTCTGATGGGGATGAAGGAGCCGAAGGGGGTATCCACGAAGCCCAAGTTTGGCGCTCAGGTGACTGAGGAAATGATCAGCCTGACATAGCATGGAAAGTGGGGTTGAGAGGGGCTATGAGGGAAGAATGTTGACTGTGAAGCAATGGTGAATATTCAGGTTTGTTACCAGCTAGACCAGAGATTCAAAAATGCAATGGATGATACCAGAGATGTCTTTTAGTGGTATGAAGAACATTTTTTAAATGCTTTAATAGTTTTGTATTTATATTCATGCATATTAGAGAAATTATAATCAGCACATCAGAATACTACTTGTTATTTCACGGCAATTATTGCACAAGATAAGGCTAAATTTGTTTTTAATGAATTGGTTCAAAGAAAAACAGTAAGCAAGTAAATAACAGTACAGGTGGAATACAGAATATGAAAAATTATGACAGTGGTGTGAGAATTTTTGAAATTTAGGAAATACCAAGTTAGAGATAAGACGATGATGGTTTGGGAGAGCTGACAAGACTGTGGATGTTAGGAGTCATCAACATAGAGATGGTACTCAAGGCCAAGACTGAGCTCCATAGAGAGGGTGTGGACAGAGATAAGAGTTAAGAACAAGGAATAGCTTTTAAATTATTTATGTTTGTTTTTAATTTCACTATATATATATAGTGAAATGATCACCCTGATAAGTTTAGTTGACATCCATCACCACAAATACTTAAATTTTTTTTTCTTGTGATGAGAACTTTTAAGATGTACCCTCTTAGCAACTTTCAAACATAGAATATAGTATTGTTAATTATAGTTACCATGCTGTACATGACCTCTCCAGGACTTACTTATCTTATAACTGGAAGTTTGTACCTTTTGACCACCTCCCATTTTTCCCCACCTCCCACCTCTGGCAACCAATCTCTCTGTATCTATGAGTTTGGTTTTCCTTCTTTTTTTTTTTCAGATTCTACACATAAATGAGATCATACAGTATTTGCCTTTCTCTGTCTGACTTATTTCACTTAGCATCATGCCTTCAAGGTCCACCCATGTTGTCGAAAATGGCAGGATTTCCAATAGCTTTCTAATAATTAGTTAGGAAGTTAATGGAAGGAAATATCTCATTTATAAGAGCAACAAGAATCATAAAATATCTGAGTACTTTAACAAGAAAAGTATAGGACCTCTATTCGATTAATCAATAAAACTAAAGTACTTTGAGTTTCTCAACCAAGGAAGACTTGAATAAGCAGAGTAATAACTAGTTCTTAAATAAGAAGACCGTAATGTAAAAGATGTAAGTCTTCCCTAAATCAGTAAATTCAGTGAAGTCTCTAAATCTCAAAAGGATAATTTGGGAAACTTGACAAAACAATTCAAAAGTTTATCGAGAATGATAATGAGAAAAACCAGAACATTCCGAAACAGATGAGTAAGGGGGGGACCTGGCCTATCAAATATTGAAAGCACAGTGAGCTGGGATTGGCACAGGAATGGCACAATCTATCAGAACAGAGTCCAGAAATAGCAGCAAATGCACATGGGAATCTAGCATGTACATGGTAAAGGTGGCACTTGAATAGTGGGGAAAAGATTATTTGATAATTGTTTCTTGAACAATTAGCTAGTCAAGGGAGAGTGTGGGAAGCTGGATTTCTGTTTCATTCATTACATCGAAAGATTTAAATGTAAAAACAAAATATTAAAAGGGAGAAGTGGGTGAACATTCTTATAACCTTGGGAGGGAGGAGGCCCTTCTAAAATGATATGAAAACCAGTAACGTGTAAATCAACTATACTCCAATAAAAATTAGAAAAAAAAAACAGTAACAAATAAACCAAAAGACATTTAAGTTTGATCTCATTCACAGCTAAAACTTCTATATGGCAAAGTCGAACTAGAAACATTAAACAAGGAAGCTATTTCTAACACATATTAAAAAGATTGATACAATATATAAGAAAGATTTGTGAGTTGATAAGAAAAAGAAAAAACAACCCCAGCAAATGCGAACAAAGGACATGAACAGACAATTCACCAAAGAAAGAGAAATTACCAACAAACGTACGTGCTCAACCTTAACAATAAGTAA
The DNA here is from genome assembly GCF_000442215.2 of Lipotes vexillifer. Lineage (NCBI taxonomy): Eukaryota > Metazoa > Chordata > Mammalia > Artiodactyla > Lipotidae > Lipotes > Lipotes vexillifer. The sequence continues at coordinate 4,560,854 of NW_006796716.1, read as the reverse complement.
TGCAAAAACCATAAAACCATAATAAAACACTTTTCACCCATCAGACAAAACTGAAAAAAATTCGTAACATCAGTCTGGCAGGTACGTGCAGAAGACAGGCATTCATTGTGTAAAATGTAAATTAATACAGTCTCTCTGGAGGTCGGTTTAAAAATATTTATGAAAATCTTAAATGTGCATGGTTTTGACTCAGAAATTCCATTTCCAGGAATTTATCCTACGGAAATAGTTACACAGGTGTGCAAAGCTAAATGCACAAGGGTGCTAATTGCAGCATTGTTTGAAATAATGAAAAATTGGAAACAACCCCAAAGTTCATCAGTATGGCACTGACTAAATAATTATGGTAACAATGGAAAACTAAAACTGTTAAATAGAATGCAGGAAATATAGATGTTCTAAACACAAGAAGCAGTTCCCAATAAATTAATAAGTGAATAAAGCAATGTGCAGAAAAGTACATACAGAGAAAGCCCAGTTTTAGAAAAATTATTTATTCATAAACGTTTATGTAGGTCTGGAAGGAAATACACCAGATAGTTGATGGTGATGATTTTGAGGTCTGAGAAGAGAGGGGACTTAAGTTTACTTTTAAAAAATAGTAACATTTATATTGCTTGAATTTTTATGTGTATGTCTTCATTCTGAAATCAGAAAATAGATATTATTTTCTAAAAAGGAAAAACAGTGCTCAGTGACAAGAAGCAGAGGCAGGCACGAGGTGTCAGGGACTGTGGAGCTGGCGTGTGTGGATTCAAGTCCCAGATCAGCACTAACAGCTAAGTTTCTCACTTTCCTTATCTATAAAATGGGAATGATTAGAGGGTTGTTGAGGAGATTGAATAAGATAGCACAGTGCCTCCTTTGAGGCTGAAGAGAGATGGGTAGGGATACCGACCAAGATGGGGGAGATGAGAAAGAGACCAGAACCTCAGCAAGGCTGGAGTGACAGAGTCAGGGTAGGAGGGGCTCAGGCAAAGGCAGGCAGCTGAGGCTGCCATGAGTCAGAGGTACACAGCCCTTCTGCTAGGTGTACAAGATCAAAGGCCTGAGAAGAGTTAGAAGTTGAAAGAACAGGGTGTGCTGGAATTATAAACCTCACATAGCATCTGGAGGAATGAGCATCCCCTGGGAAGTCAGCCTGGACCCAGCCCTGCCTGCCTGACACCTGGTAAAACTCACCTGGGACTCCACATCCCTTCCTGGGGTCACCAAGGCACTTCCAACACTGACTTTCTTTTTTACTTTTTGAAACCCCAGCAAAGCAGGGAACTCTAGGGCAGCACAGCCAGAGGTGAGAGGGCCCTGGAACATTCAAGTCAAGAGGGAGGCAGGAGCTGGGTCGGGGAGACCTTTACAGGGGAGGGAATGCTTTTCGAACCAAAGGGGAGAGAAAAAAAATTCCTCAGAAATAACACCTGCCTTATCTTTCATGGCCCATTTTACCCATTGAGATCATGTTTCAGCTCTGATGAGAGATTTCTATCAAAGATTACTAGGATCACATCAAAAAGACTCAGGAGCAAATCTGAAGAGGCTCCCAATGGCCAAAGGATGGGATAATTGGAGCATCAGGAAGGGTAAGAACTGCAATGGTATGAGTTAAATTCATGAGTTCATAATGGCTGAAAATTGCTCGCCTTTGGAGGATGCCAGAGAATCACTTCATTATTTTGAAAACTCTTAAGTAAAGGGAAAAATCAAGCATCTATCTGCCTTTATCAGATCACCGATGAAGGGAAGTTTTTCTTTATAGAACTCTTCCAGCTAATGAACAAAGATAGAATTTTAGAATTGGAGCATCACCCTGAAGGAATGGATCCAGGTATTGAGTTTCAACAGCAGCTATCATCACATGTCACATTATAAGAGACAACCAGACATTCTATGCCTCCTGATGAAGAATGCACCACCACCTATGAAGTGTTCTTGCCCCCTAAAAATCGAACCTAGGAATATGATCAAGCCTCTAGATGCCACTACCAATTACAGGAAATACAGAGGAGAGGAGAACACATTGAACACCAGCAAAATTAGGACTGTGGGAAACAGCTCGGGGCAAACCACCTGGATTCCTCCACAAATATATCACCAGGGAAAATAAAAAGGTGGAGCAACAACCCATAGATTAAAAGAGACTCTGCAAAAGGCATATCGTCCACTGTGATTTATGGACCTTATTTAGATCCTGATTCAACCAAATAAACTGACTTCTTACATTTATGAGACAATTGGGGATTATGGCTACTGGCTGGGTATTTGATGATATTAAGGAATTATTAATTTTTTAGGTATGATAATGTATTGTGGTTGTGTATTTTTGAGTCCTTAAAGAGATAGTACTGAAATATTAATGGGATAAATTATGTGAGGTCTGGGATTCGCTTCAGAATAAAAAGGAAAGGGAGAAAGTTTATTGGGTCGGGAGGGGAGGGAGGATGAAACAAGAATGACCATGAGTTGATCATTGTTGAGGCTGGTAGAATGTTTTGTCTACACTTGGGTCTGTTTGAAATTTTCCACAATAAAAAGGGTGGTTGTTTTTTTAAAAGTCAGTGTGATGAGTCAAAAATTTTCCTCTGAAAAAAAATGAGGGTTGGGATCAAACAATCTACGAAGCCCCTCCCAGACCACACTCCCTCTCTAATTAAAAATAACCTTTTATTTTTACAAAGCAATATATATGCATTGTAGAAAGTCATCAAATATTGAAAAGAAAAAAATAAACACCATATTTCCACCACCCAGAGGTTACCATTTCACAGCTTACTGTATAACATTACAGGACTTTTCCTATGCATATATATGTTTTTTAACAAAATGAGATTATCTTGCACATGCTGTTTTGAAAGCCACTATTCTCCATTAATGGTCTCCACTTCCCCATGTCAATAGATTTTCTTTTTTTGTTTTTTGTTTTTTGTTTTTTTTTTTTTTTCTTTTGCAGTACGTGGGCCTCTCACTGTTGTGGCCTCTCCTGTTGCAGAGCACAGGCTCCGGACGCGCAGGCTCAGCGGCCATGGCTCATGGGCCCAGCCGCTCCGCGGCATGTGGGATCCTCCCAGACCGGGACACGAACCCGCATCCCCTGCATTGGCAGGCGGACTCTCAACCACCGCGCCACCAGGGAAGCCCTCTTTTTTTTGTTTTTTAAATAAATTTATTTATTTATTTTTGGCTGCTTTGGGTCTTTGTTGCTGTGTGTGGGCTTTCTCTAGCTGCAGTGAGCGGGGGCTACTCTTCGTTGCAGTGCGAGGGCTTCTCATTGTGGTGGCTTCTCTTTGTTGAGGAGCATGGGCTCTAGGCGTGTGGGCTTCAGTAGTTGTGGTGCGTGGGCTCAGTAGTTGTGGCATGTGGGCTCAGTAGTTAGGGCGTGTGGGCTTAGTTGCTCCGTGGCTTGTGGGATCTTCCCGGGCCTGGGCTCAAACCCGTGTTCCCTGCACTGGCAGGCGGATTCTTAACCATTGCGCCACCAGGGAAGCCCCAATAGATTTTCATTTTATCTAATATCCAGGCTGTATATACATTTCCCTAATTGTGCCCCAAAGTGTCCTGGTGTCTTAATCAGCATGGGCTGCCATAACAAAATTCCATAGAGTGGGTGGCTTAAACAACAGATGTTTATTTCTCACAGTTCTGGAGGCTGGGAAGTCCAAGATCAAGGTGCCGGCCAATTCCGTTCCTGGTGAGAGGTCTCTTCCTGGTTTGCAGCCAGCCAGCCACCTTCTTATTGTGTCTTCACATGGTGGAAAGAGAGCTGCTCTAGTCTTTCTTTCTCTTCAGAGGACACTAATCCTCGTAAAGATTAGGGCCCCACCCCCATGACGTCATGTAAACCTAATCACCTCTCAAAGATCTCCCTCCCAAATGCTATCACACTGGAGCATATTCAACATGTGATTTTCAGACCGAGATTCTATCCAGAACCAGGCATTGGAACCGGTGGTTATGTTTCTTTGTCTTGTCTAATTTGACACATTATCTTTGCTTCCTTTGTTCCCATAACTCATACTCCCTGCATTGTGCTTGGTTGTTTCCTCAGGGTGCCTCTAAGGTTTATTAGGCACAAAGAGAGTCGCTTGCTGTTCAGACTCGGGTGCCCCTAATAGATGCGCCTTCAGAGGGGCAGCCTGTTTTGAGGGTACAGCTTCCATTCTTGCTTTGCTCCTCTGCCAGGTCCAAACTGCCCCCAGGATGAAGTGAGGAGCATTGTTGGCTGGGGACTCATCCAGGTCACCACTGGCCTCTGCTACCACCCCCAGAAAATCTTTTGCCACCAAAAATGGCTGGGAGCCAGAAACTGCAGGCTGGAGGCACCAGAGGTTGGTGTCACCACCATTTCAAAAAATTTCCGCTGACCAACTGGTGACCTTATGCTGATTGTGTTTGACATTCCTGCCTTAAAGCCCAGGGATGGGTGGAATGGTGAGATGTACACATTCCAGAAATTTCAGAAGCATGAGGGGAGACTTTCTGGAAAAATTAGCAACCAGAGGGAAATTTTGAAATTATATATATTACTTATCTCACTGCCCATTCAGATCTGAAGTCACTTTGCTCATTTAGTAACATAAAATGCACCCTTGCATTTGGGTCATAAAACTGTCATGGTTGGTCTACTTAGAGATAAGGAAATCTAAAAAATGGAGGACACCTCCCCCCTCGATTTTGAGGTTGGGGTGGGTGAGTGGAAAAGTTCTCCTCTCCTTTTTTTTCTTTCTTCCTTTCCCACCTAGCAGGTCCTAAGGCAAGCGAAAGAAGACAGCTCCTAATAGGAACTTCTTAATAGAGGCAAAGCCATACACCCGGGGAGGGAAGGGCCCCTGACCACAGAATAGACCTGAACAGGGAGAGTCGGCTTTTAGAATTCCCTGCTGGGGTGGGGGTTATCCACATCCTTCCCAAGAAGAGAATAGGTGGCTGCCTACCCAACATTGCTGCCCTCAATCATTGCTCTGAATGAGGCCTGCCCCAGCCCACCCTTCCCATGATGGATGGAGGATTGCCCTTCCACTGCCATTCTGAAGTGTGGGGGTGCCTCTTTGGGAGAAGCGGCATTGCCCCGTCCACCAACAGACCACTGCTCTTTACACCTTGGAAGGGGAGTCCACTTGGGCTTTACAGTGTATGCAATGGGGGCAGGTACAAGAGGACAGCAGCGAGGCCAGCCATTGCTGGTGCAGATGAAGAAACAGCATCAAACCACCAAATCAATTCAGGGAGAGGATGGACGGGGTGCAGATGTAGAGGCATCCAGCCAAGGAGGCAATCAACAGCTGTCCCTCCCAGAAGGGTGAGTGGGATGAGCTCAGGTGGCCAGAAAGTGACTGTGGCACCCTGGGTAGGCCCAGTTGACAAGAGTCCCTGACTCTGGTGGTACTGCGGCCCAAGAGGAGACTCTACCACCCAGCTGATGTGCTAATTGCATGGTTCTCAACTGGGCACTTTTGCCCCCCCCTCCAGGGGACGTCTGGCAATACTATTGGTTGTCTCAACTGAAAATGGAGTTGCTCCTGGCATCTAGCAGGTAGAGGCCAGAAGGGCTGCCTAAATATCCTACAATGCACAGGACAGTCCCCCTACCAGCACCTGGTCTGAAAGAAGCTTCTGGTCTGAAATGTCAATAGCATTGAGGTCAAGAAACCTTGTGTCTTGGGACTCCCCTGGTGGTGCAGTGGTTAAGAATCCGCCTGCCAATGCAGGGGACATGGGTTCCAGCCCTGGCTCGGGAAGATCCCACATGCTGCAGAGCAACTAAACCCACGCGCCACAACAACCGAGCCTGCGCTCTAGAGCCCGTGTGCTGCAACTACTGAAGCCTGCGTGCCTAGAGCCCATGCTCCCCAACAAGAGAAGCCAGCGCAATGAGAAGCCCGAGCACCGCGACGAAGAGTAGCCCCCGCTCACCGCAACTAGAGAAAGCCTGTGTGCAGCAATGAAGACCCAACACAGCCAAAAATAAATAAAGTAAATAAAAAAACAAAAACCTTGCGTCTTGTGGTTAAGAAGCCCTGAGTTAGAGGATCTTAACCTTTAGAATGTGGTACCTTGAGATTCCTGTGGTAAAACCTAATAACTTTATTTCATCCACCAGTTTTTGTATGTGTTTGAGTGTGCCAGTAAGACTTATTTCTAACTCAGATTGGGTGGGGGTGGGGAATTACACAAAATCTTCCTTGAGCTCTAACCTTTATCACTTGCTAACACTCTATGTTTATATTCTGTCCTGTTAACAACTGGTTATTGACCGCTGATGCATGCACAATGAAAGCTCTGAAATCACATTTCTATTTTTTTAGATCAGTTTCATCGAGGTATAATTTACATATAACAAAATGTACCCATTTCAAGCCTACAGTTTGATGAGTTTTGATAACTCTATATGCCTGCATCCACAAGTTAAAAAAAAAACCCAAACTATGTTTAGATTTATGGAGTAAGGATTAGAAATGTGAGCTTTGAAGTCAATCAGACCTCAGTTCAAATTCCAGCTCTGCCATCCACTAAGCCTGTTTTCTCGTCAGTAAAATTGGATTAATGATATCCACCAAAGGGGTTATCCTGAGAATTAAACTGACACACTTGAAGCATTTAGCTCAGAGCCCGCCTGGCTCATGTCGAAGGGCTTCAGCAGTGGTCATAATAATCATGGTCATTAGCGTCCTCACTGTTTCATGATATACTTGGCTAATAGAGTCTCTTTTTTCTGTATCTACGTGTCTTCCCAGAATGATCACACCCTTTCCAAGATTACAGTAATCATATACACACATGTGATTCCCAAACTAGTATTTCCAACTTCTATCCTGGGCTCCAAGAGAACAGGTCAGTTTCCTGCACTCGTTATCCTCCCCCCAAGCCGCCTGCGGTGTCTTAGGCTGCCGCCTCAACAGCATCACATCCAGGAGGCAGAGATACTGGTATCCTTTCTCTCTCACACATACCCTTTATTCATTAGGATATCAATTTACCTGCTTCAAAACAGACCCAAACAACAGTGGTTTAACCTAAATGGGAAGTTATTTCTTGCTCATATACGCATCTAGACATAAGCAGTCCATAGCAGATCTGAAGGCTGCAGGATATCCAGGGCCAGGCTCTTGCTCTTTCTGCTTGGTTGCTCTGCATTCCAAGGGTGTTGCCTTTGTTCCACAAGGTCTGAGTGGCTTTACTACCAGGTCCACATTTCAGGCAGCAGGGTGGTGCTTGCTTACGATTCAACATGCACTGAATATAATCCACATACCACCTAAGAGGCTGCAGTTTTATTAGGTTGAACCATATAAAATTGCCATTTTTGTTGGTCAAATATGGTAGAATATTGGCAATATCGTATAATTCAACCCCCTACTAGCTCTACAGATTTAGGACCCTGACTCACAGTGGAGTCAAGTAACTTGCCCCAAGTCACATGGCAAGTGAATGGCAGAGAAGGTATTCCAATTCAAAGCCTCCCTGGGAGCTGGGCCTGTGGCAGATTCCTCAGTGAGTAAGGATTGGCTCCTCTGACCGCCATATGCTTATAACCAAGTTGAAGAGCAACAAGAGGTCTTTGTCTAGAAGCGGAGGAGACAGAACAGCGGCTCCAGGCTGGTGTGGCCGGGAAGGCTCCCAAGAAGAGGAGTCTTCAGCTAAGTCTTGAAAGCGGAGGAGTTTCAGTTTCATGGTGGTGGTGGAAGTGATATTTAGTGGTAATAATCTAATTCTGTGCCATTTAACAAAAGCTTGAGATGTTACCTATGAAGACTTGGGTTTCTGTCCTTACTTGGTTGTGTGCACACATGTGGGGTATATACTCCAGGAGTGTACTCGTGGATTTCTTCCTGTTGTTTCTCGCTTGTGTATGTGCATCTGGGTATATCTTTCTGTGTCTCTGTCTTTCTGTGTCTTAGCATTTGTTTCTCTCTCACTCTCCCCTTCCTTTCTTTATTTCTCTATTACTTGCTCTCTCTCATCATCTGTCTCTCCTCATATTTGCTCTATAATTGGTCCCATATAAATCCTATCTTTTATTAGGCATTGCACATATTATATAGTTTGATGTGCCCTGCCCCTACTTTAAAATGCAAAGGGACAGAATGTTCCCTGGCTCCACCTAAATCTCTCCTTCATTTTATTGCTCCTTCCCCTGGCCTTTGATTTAATTAATTTGTTTTTATTTTTATCAAGTTAGACACGTACATCATTTTAAAAGTCAAATACTCAAATACAAAGTCAAAGACTAATCCTGAAGAAAAACAACCCCAGGGAACTCCCTGGCAGTCCAGTGGTTAGGATTCTGCTCTTTCACTGCTGAGGGCCTGGGTTCGATCCCTGGTGGGGGAACTAAGATCCCACAAGCCGTATGCTGCGACCAAAAATAAATAAATAAAGGGCAGCCTCACCTCATTACACTCTCCACCTGCTTCTCAGATTCAATCATTTTCAAGTCTTTCAGCCGTTCCTTCTGGTATGTACCTCCCTGTTTCTAAACAGCATGCTTGTGCAGCTATTTCTCCATTTTGTTCAGTTTTAGATATGATTTCTTAAAACAGAAAATGAGAGCTTAACTCTGACACCTGAATCCACACACATACACAACTCTTCCCCTTCCCTCATCCTCCCTGAAAAAAATTATATCCTAATTTTTGGTCAGAGCAGAATACAGTGTTTATAACATTATTATTATTATACAAATATTATTTACAGCTGAGCCATGTGATAGACTATGATTATATTTTCTTTCTTGGAGTTTTCTTCCCCTGGAGTTAATTGTCAAATTAACAAGTTTTTGTTTGTCTAGTTTTCCAGGTACCTATCGCAAAGGTGATCGATCAGCCTAAACTTTTTTTTTTTTAATTTTTATTTTTGGCTGCGTTGGGTCTTCGTTGCTGCACAAGGGCTTTCTCTAGTTGCAGCGAGCGGGGGCTACTCTTTGTTGTGGTGCGTGGGCTTCTCATTGCAGTGGCTTCTTGTTGCAGAGCACGGGCTCTCGGCCTGCGGCCTTCAGTAGTTGTGGCGCACGGGCTGAGTTGCTCTGAGACATGTGGGGTCTTCCCAGGCCAGGGCTCGAACCTGTGTCCCCTGCACTGGCAGGTGGATTCTTAACCACTGCGCCACCAGGGAAGTCCCCCAGCCTAATCTTGAAGACATCTGTCTTGTAGGCCTTCATCCCGTAAGGTGGCTCTAGGTGGTTTGCTGTAGGCTGCAACACAGCTGTCATCCTAGGACACTTTTCACCTCTCTCCCCTGCTCCTGTTCCTGAGCCCTGTTTCCTCTCGGATTATTCCTTCATCTTATTGGAGCCTATCCTCCAACAGCTTCCTGGGAAAGTGTGCCAGGGAGATAATTCTTTTGCGACTTCATATACCTGAAAATATCTTTTACCCTAACTGGACTGATAGTTTGGCGAGGTACAGAATTCTAGGTTTTCAATCATCCTTCCTCAGACTTTTCCTTAAATTTCGTTATCAGTCTCTTTTGATAATAGTTTTTCAATAAACTGTATTAAAACTAATATCATGCTTTTCCATGGAAGGCTTGCTTTTTTAAAAATTGTGCTGTAATTGTCATATAACATTGTGTTAGTTTTAGGTGTACAGCATAATGATTTTTTGTAAGCATATTTCCTCAGAATTTTGAAGGCATTGCTTTATTGTCTTCTAGTTTTCAATGATGCTGTTGAAAAGTCTGAAGTCACTCTGATTTCCTGTTCTTTCTTTCTATAAACTTGCAGGATCTTTGCTTTCGATTCTGCATTCTGAAATTTCAAGATTATCTGTCTTCATATGAGTTTATTTTAATTCAATGTATTCAATGACACATGGGGCCTCCCCACCTAGAAATTTGGTTTCTTCAATTCTGGCAATTTTTCTAGAGGTTTATTTTATTTTATTTTGATAATTTCTTCCTGCCTAGTTTTTTGATGTTGGATCAATCTCCTAAACGGATCCTTGAATTTTCTTTTTCTTTTATTTTTTCTTTACTGTAGTTGATTTACTATGGTGTGCCAATCTCTGCTGTACAGCAAAGTGACTCAATTATACATATATATACATTCTTTTTTAAAATATTCTTTTCCATTATGATCTATCCCAGGAGATTGGATATAGTTCCTTGTGCTATATACAGTAGGACCTTGTTGTTTATCTATTCTAGATGTTATTGCATTTGCATCTACCAACTCCAGACTCCTAGTCCATCCCTTCCTCCCCCCACCCCGTCACCCCTAGGCAACCACAAGTCTGATCTCTATGTCTGTGAGTCTGTTTCTGTTTCGTAGATAGATTCATTTGTGCCATATTGAATTTTCTCATTGTTTTGTGTCTTTGTCATTTGTTCTACTATCCAGGAGACTTATTTCACCTTTCCAACGCTTCTACTGAATTTTTCATTTTCAGTACCATAGTTTTAATTTTTAAGAGATTTTTTGTTGTTGTTCTCTAAATGTTCCTTTTACATGGTATTTTAAATTTACTTCAAGGATGAAATATCAGTCTTATCTATCCAACAACTAACAATATTAATTTTTTCTCTGAGATTTTCTTCTGCTCCTGCTCCTGCCAAGGTCATTTTTTTTTTCTCTTTTTTGCTTTGGTTTCTGTCTTTGTTTTGTTTTGTTTCGGTACGCGGGCCTCTCACTGTTGTGGCCTCTCCCGTTGCGGAGCACAGGCTCCGGACGCGCAGGCTCAGAGGCCATGGCTCACGGGCCCAGCCGCTCCGCGGCACGTGGGATCTTCCCGGACCGGGGCACGAACCCGCGTCCCCTGCATCGGCAGGCGGACTCTCAACCACTGCGCCACCAGGGAAGCCCTGGTTTCTGTCTTTTATGGTCAAAGGCTGGTGTGACCTTCAACTCTCCATTTATATGTCAGTATCCGAAGGTCTTTCTCTTGAGCCATCAGTTAATCCAGAAAGGACTCCACCGATCATCAGTGGGGATGTGGGAGTGGGAACAGAGGTCATAATCTTAGCTTCTAGCACTAAGAAATGTGAATGAAGGGAGAGGGGCTGCTGGAGGTCTCGCTGGCCCTCTTAAGCCCCCTGCCCTCAGCTGTGTTACATCCTCTGGCCCAGAGTTCCTCTTGCTCAACCTCTTCAGAGAGTCAGCATCACATCTTCACCCTCGATTGGAAGAGGGACCACAATCTTGTTCAGGGTGAAGAAGGGGAGCTAAGAATCTATTTCTTTATCAACTTAATTTTAACTGGGTAAAATACACTTAACAAAAAATTTATCATCTTAACCACCTTAACCAGCATACAGTTCAGTAGTGAAAAGTCCATTCACACTGTTGTGCAACCCATGTCAGCTTTCTACTGAGCTCCCCCATTGCTAGCTTAGGTCTTAGCTTTCTGTGGTCTGCTGTGAGTCACTTGCCATGGTCCATCTGCTTTTCAATTTCAAAACATTTTGTTATCATTTTCTCCTTTTTGTCTTCTTTATCCATGAGGGTTCATATCAAAAGAAATTTTTAACTATTTTTTCAGTGGGGTTTCAGGAAGGAGAAGAGATAAATGTGAGTGTACCTCCATACTTAGTCTCTAAATTGTGTTACTTCTGAGTGATATAATTTCTGATTATTTTTCCCCTTGTGGGTAAGTGGCTTTCAATTTTTAAAAAAGTGTTATTTCCTCAATGTAAAAATATACATGATTATGAAAAACAGTTTAGCAGTTCCTCAAAAAGTTAAACAGAGTTATCATATCACCTAGCAATTCCACTCCCAGGTGTATACCCAAGAGAATTATAAACATATGTCCAGGGAATTCCCTGGCAGTCCAGTGGTTAGGACTCTGCATGCACTTTCACTGCCAAGGGCCCAGGTTCAATCCCTGGTCAGGAATCTAGGATCCCGCAAGCAAATAAAAAATAAAAAGAAATAAACATATGTCCACACCAAAACATATACATGAATGTTCATTGCAGCATTATTCATAATAGCCAAAAAGTGGAAACAATTCAAATGTTCATCAGCAGATGAGTGGATAAACAAAGTGTGGTTTATCTATACAGTGGAATATCATTCAGCCAAAAAAATGAAATATTGACACACACAACACAGATGAACCCTAAAAACACGGTGCTAAGTGAAAGAATCCAGACACAAAAAGGTTACATATTGTATGAATCCATTTATATGAATATGCTAGAAACCACCAAACTGTATACTTCAAGATGGTGAATTTTGTGGTATAGGAATTACATCTCTTTTTTTTTTTTTCCAGGCCGCGCTGTGAGGCTTGTGGGATCTTAGTTCCCCTACCAGGGATCAAACCCATGCCCCCTGCAGTGGAAACGAGGAGCCCTAACCACTTAGCAGGGACAAAAAATTTTAAAGTAAGAGACCTAAAAATTTAATAGTATATCAAATTCTCTTTTTGTTATGGATTGTGGAGAGGCAGAATGTTAAGATCAAGATCTACCTTGTGGGCTAAACCAATATTTAACACACAGCTGGGATTGGCCATGATGCTGAGAAAGGAAGAAACTCTGGTGACAGCTGAGGAATACAGCAGCAAGATCACAAACAAATGAAAAGCCAGGATTCGAGTCTCAACTCTGTCCCTGAGTCTTTTTTCTTATCTGTAAAGTGAGAAGTTTGGATTAAATCCTGAGCACTACCCAGATAAGATTTAGCAGCTCTGGGTTGAGGCCCAGAAATCTGATTTTTTAAAAGTTCCCACGTGATTCTGATGCTTGTCTAGGTTCAGAAACCTCTTTTGAGAAAATGAAGCATTCTAATGTTAAAAAAAAAATTATGTCAAACTGTATAGTCTGAGACTCTTGAACTTCAGAAACTCTTTGTATGAAAGGTCAACAGATTAAAAAGGTCAGACCCCCCCCCCCCGATCTTATGCTAAGTATATTTGCCAATAGGAAACTTGTAACAAATATAGTTATTCTAGAGCAGAACCAGGTATCAAGCCCATCCATTTGGGACCCTATTCGAAGGGGGTAAGTTATATATGTAGCTCATTCCCACGCTCCATTCTTTTAAGCCTCCCTGGCCTTTACCTGTCCTGTCCCCCCTATGCCTGAATACCCTTCCAATCTTTCTGGACAATTCTTATGCACCCTCTAAGACTCAGTGCAAATTTCCTTTCCTTCAGAAAGCCTCCTTGACCTCTCTTATTGAGCCAATTTGTGTTCACTTAGTGTTCTGTGTGTCCACCTGCCATCATTGTATATGAGCTATAACAAATTACCTCAAAACATAGTGGCTTGAAACAATTATAATTTATTATCTCCCAGTGTCTGTGGGTCAGGAATTCAGGACACGGCTTGTCTCTGCCCCACAGTGTTTGGGCCTCAGCTGGAAGACTAGAAGCCTGGAGGGCTGAAGTCACCTGCAGGCTTGACTGAGGCTGGAGAATTCACTTCCCAGATGGGTCACGGCCCACGGCAGGCGAGTTGGTGCTAGCTATTGGCAGAGGTCTCAGATCCTCCCTGTGCGGGCCTCTCTGCTGTCTGCTTGGATGGCCCCGGATAGGGCAGCTGGCTTCCCCCAGAATGGGTGGTGCAAGAGACAGCAAGGAAGCCCAGAGTCTTTTATGACCCAGACTCAGAAGTCACATACTATCTTTCCATCACATTCTATCTGTTGGGAGTGAGTCCCTAAGGCTAGCAAACATTCAAGGGGAGGGGAATTAGATTCTACTTTTTGGAGGGAGGAGCATCACAGAATATGTGGACATATTTTAGGACCACCACAACCATTTTGCATTATGTAATATTTAATTACATGTTTCTCTGTGGGCACCCCCGTAACAGGGCTCTGACACAGGGCCTGGCACCAAGGGAGCACTCAAAAGATATTTAGCTATTGCTTGGTTATCAGAGAATTTAATCACCCTGTTGACGGAGCAGCTGAACCTTCTCTGGATTCTGAGAATGGACTCAAGAAACTTGGATTCAGTGGTCCAGGCTGTCTGATGTGTCCTCCAAGTGCCTACAACACTCTTCTAGCAAATCCTTCAGGCTTGGTTAGGATATTTCAAGGTTTAGGGTGAAATATTAGTACAATGCTGTAGAGCTTAAAGTATAACGTACATGTTCTAGAGACATGTGTGCCTGTCTCTCTCCCAAACTGTGTGCCTGTCTCTGTCCCAAACCTGCCGCTCCCCTCGTGTCATCATTCCAGTGAAGGACACCAAAAGCCTGGGCACCATCCTGTATTCCCACTTCTGCTTTTTCCCCCCAACCACTCAGATGTTAAGTCCTACAATGAGGGGCAAGGACACAGGGGAAAACACTCAGTTAGTGCAGGGTGGTGTTTGGATCCACATGTACACTGAGTATGGATTGGATAAATGATATCTCATTTATACATAGTTTCAAATTTAAATAACATGTTAATAACATGTTAAAGTACAAATTCACCTTAAAGTGTTCCTGAATTCAGAGCAGTCTTTGGTAATACGTATTTTTTTCCATCAACAGGTATCTTCATAGGGATCCGTGAAACTTTTTGGTGTTAAAGAGAGATCTCTAAAATTAGTGCCACAGATATACTTGTACCTGTGAAAAATGTAAATAAATTATGGAATAACCAGACAATGGAATACTAGATAGCCATGAAAAAGAATGAAGAAGTACTTTAGGAACTGATATGGAATGACCTCTAAGATATATTGTTAACTGGAAAAAGCAAGTTGCAAAAGCAGTGGGCTACAAGTTGTATACATGCCTGTAACAGCATTGGGGACTCTGGTACAAATGGTTTCCCCCAGAGAAGAAAGATGGAAGCAGAGCTGTAGACCACACAGTCTGGAGATGAGGGCTAGGCAGAGACATTTTTTCACAATATACCCTCAGCATCTTTTGTATTTTGAATGGTGTGACCATATTGCTTTTCCTCTTTTTTTTTTTTTTTAATATTTATTTATTTGGCTGCGCCGGGACTTAGTTGCGGCATGTGGGATCTTTAGTTGCGGCATGCAGGATCTAGTTCCCAGGGATCGAACCGGGCCCCCTGCATTGGGATCTTTAGTTGCGGCATGCAGGATCTAGTTCGACCAGGGATCGAACCGGGCCCCCTGCATTGGGAGCGTGGAGTCTTAGCCACTGGACCACCAGGAAAGTCCCTTGCTTATTTTTCAAAACCAAATTGAATTGAAATTTTAAGAAAGGAGAGTCCTCCAAATAGGTTGGCATCGATGGATTTAGATTCCATCTCCTTAACATCACTCACAGGCAGCCAAACTTCTCTCACAAAATCCTTGAGCAGCTCCTCACTGCTTTTTGCATCAATTTCAAATTCATCAACACAGCATTCACAGCCCTTGTGATCCAGTCCTTTTCAGCTCTCTCTCTCTCTCTCTGCCTTCTCTTCCAAGATCTCTGGTTCAGAACTGTGAGAAAGAAATGTCTGTTGTTTATAAGTCTCCCCAGTCCAAGATATCCTGTCATAACAGCACGAACAAACTAAGACACCTCCCATTCAATCCATCTTCTAAATCACCACCATAGTTTCCTTCCTAAAACTCAGACCTAACTGACTCAGTTACTTTCTCAAAATCTTTCAGATAATCTGAAGCCAGTTTACCTCTGGTTCAGGACTGCTGGCCTCCTTCCAATTCCCCGAGGGGTCTGGGTCTCTCATACCTCCATGTCCTTGTCACGTTTCCTTTACTTGGACCCCACTTCCTTCCCTAACCTCCGGGGGCTCATCTCCACCCACATTCCAGGATCCAACCCATGTGTTACCTCTTCTAGGAAGTACTTCCTGCTCCCTCTCCAAGGAGAGTTAGACAACCCTTCCCATTCATTCAGCCTTCTGTAAAGATTTTCTGTCACCAGTAGGCTAGGACCCCTACTAGGTGCTGTAGGTACGGAAATTAAAAACATAGCCCTTATAAAGATTATCATACTAAGTGAAGTAAGTCAGAAAGAGAAAGACAGATACCATATGATATCACTTACATGTGGAATCTAAAATATGGCACAAATGAACCTATCTACAAAACAGGAACAGACTCACAGACAGAGATCAGGCTTGTGGTTGCCAAGGGGGAGGTGGGAAGGGACAGGGATGGAGTGGGAGTCTGAGGTTGGTAGATGCAAACTATTACATTTAGAATGGGTAAACAACAAGGTCCTACTGTATAGCACAGGGAACTATATCCCATCTCCTGGGATAAACCATAATGGAAAAGAATATTAAAAAAAAAGAATGTGTATATGTACATAACTGAGTCATTTTGCTGTACAGCAGCGATTGGCACACCATTGTAAATCAACTACACTTCAATAATAATAATTTTAAAAAACATCAGCCTTACTCTTAAGAAAATAGCAGATTAGTGGCAAGGTATCCATTAGGATTAAGTCAATGCCTCCTCACCAAGTTCTCAGCCCTTGGACTGGGAAGTCAACTTGAGTGTGGAATTTTCAGTCTTTCAGCTGATGGAACAGTTTCTGCCCTCCTCCCCTGGCCTCCTAAGACACGGTGCTCACAGCCAGAGTCCTATCGCCTGGTAATGCAGAACTCAATTGTCTCCTTTATCTCCTCTACCAGATTGTGTGCTCCAAGAGCGGGGAGTAAAATGAAAAAAAAAAAAAACTTACATGAAGGTGGTGTAATCATAACCAGGCCTTGAAGAATGGAGAGAATTTCCACCCTTGCTGTAGATGTGGAAGCAGAACATTCCTACTTGAGGGAACGGGGTGAGCAGAGGAGGGATGTGCCAACATCAAAGAAGTCACGTGGTTCCCTGTGGCTGTAATGAAAGATGCGTGCACGGTGGGGGAGGGGAGGTTGTGGGAGAGCTGCGTGAGATAAACTGGGTACAGACTACTTGAAAGATTTTGAGAAAGTGATATAGTTAGATTTGAGTTTTAGGAAGGAAACTCTGGTTTAGAAGATGGATTGAATGGGGAGGGGGTATCCCTTAAGGTCTGTCCCTTATATTATAACAGAATCCCATAGAGAGGAAATTTATTTCTCACACTTCAGGAGACTGGAAGTCCAAGATCAAGGCGCTGGCAGATTCGGTGTCAGGTGAGGGTCTGCTTCCTGGCTCGTAGACAGCTGTCTTCTCACTGTGTCCTCATAGAAGGGGCGAGGGAGTTCTCCGGGGTCTCTCTTATAAGGGAACTATCACGTTGATGAGGGCTCATGCCAAAAGGGCCCACTTCCCAAAGGCCCTGTCTCCAAGTACTATCACACTGTGGGTTAGGATTTCACTGTATGAATACTGTGGGGACATGACATCCAGTCAATTGCAGGGGAAGAGGGAGGCAACAGGGAGATCTGTTAGGAGCCAGCAGGACATGGTAACTAATTGAACATGGAGAGTGAACAAGATTCTTACTGGACCAGTTCCTTTTCTCAGTCCCCACGTGCATCAGATCACCACGTGATTGTAGCACGTTCATTGCTAAGGCCTCAGCTCAGTCTTCCCCATCCTGGTCTCTTGCCTGGGGCAGGCTGTAAATCTTCATGATACCTTCCAGTTACACTGCTCCCAACCACTAAAGAAAAGCAGGCTTGCTCTATTTATTTTTGTGGGTATACATCTCAATCGTTTTTAGGGTATTCACAAAGTTGTGCAACCACTGGGCTTCCCTGGTGGCGCAGTGGTTGAGAGTCCGCCTGCCGATGCAGGGGACGCGGGTTCGTGCCCCGGTCCGGGAAGATCCCACATGCCGCGGAGCAGCTGGGCCCGTGAGCCATGGCCGCTGAGCCTGCGCGTCCGGAGCCTGTGCTCCGCAAGTTGTGCAACCATCAGTTTTAGAACATTTTTATAATCCCCCAAAGAAACCCCATACCCTTATCTGTCACTCCTCAATGCCCTCATCCCCTCCCAGCCCTGTACAACCACTAATTCACTTTATGTCTCTATACACTTGTTTATTCTGACATGTCATATAAATGAAATCATACAATGTGTGGTCTTTTTTGTGTCTGGCTTTTTTCTCTTAGCATAATGTTTTCAAGCATCATCCATGTAGTAGCGTGTATCAGTACTTCGTTCCTTTTTATTGTCAAATAATATTTCATTGTTTGGCTGTCCCACATTTTGTTTATCCATTCATCAGTTGATGGACATCTGGATTGTTTCCACTTTTTGACTGTTGTAACTCTTTGACTAACTTCCAGACTCTTTTCCAAAGCATTTTACATTCTCATCAGCAGTGTATGAGAGTTCCAATTTCTCTACATCCTTACTGATACTTCTATCTTTTTTTTACTATAGCCATCCTACTGGGTGTGAAATGGTATCTCATTGATTTGCGGTTTTAATTTGCATTTCCCTAATGACTAATGATGTTGAGCATGTTTTTGTGTGCTTATTGGCCATCTGTATATCTTCTTTAGGGAAATGTCTTTTCCGGTCCTTTTCCCATTTTTAATTAGGTTATTAGTCTTATTAAAATTGAGTTGTAATAGTTCTTTATATATTCTAGATACAAATCTTTTATCCTTTGCAAAATATATGATTTGCAAAAATATTCTCTCATTCTATCCTGTGTGTTGTCTTTTTGCTTTTTGATGATGCCCTTTGAAACAAAGAAGTTTTTAATTTTGATGAAGTCTAATTTGTTTATTTTTTCTTTGGTTGTTAATGCTTGTGGTGTCATATCTAAGAAATTTTGCCAAATACAAGGTCACAAAGATTTATGCCTATATTTTCTTCTAAGAGTTTTATGGCTTTAGCTTTTACATTTCTGTCTTTGCTCCATTTTGAATTAATTTTTGTATACAGTATGAGTTAGGAGTCCAACTTCATTCTTTTGCATGTAGTTATCCAGTTGTCCCATTAGTGTTTGTTGAAAAGTCTATTCTTTCCCCATATAGTTTTCTTGGCACCCTTATCAAAATTCAATTTACCAAAAATATAGGGTTTATTTCTGGACTTTCAATTCTGTTCCATTGAACTATATGTCTAATCCTTATGTTAGTACCACATTGTATTGGTTACGGTAGCTTTGTCACAATTTTTTTTTTTTTTTTTTTAAATCATACAATGTGTGGTCTTTTTTGTGTCTGGCTTTTTTCTCTTAGCATAATGTTTTCAAGCATCATCCATGTAGTAGCGTGTATCAGTACTTCGTTCCTTTTTATTGTCAAATAATATTTCATTGTTTGGCTGTCCCACATTTTGTTTATCCATTCATCAGTTGATGGACATCTGGATTGTTTCCACTTTTTGACTGTTGTAACTCTTTGACTAACTTCCAGACTCTTTTCCAAAGCATTTTACATTCTCATCAGCAGTGTATGAGAGTTCCAATTTCTCTACATCCTTACTGATACTTCTATCTTTTTTTTACTATAGCCATCCTACTGGGTGTGAAATGGTATCTCATTGATTTGCGGTTTTAATTTGCATTTCCCTAATGACTAATGATGTTGAGCATGTTTTTGTGTGCTTATTGGCCATCTGTATATCTTCTTTAGGGAAATGTCTTTTCCGGTCCTTTTCCCATTTTTAATTAGGTTATTAGTCTTATTAAAATTGAGTTGTAATAGTTCTTTATATATTCTAGATACAAATCTTTTATCCTTTGCAAAATATATGATTTGCAAAAATATTCTCTCATTCTATCCTGTGTGTTGTCTTTTTGCTTTTTGATGATGCCCTTTGAAACAAAGAAGTTTTTAATTTTGATGAAGTCTAATTTGTTTATTTTTTCTTTGGTTGTTAATGCTTGTGGTGTCATATCTAAGAAATTTTGCCAAATACAAGGTCACAAAGATTTATGCCTATATTTTCTTCTAAGAGTTTTATGGCTTTAGCTTTTACATTTCTGTCTTTGCTCCATTTTGAATTAATTTTTGTATACAGTATGAGTTAGGAGTCCAACTTCATTCTTTTGCATGTAGTTATCCAGTTGTCCCATTAGTGTTTGTTGAAAAGTCTATTCTTTCCCCATATAGTTTTCTTGGCACCCTTATCAAAATTCAATTTACCAAAAATATAGGGTTTATTTCTGGACTTTCAATTCTGTTCCATTGAACTATATGTCTAATCCTTATGTTAGTACCACATTGTATTGGTTACGGTAGCTTTGTCACAATTTTTTTTTTTTTTTTTTTATGTTTTAGGCCACACCGTGCAGTATTCGGGATCTTAGTTTCCCAACCAGGGCCTGACCCCGTGTCCCCTGCATTGGGAGCATGGAGTCTTAACCACTGGACCGCCAGGAAAGTCCCTGTCACAATTTTTGAAATCAGAAAGTGTGAGTCTTCCAACTCTGCTCTTCTTTTCCAAGATTGTTTTGGCTCTTCTGAGTCCCTTGAATTTCCATATAAATTTTAGAATCAGGTTGTCAAATTCTGCAAAGAAGCTACCTGGAATTTTGATAGGGATTGGATTGAATCTGAAGATCAGTTTGGGAAGTATTGCCATCTTAATATTAAGTCTTCCAACCCATGAATAGAGAATGTCTTTCCACTTATTTCATTCTTTTTAAAATTTCTTTCAACAATGTTTTATAAGTTTCAGAGTATATGAAACTTACACTTCTTTTGTTAAATTTATTCCTAAGTATTTTATTCTTTTTGATGCTATTGTAAATTGAGTTGTTTTCTCTTTTTTTTGCAGTACGCGGGCCTCTCACTCTTGTGGCCTCTCCCGTTGCGGAGCACAGGCTCCGGACGCGCAAGCTCAGCCTGCCATGGCTCACGGGCCCAGCTGCTCCGCGGCATGTGGGATCTTCCCGGACTGGGGCACGAACCTGTGTCCCCTGCATCGGCAGGCAGACTCTCAACCACTGCGTCACCAGGGAAGCCCTTGAGTTGTTTTCTTAATTTCACTTTCAGACTGTTCATTGCTATTGTATATAAATAGTTCTTTATATAGTCTAGATTTTTGTTTATTGGTCTTGTATCCTGCAACCTTGCTGAACTCATTTATTAGTTCTAATAGTTTTTTAGTGGATTCCTAAGGATTGTCGATATACAAGATCATGCCATCTGTGAACAGAGATAGATTTACTTCTTCTTTTCCAGTCTAGATGACTTTTATTTCACTTTCTTGCCCCATCGCCCTGGCTAGACCTCCAGTATAATGTTTAACAAAAGTGGTGAGACAGGACATCTTTGTTTTGTTCCTGATCTTAGGGGGAAGCATTCAGTCTTTCACTATTAAGCGTGATCCTAGCTGTAGGTTTTTTTTGCAGATTTCCTTTATCAGATTGGAGAAGTTCCCTTCAATCCTAGTATTTTTAGTGCTTTTATAATGAAGGAGTGTTAGATTTTATCAAATGTTTTTTCTGCATCTATTGAGATGGTCATATTTTGGTTTTTGGTTTTTATCCTACTGATATGGTGTATTCCATTAATTGGGTTTTGGATGTTAAACTGATCTAGCATTCCAGAGATAAATCCCACTTAGCCATGCTATATAATCCTTTTTATATGTTTCTGGATTTAGTTTGATCATATTTTGTTGACGATTTTTGTGTCCATATTCATAGTGGTCTATAGTTTTCTTTTCTTTGATGTCTTTGGCTGGTTTTAGTATCAGGGTAACACTGGTCTCATGGAATGACTTGGAAAGTATTCCTTCCTATTCTATTTTTTTGAAGAGTCTGTGAATAATTGGTATTAATCCTCTTGTCTATATTGGTAGAATTCACCAGTGAGGACATAGGGACCTGGGCTTTTCTTTGTGTGTAATTTGTTTGTTTTGTTTTGTAATTCAATCTCTTGTTACAGGTCTACTGAGACACAGAAGAGACACTAACCAGACCCCAGCCCAACCTCAGATTCGGGGTAGATTTCCAGTTCCAGCCCACCTATATCCTCACAGTATATACCCACACACTCTTTTTTCCTAATATTTTCAGAGTTAGCCCTATTTCTTGCAAACAAAATACCAAACTACCCTAACAAACATAGAAGTTCATTCCAGGAGTGGAGTTGCAAGCAACAGAAGAGCTATGGAATCTTCTGTAGCAATACATTGGAGGAAGAGACAGAGACAATTTCTACATCCCTGAATGGGAACTTAGAAGTCCATAGATTAATAAAACAGTTAATGAAGTCTTGGTATTCAGATATTATGTCCACTGAAAGTAAAGCTTTGGTGGACATTATTGCCATTCCTTTAAAGCACATTAGATCACCTAAAGTACTTTAAAAAGCATGGGTGCCTGGGTTACATCCATAGATATTCTGATTTAATTGTTCTGGGGCAGGGGCAGGGCATCAAGATTTTTCAGATCTCCCCAACTGATCCTAAAGTACATCAGAGTTTAAGAACCACAGCTTGAGAGACATTCTAAGGGAATAAGGAGTGTAAGGACTGTAGGGACATTTTTCACAGCATTAGGTGATTTGAATCGAGAAGGAACAAATTTTAGACCCAGGGTACCTGGATAGAACCAGATAACAATATTCAAGGCTACTTTGTGGCCCTGTAACGAGAAACCATTTTACTATTGGAAACCACTGAAAATTAAATTTCAGTGAATTTTTATCATATTCTCTCTAAAGTGAATATTGATCATACTCTATTTTTCAGCTTGAGTGGCAGGTTTACCAGTGTTCATTTATTTTAATGCATCATAGATAATATGTGTAATATGTATTCTTTGCATATTTTCAAATATGTTATCATGAAATTTTCCTGCCAAATATTTTACAGTAAAAAAAGATATTGTAGGGGCTTCCCTGGTGCCGCAGTGCTTGAGAATCCACCTGCCGATGCAGGGGACACGGGTTCGTGCCCCGGTTCGGGAAGATCCCACATGCCGCGGAGCGGCTGGGCCCGTGAGCCATGGCCGCTGAGCCTGCGCGTCCGGAGCCTGTGCTCCGCAATGGGAGAGGCCACAACAGTGAGAGGCCCACATAACGCAAGAAAAAAAAAAAAAAGATATTGTAAATTGCCAAAGTACATTGTTTGCTAAGTTCATAACTGTCCTGGGTTTCTATGGTTAAAACTAAGGTCTTGATTATCAAAGACTGAAATCCTGGCAGTTGGAATAGCAATATCTTAAGGGATGGAACTCCCCAGTCTCCTGGGCCCCTCCAAATAATTCCTACTGCATTCACCACGATTGCCAAGCAAATGTGATGAGTCACCTCTTAATGAGGAACATCTGGTCATAGGAGTTTGGAAATACTGTGAAACCAAGGATGGTGTGCAAAATCTGAGGAGGAAAAAGAGGAATTACAGGCAAAATGAATTGCAGAAATTTTCTAGGGAGTTGTTGCAGGAGTGACTATGTGGAATTGAATTCTAAGGGTTCATAATCAAGAAAGAAGGAATAAAGGAGGCTAGACTATGACTTCATTCCCTTCCTGCCTCCTTCCTCCCTTTATTTCTCTGTCTCTGTCTCTGTTCCCTCCTCCCCACCCCACCCCCATTTTCCTTCTCTTTCTGCACAAAGTTTGGCTGATGATACTTTGTTGAGCTGACACTGAAGAGCTTGACGGTTCTTGGTACACCATCCTAGATGAAAAACATACCAAGACTGAAGGAGAAGGAGTGACAGTATGTCACCAGTGACCTGCTGATGGCTACTTCCCTCCCTCCCACAACACACAAGCCTCGCCTTCTTCAGAAGAATTCACCACTGGTGAAAACACTAATTAGTACAGCCTCTCTGTTGAGGGGGTCAGGGTGGCGCACCAGAAGAGCTGTCCCAGCCAGGAACATGCAAGGACAGTGATTAACCACAATGAAAGCACCTCTTGCCTCATGGAGTCAATTTCCAAGATGCCATCTTTCCAGACACTCAAGAGAACAGAAGGATGTTTTCCAGCCTTTTCCAGTTTTCAAACTGTTCCCAAGGGCAGCAACTGGCAACTTTCTCCAGGGACTGGGAGGTCCAAGAAGACACCAGGACCATGACACATTTATTGAGACATCGCCTTAAGAGCCTCTGGGGAAAGGCTTACAAAGAACCTGGAAGTCTGATGCCTGGGTGGAGGATTCACTTTCTGTGCTGGAGACTCTTATTGATGGGCAGTCACTAAAAATGAACTCTTAGTTTGCTTCATAGAACTCAATGGTTTATCATGCAGAGTGAATTCCATGCCGAGTCCCACTTGTGTGGGGTCTGCCTTTTCCATGTGTCACTTTTACAGCATCTACAGTAATGAAGCTTTCTCCCTGTGGAGAGCCAGCGTTGAGTTCTGTTTTGCATGACGCCTCCTTCTAGCCGGAAATCCCCACACTGCTAGCATCCAGGAGTCAGGGACTCAGGATCACAGGAGAAAAGAAGCATTAACAATGAACAACAGATCACTGCCTGGTTTATATTCTTAGACTATGGTGGCTGATCGCTTGATTTTACTAAGATAAACCGTTAAGAGTCAAAACCATTGGAGTTTAACGAAAAGAGAATATATTTGCAAAAAAAAAAAAAAAAGGGAGGCAGACTCAAAGGGAGGCAGGTGTAAAAAGCAAAGTGAGGGGCTTCCCTGGTGGCGCAGTGGTTAAGAGTCCGCCTGCCAGTGCAGGGGACACGGGTTCGAGCCCTGGTCCGGGAAGATCCCACATGCTGCAGAGCAACTAAGTCCGTGCTCCACAACTACTGAGCCTGCGCTCTAGAGCCGTGAGCCACAACTACTGAGCCCATATGCCACAACTACTGAAGCCCGCGCACCTAGAGCCCACGCTCCACAACAGGAGAAGCCACCGCAATGAGAAGCCCGCGCACCACAACGAAGAGTAGCCCCTGCTTGCCACAACTAGAGAAAGCCTGTGTGCAGCAACCAAGACCCAACGCAATCATAAATAAATAAATAAATAAATAAATAAATAAATAAATAAATAAATAGCAAAGTGAGTGGACCAACCAGTCTCTGTTCTCTGCTGAGGCCAGGCTGACCTTCTGCCTGTGGCCACACTCGTTGATGGATTGAAATGCTCTCCTATCAGTTGGGAAATTGCAGCCTAGAGTCCCCTGATGCCTCACCCCCATCTACCTGCCTCCAGGCCACTGGACCTCCCTCTGATCCTGCTTCTAAAGGGTTAACACCCAGCACAGCTCTTGGCCTCCTGGAATCTATCTCTGTGCTAAAGTCAGTGTCTATTCTAATTGGCTGGTGGCCATGTGGTAACCAGCTGCTAAACATGTTGAATACTACCCCTAGCTGTGGCCACAAAAAAGGCCAAAGCCAAGTAGGTGTGGTACTTTTGGTACAAGAAATAGCCTAACTCACTGAGTTGAGGTTTTGGCTTCTGCTTGAGGCATGGGCAGGAACAGGACAGATGGGCAGGTCTGGGTTCTGCTTGATTTGTACAGCAAAATAATTCCTTAGTTTAACAAACAAAGATGTAACTCAAGCCAGCACACTACACAGTCACATGCCCTCTGACTGTAAACATCCCTGAGTCAGTTATTGACCTAGAGCTTGGGAACCTTGGAGGAAGGCTGCTAAAGCACCATTCCATTCTCCAGGCTGGTTGGTACCAAAGGTTGACAGGACTTGAAAAATAATGGAGGGTTACCTCAAGCTTAATTAGGTGGGTACTTGATATATGATAAAAATTTTTTTTCCTGATTTCTTTACCCATACCAGCAGAAGCTATTTCTCTTCCACTGGCAGGTAGAACAGCATATCTTCACAGGGACCTAGTCCACCTTAGCAAAGATGACCAACTATCGGGTTTGCCCAGGGCTGTCTGAAAGTTTTGCATCCCAGGAAACCCCTGGGTCCCTAGCAAACAGGGATGCTTGATCACACTAATTTGCTCTTCCATGAATGTCACCTTAATCTGCTACATTGATGATATCATGCTGATTGGCCTGGGACATTACAAAGGAACAAGCATCTTTGTTGTCTTCTTGAGACATGAATGTAATGGGGGTGTGAGGGAAAATTTGCAGAAATAAAAGGACCTGCCACATCAGTGAAGTTCTTAGGAGGTCAAAGTATAATGGAATCTCTCCTTCAAAATGAAGGGGCAGGGGGAGACCATGAAGGACAAGTTGCTACATTTTATACCCTTTCATCTAATAAGGAGTTTTGGAAGCACCGCATCTCTCTATTTTAGCAGGGCTTTTTTTCATTGCAAGAAACAAAAGTTCACAAAGCTCAGGTAAGGGAAACACTGATGAGAGAGACAAAGTCTCCCAGATCTGAGGCTCTAGTGGGATCAGGCTTCATAGAAATTGAAACCCAAGGAAGTGTGGAGTCCAGGAGAACTCTGGGAATAGGAATTTGTGGATTTTCTTCTATCCCAGTTTGTTTGTGTGGCTTAGCCACTGTCTACCACTCCTGTTAGTGTTTGTCTCCTACCATCTGATTCCACATTTCTCACCTGAAGAGCCCGAGAAAGAGAATCTGATTACCTTTTCTTTTTAAAAATTTATGTTTGATGTTTAATAAAGTTTGGTGTGTACATAATTTAAAGAGTTAGATAGGCTTGTTAGAAAAAAATGGAAGAATCCTTTCAACCCTTCTTTATTTCCAGCTCTTCGGAAGTAAGCACTTTTTCAGTTCTTTAGCTGATTATTTTGGTACTTGGTATTTATCTCCACATTTCCAAATAATATGGTTATATTTAGAATTCTTGATTTTTTCCAGTTTTAACCATTATCTATTGACTTACCACTGTGGGACAATGAGATCTAGCTCTCTTCCATTACCCAGTCTCCACGCCCACCCACCCCCTACACATACCCCATGTCACCATGCTCCAAATATACATTTGGAATTTTAGTTAGAAAGATATTTAGGAGTATAATTTTATAACTATGTAAATCTATTCACAACTGAGCCATATGTTATAATGTTATTACTTTCCCACAGGTTTTCCTTGGAGTTCATTGCCTTGGAGTTCATAATTGCCTCATCTTTTCGTTTGCCTAGTTTTCTAAGCATTTATTCCTAATTGAACCCCTGATACATAAATGTCTTCTCATTATATTCAAACATATGGAGTAGACTGTCACAGAAGTAAAGGTACGTTGCTGTGCCTGCCAGGTGAAGGTTAATTATGAGGTCTTCTGTCAGTTTCATCTTCTTAAAGAAATCCCTACTAGAACCATCTGACCTTCTTTACTCTGGGCTGGCTGCCATTTAGTCCTGTAGCTCAGCTGTCATCTTGAAATCTCCTTTAATCAACACCCCGGGGAGTCCCTTTATCTTTCTGGTGTTGGACCCTCACTCATGGATCCCAAGTCTTCCTCTTTCTTGCTTTAGCCCTTCACTTTGGTCAGCTGACCCTCCACAGAACCCACAGATATGGAGGGCCAACAATACTATGCCATTTTATATAAGGAACTTGAGCATCATGGATTTTTGGTAGGGACGGTTCTGGACTGAATCCCCTGCAGATACTGAGGGACAACTGTATACAAGTAGCTTCTGAAAAAGAGTGCTCAGGAAATGTTCAAGACTGTGTAGCAGAGACTGCTACTTATTCCACACGTCTGTCTTCTATTTTTCCTTAGTAATAAAGTTTTTAGCTGGGCACAAGATCATCCAAAATCAAGTCTTTATTTCTACATTTCCAGCCTCCCTTGCAGCTTCGTGTGGCCATGCGGCCAAATTCTGACCAATGGGATCTAAGCAGAAGTGTCATTTAGCAGCTTCTGAGAAACTTCCTAAAGACATAGCTGGCAAACGCCCCTTGCTCCTTCTTCATCATCCCTTTCTCCATCTGGTGGCTGGTACTCAGATGCTACCATCCTGGACCATGAGGATGAAGCCCACACTCTGGGCATGGCAGAGTGAGGGCTGGAATGAACCTGAGTTGCTGAGAGTTTCATGGAACAGAACCACTCTAGTGACCTGGATTTTTATGTGAGAAAGAAAGAAAATTGTAACTATTGTTTTGGGTTTTCTGTCTCTTGCATCCGAACCTTGAATTAATGAATATGCCTTTATTCCAGAGTAATTCATAATTGCAGGTTAGCTGTGTACGGAATTGCAGGTTGGAAATTATTTTCTGACAGAATTTTTAATGCATTGCTCCTTTGACTTCTAGCTTCCAGAGTTGCTATTATAAATACTAATTTGGACCATTTGTTTGTATCCTTAGAAATATATATGTATTAAATACATATATTTAATCTCCACTATTTTCAGTTTCACAAGGATGAGCCTTGGTGAGGTTCTTGGTTTTTCTCAGTTGTGTTGGGACACTTGATAGGCCCTTTATATCTAGAAACTCATGCCCTTCTATTCTGGGAAATTTCTTAAATTTTTTCAGTTACACTTTTCCCTCCGTTTTTTTCTCTTCTCATATTTTTTCATATTTTTAATTTCCAACATTTCTTTCTCGTTCTCTGACTATTCTTTTTTAAAAAGCATCTTATTTTTGTTTCATGAAAGTAGTATCTTATCTCTCTAAGGATATTAATTATGGTGGGGTTTCTTGTAAAATCTTCTCTCTGCATTGTATCTGTTTCAGGTTGCTTATTTCTGTTTTCGGTTTTGGTTTTTTGTTTGTTTTTGTTTTTGTATCTATGCCTTTCATACAAAGTGTTTCCCTCAGAAATAGCAGCGATCCTTAGCAGGGCACCACAGTGAGTACTAAAAGGTGATTGGCAGCTCTGTGTGCCTGGATGGAGCTTTCTGCCTGTGGGGTTCACTGTAGGGTGATCCAGCTCAACCATTTCCATGGAGAAACTCCAAACTCAATGTCTTTAAGTCTATTCTCTTCGGCTAGTCATATTTCAGAAAATATTTCTTTTGGTCTAGTCATATTTCAAAATATACTTTTAAGCTTCTGCCTGGAGGATAAAGGCCAGCTACCAGCATTTTGGGAGCTGAGGTCGGGGGCGGAGGTGGGTTTGGTGTCCCAACATTTGGTGCACTTTAGCGTTCTTTAAATCCCCATATTTTCAATAAGGTACCTTCACCTTCAACTGGGCTTGGATCCCACAGTCCAGAAACCTTCTGTTTTACCTTCTCCAGGAATAAACTTCCAGTGTTCTTTCGAGGTAGAGAAGGGGCAGTCACATACCTGTGGGCCCTAAAGGGGGAGGGAACCTAGTTGTCTAATGTCTTTTTTATAAATTGAGGTGAAATTCACATAACATACAACTAACCATTATAAAGTATACAATTCAGGGGCATTTAGTACATTCACAGTGTCTATCTAGTTCTAAAGCATTTTCATCACCCCCAAAGAAAGCCTCACAGACCTTAAGCAATCACTCCTCATTCCCCTCTCCCCCAGACCCAGGCAACCACCAACATGCTTTCTGTCTCTATGGATTTACCTATTCTGGATATTTCCTAACAATGGAATCATACAACTTGTGCCCTTTTGTATCTGAATTCTTTTACTTAGCATAATGTTTTTGAGATTTCTCTACACTGTCACATGTGACGGCACTTCATTCCTTTTTATGGCTGAACAATATTCCATCATATGTATGTACCACAATCTCTTTATCCATTCAACCACTGATGGACATTTGGGTTGTTTCCACCTTTTGGCTATTGTGAATAATGCTGCTATGAACATTTGTGTACAAGTATTTGTTTGAGTACCTGTTTTCAATCCTTTTTGGTGTATACAGGCATACCTCATTTTACCACACTTCACAGATATGGGGTTTTTTTTGTTTTGTTCTGTTTTGTTTTACACGTTGAAGGTTTGTGGTAACCCTGCACTGAGCAAGTCTATCTGCATCATTTTTCCAACAGCATTTGCTCATGTCATGTCTCTATGTCACTCTAAACTCTAAATTACAGTTTAGTAATTCTCGAAATATTTCAAGCTTTTTCATTATTATTATATTTGTTACAGTGATGTGTGATCTTTGATGTTACTATTGTAATTGTTTTAGGGCACCACAAACCGCACTCATATAAGACAACAAACGTAAGCAATAAATATTGTGTGTGTTCTGACTTCTCCACTGACTGGCTATTCCCCCACCTTTCTCCCTCTTTTGGGGCCCCTCTATTCCCTAAGACAACAATATTGAAATTAGGCTAATTAATAACCCTACAATGGCCTCTGAGTGTTCAAGTGAAAGGAAGAGTCACATGTCTCTCACTTTAAATCAAAAGCTAGAAATGATTAAGCTTAATGAGGAAGGCATGCTGAAAGTCAAGACAGACCAAAAGCTAGGCCTCTTGCATCAAACAGTTAGCCAAGTTGTAAATGCAAAGGAAAAGTTCTAGAAGGAAATTAAAAGTGCTAGTTCAGGGAACATATGAATGATAAGAAAGCAAATCAGCCTTACTGCTAATATGGAGAAAGTTTTATGATCTGCACAGAAGATCAAACCAGCCACAACATTCCCTTAAGCCAAAGCCTAATTCAGAGCAAAGCTCCAACTCTCTTCAGTTCTGTGAAGGCTGAGAAAGGCTAGGAAGCTGCAGAAGAAAAATCTGAAGCTAGCAGAGGTTGGTTCAGGATGTTGAAGGAAAAAAGTTGTCTCCATGGGCTTCCCTCGTGGCACAGTGGTTAAGAATCAGCCTGTCAATGCAGGGGACACAGGTTCGAGCCCTGGTCTGGGAAGACCCCACGTGCTGCAGAGCAACTAAGCCTGTGCGCCACAACTACTGAGCCTGTGCTCCAGAGCCCACGAGCCACATTACTGAGCCCACGTGCCACAACTACTGAAGCCTGCGTGCCTAGAGCCTGTGCTCCGCAACAAGAGAAGCCACTGCAGTGAGAAGCCCGCGCACCACAACGGAGAGTAGCCCCCGCTCACCGCAACTAGAGGAAGCTCACATGCAGCAACGGAGACCCAATGCATCCAAAATAAATAAATAAATAAATAAAAATAAATACAGAATTAGGCTAAATCTACACTGCTCTATAAATGGAACAACAAAGCCTGCATGACAGCACATCTGTTTACAACATGGTTTACTGAATATTTAAGCCCACTGTTGAGAACTACTGCTCAGAAAAAAAGATTTCTTTCAAAGTATTACTGCTCATTGACAAGGTACCCAGTCACCCAAGAGCTCTGATGGAGATGGACCACAAGATTAATGTTTTCATGCCTGCTAACATAACATCCAGCCCATGGTTCAAGGAGTCATTTTGACTTTCAAGTCTTATTTTCTTCCCTTTGCTGTGTTTTTTTTAAATTTTATTGAAGTATAGTTGATTTACAACATTGTGTTAGTTTCAGGGGTAGAGCACAGTGATTCAGATATATATCTTCTTTTTCAGATTCTTTTCCCTTATAGGTTATTACAAAATATTGAGTATAGTTCCCTGTGCTAGGTCCTTGTTGGTTATCTATTTTATACATAACAGTAAAGTCTTATTATTTAAGAAATACATTTCTTAAGGTTATAGCTATCACAGATAGTGATTCTTCTGATGGATCTTGGCAGTCAATTGAAAACCTTATGGAAAGGATTCACCATGAAGAACATTCATGATTCATTAGAAGAGGTCAAAATACCAACATTAACAGGAGTTTGGAAGAAGTTGATTCCAACCCTCATGGACGACTCAAGACTTCAGTGGAGGAAGCAACTGCAGATGTGGTGGAATGAGCAAGAGAACTAGATTTAGAAGGGGAGCCTGAAGATGTGACCAAATTGCTACAATCCCACGATAAAACTTTCATGGATGCGGAGTTTTCTCTTCTGGATGAGCAAAGAAAGTGGTTTCTTGAGGTGGAAACTACTCCTGGTGCAGATGCTGTGAAGACTGTTGAAACGACAACAAAGGATTTAGAATATTACATAAACTTAGTTGATAAAGCAGCGGCAGGGTTTGAAAGGATTGACTCCAATTTTGAAAGAAGTTCTACTCTGGGTAAAATGCTATCAAACAGTATTGCAGGCTACAAAAAAAATCATTTGTGGAAGGAAGTGTCAATCAATGTGGCAAACGTCACTGCTGTCTTACTTTAAGCGACTGCCACGGCCACCCCAGCCTTCAGTAACCATCACCCTGATCAGTCAGCAGCCATCCACACTGAGGCAAGACCCTCCACCAGCAAAAAGATTATGACTTGCTGAGGGCTCAGATGATGGTTAGCATTTTTAGCAATAAAGTATTTTTTAAAAATGTTTCTCACCCCCTTTTTAAAAAAATATTTATTTATTTATTTGGCTGTGCCAGGCGGGTCTTAGTTGTGGCACGTGGGATCTTTAGTTGCAGCATGCAAATTCTTAGTTGTGTCACGTGGAATCTAGTTCCCTGACCAGGGATCAAACCCGGGCCCCCTGCATTGGGAGCGTGGAGTCTCAGCCACTGGACCACCAGGGAAGTCTCAGCAATAAAGTATTTTTAAATTAAAGTATATACATTGTTTTTTAGACATAATGCTATTGCACACTTAAGAGACTACAGTGTAGTGTAAACATAACTTTTATATGCACTGGGAAACCAAAAAATTTGTGTGACTCACTTTACTGTGATATTTGCTTTATTTCGGTGGTCCAGAACCAAACCCACAATATCTCCGAGGTACGCCTGTACCTAGGAGTGGAACTACTGAGTCATATAGTAATTCTATATTTACCTTTGTGAGGAACTGTCAAACTGTTTTCCACAGTGGCTGCCCATCAGCAGTGTACAAGGGTTCCAATTTCTACATATCCTCTCTGACAACTGTCACTTTTAGTTTTCCTTTTTTTGAAAAATTATAGTCAACCTAGTGGGGGTGAAGTGGCTTTGATTTGCATTTCCTAATGACTAATGATATACTGACCATCTTTTCATGTGCTTATGGCTTTTCCTATATCTTCTTTGGAGAAATGTCTAATCAAGTCCTTTGCCCATCTTTTTAATTGGGTGGTTTTTCTTTTTGTTGTTGAGTCTAATGTCTTTGTAAACTGACTTTCAATTAAATCTCACATCTTATTTTTAGTCTCTATATTAACCCCACTTCCAGAGGTACCTGCTGCCACCAGTTCCTGAGGGGTGCACTTGAAGTTGTGCCACAGCTTGCTGGGGTTCTGTTTGTTTGTGGGTGTTTTTCC
The DNA here is from genome assembly GCF_000442215.2 of Lipotes vexillifer. Classification (NCBI taxonomy): domain Eukaryota; kingdom Metazoa; phylum Chordata; class Mammalia; order Artiodactyla; family Lipotidae; genus Lipotes; species Lipotes vexillifer. Next base: position 4,528,051 of record NW_006796716.1, on the reverse strand, counting down.
CATCTTTCTTCCCCCCTGTATTTCATTTTCAGTAGTTTCTATCAGTATGACTTCAAGTTCATAATCTTTTCTTCTATAGTGTCTAGTCCACTATTTACCCCATTCACCATACTTTTCATCTCAGACATTTTATTTGTCATTTCTAGAACTTAGATTTGGGCCTTTTTATATCCTCTTATCATGCTCATACTTTCCTCTACCTTCTTCAACATAAGATATATATTTTTAACAGCTGTTTTGCTGTCCTTATCTACTAATTCTATCATCTGTGTCATTTCTGGGTCTGTCTCTGTTGTTTGATTTTCTTGCCTCACTATGGGTTGTTTTCCTGCTTTTTTGAATCACTGATTCTTTTTTTTTTTTCTTCCATGCTGCATGGCTTGTGGGACCTTAGTTCCCCGAGCAGGGATCGAACCCACACCCTTGGCAGCGAAAGCATGGAGTCCTAACCACTGGACCGCCAGAGAATTCACATCTGATTCTTTTTATATTAGATGTCAGACACTGTGAATTTTACATCTGGGTGCTGAATTTCTTTGTATTCCTTTAAATATTTTTGGCTTCTCTGTTGGGATGCAGCTAAGCTATTTGGAAATAGTTTGTAATTTTTTTTCAAGGCTTGCTTTTAAGATTTGTCAGTGGGGACCAAAGCAGTCTTTAGTCTAGGGCTAATTTGGCTACAGTACTATTTAGCAAATACCTTTCGGAGTACTCTCAATGCCTCGTGCATTATGAGGTTTTCCATTCTGGCTGTTAGGAATGTGAAATATTCCTAGACTTGTGTGCTCTCTAGAAAGTGTTTCACCTGTTCCTTTCTGGTGGTTCAGTATCCAGCCTTGAGTAGTTTCTTCATCCACACCTGATGATAAGTACTCAGCCAAAGACTCAAGAGGAACCCTCTGAAGATTTCAGGACCTCTTTCTCTGTCTCTGTGCAGCTCTCCTTCCAATACTTTGCCCTGTAAACTCAAGCTCTCTTGGCCTAAGCTCTATCTCCTCAACTCAGGGAACCCAGTGGGCTGTGTGTCAGGTCCCCCTTCTTGTACTGCAGCCTGGGATCTCTATCCAGACAGCAAGCTGGGGCAATGATAGGGCTGACCTCGTTCTTTTCCCTTTTCTCAGGTATCAATGTCCTGTGCTGCCCACTGTCCAATATCTGAAAACAATTGTTTTATATACTTTGCCCTTTTTTTTTTTTTTTTTTTTTCTCGTTCTTTTCCCTTTTCTCAGGTATCAATGTCCTGTGCTGCCCACTGTCCAATATCTGAAAACAATTGTTTTATATTCTTTGCCCTTTTTTTTTTTTTTTTTTTTTTCAATTTGGCTGCACTGCGCGGCTTGCGGGATCTTAGTTCCCAGACCAGGGATTGAACCCGGACCCTCAGCAGTGAGAGTGCGGAGTCCTAACCACTGAACTGCCAGGGAATTCCCCTTTGCCCATTCTTAAGTCATTTAAAGTGGGAGGGTGAATGCAGTCCCTGTTACTCCATCATGGGCAGAGCTGAAGTGTCCTTGCTTGTCTCATCACAGCAAACAACTTTAAAGGCCACAGGTCATGGTATGATTTGTCTGTCTTAGGATCACGGATCTTCCCACCTTTCCCATCAGTTGCGGTCAGTGACCCTAAGCACAAAATTCTACTGCTACAGTGGGCTGCCCACTCAGTGTAAGCCATGGGAAGACAGGGCTGATTCCCTTAGAAGAATCTGTGAGCCCGGATGGGCCCATGGCCAACTTGCGTAGAGTGAGCCTGCTTAGGACTCCTTCTTTGACTCATTTACCGGTTGGCCTGAAAATATGCCCATTCGAGGGAGGAGAGGACGAAAAAGGAAGTTTTGTCCAGGCTGCAGAGCAAAATGCCCTTATGGCCTTGCCAACCATAGTGCTGGAGGTGTCTAGTCCACTGAACTTTGGCATGGCCAACAGAGCATCACAGTGGGGCTCCTGCGGGTTTGAAGCAAGATGACATTTCAGCAGATAACTATTCTCCTTTCAGGAAGCATCTTCTATTGTGCTCCTGAAGTCTGGTGTAAATATCAGGGATAGAAATTTACCATGAAACCTGAACTGAGCACTGTTTATCCATCTCGCCTCAGAATGGGGCAACCCAGAGTTTTCCATAACTAAGTAGACTCCAGATTCTGAAGGCCTAAGTAAGCTACCTGAGACATTGTTTACATCTTTGTATGCTTCTCCCCTCCCCTGTCACATATGCTTTCACTTGGCCCATTTGGGAGGGAGTCCCCTATGACGAGGTAAACGAGGGTAAAAAGACTCCAGCCAGATTTACAGATGGTTCCTTGTAGTATGCTAGTACTACGTAGAAGTGAACTGGTTCAGAATTATTCAATCAAAAGCCCATAGACAGTTTCATTTTGAAGATGGTAGCATAAAGGCAGCATATCCTCTCTACCTTCTCGCAACCTTCCAAGAGCAATGGAGAGAATAAGAAACAAAAACACAAATTCCAATTTCAGCAAAACAATGAACTAGCTCCAGCTTCAAACCACAATTCCAATGGAATGGCTGCCGAAAGTAGTGGAGTTCTAGAGGAGGTGTGTGTGGAAGGAAGGGTAGCAAGGTCACTGCTATTGCAGATCTCAAAAAGAGCCAGGACAATACATTTCTCAAGGACGAGGGGCATACCATGGCGCGCAAAAGCCCTTGAGGGTCTGTCTCAGGTGTTTGAGAAGGGGAACTGAGCAAGTCAGAGAGGTGCTTCCTGGACCCAGTTTAACTCAGAGAAACAGAAGAGTTGGAGTGAATGACACTCAGACTGGCAAGTCCTGGCATGAGGCCCTCTCTCTCTCTCTCTCTCTCTGGGGTAGCAAGGTAAAAGAGGGACTTTACCGGACATCCCTGATGGTCCAGTGGTTAAGACTCCATGCTTCCACTGCAGGGGACGAGGGCTCGGATCCCTGGTCAGGGAACTAAGATCCCGCATGCCACATGGTGCAGCCAAAAAAAAAAAAAAAGAGAGAGAGAGAGAGAGAGAGAGACTTTACATTATGAAAAACTCTACAAGTAAGTAAACAGGGAGTTGGATGAACTCAACAGCATAATAAAGTAGGTCTGATATTATCAAACACACCTTAGTTTCAGGTACCCAGAGAAAATTCACAAAACTTGGCTATATATTAGGCTACAAAGAAAGCCTTGTCAAGCTTGAAAAAATAGAACAAGTACACATCCATCATTCTCTGATCACTGTATAGTATCACTAAACATTAAGATTAAAACTAAGAGAAAAAAAATGTCCCTATGACCTGAATATTTTTTTATTGTTCTCTTTTAAAAGAACTTTTTTTTTTTCAGGCTGAAGGCAAAGGGAACATGAACCGGCTGGTGAAGAAGGGACGTTATTCATACCAGCTACGGCTTTGTTGTAGAAAAGTTCTGTAGCTTCTACACATACTTCTTTAAAAGAAACTTGAGTCAATAAAGAAGTACAAATCAAAATGCAGAATATTTAGAAAATAACAAAACCACAACCTTACAGAATCTATGAGATACAGCTAAAACAGTGCTTTAAAAAAAAATTTTTTTTTTTTGGCCGCACCATGTAGCTTGCGGGATCGAACCCGGGCCCCCCAAAGTGAAAGCGCCAAGTCCTAACCGCTGGACCGCCAGGGAATTCCCTAAAACAGTGCTTATATGAAATGTTTTTAGCCTCAATTAATAAAAAAATTAAAATAAAATAAGTAAGCATCCAACGCCAAGAAATTAAGATCTTTAAGACGTTGACTGGTGTATGGGTCACCGTGGAGCCACGTCTCTCCATCGCCTGCTGGGCTGTGTGCCCCCTCCTCACTCTGCAGCCAGCAGTAAGCACGCCCCACCTCACATTCTGCCTATGGCCCACCTGCCAGCTCCCGGCCCTTCCCAAGGTACATCAAAGGGCACTGGTAATTCTTTGCGAAGACCCCTTTTAAAGCTTTACATGCTTTGCCCTAGTCCACGCTATTACGACTCCAATTAGCAAAGGAGAATTACCAAACCACCAGAACCCCGGCAGACGGTCACAGCCAGGGCAGCTACAGCTTTCTTGTAGAGCTTCCTCTGACATTTCTCTCCTTAAAGAAGGAGAAAAGATATCCACTATTATTTAACCAGCTCTAGATGCTCAAAAACTAAATTACACAAGAGAAAATAATTAGAGATTTTAAAAAATCAAAAGAAGTTAAAACTATCACTATTTGAATATCAGGTGATCTCTACCTAGAAAAAATGAAGAAAATAACCGAAAAAAAAAAAGTATTATAAACAGTAAGTGAAATCAGTAGGAGGTTGGATACAGTCCTGAGGCCCGAATGGAGCACCAGGTTTCTTGGGAAACTGTCAGGAATGTAGTGGCAGGTCATGTCTATCAGATCCCTTCACTGAGGGTGTGGTCATTTAAATATTCTGGAAGAAACACTTATTCTGTATTTGGGTTTTCTTTCCCAGCAGGTCATGCCTCTGAGTATTTCACCAACCCTGGAATTACTGACTTTGCATAACACAGGGGGGTCCACACAAAATCTCTCCAACCAGGAAACTCATTTCCCAGTGAGAGAAATAAGACAGTTGGCCAGCCATGGGCCATGATCATATTTCCCATCCACAAGAAGCAGCTGGTCCTATAGAACAATGAAACGGTGTTCTGAAAACAGATCTAGCAGTACCCAGGAGACTGCACCTGTGAGGCTGGGACACTTTCTTGTAGAAAATGATATGTGGAAAAAAAAGAAAAGAAAATGACATGTGATCTCACACTGTGACTGAAATGCAGTGTCAATTTTCCCTCAGCCGATATTAGAGGTTCAGAAACCAAGGGCTGGGGTTGGGGGTGGAAGGTGGCAGCTCTCACTATTACTTTGATCTCTAAAAATATTTCCTTTCCATCCCCCAAATCACTCATGTTCTGTGGACTTGAGTGTCCAAGTGGGCGAGGTATTTTCACCAGGGAACCCGGTGAGGGTTCCACCTGGCCATCTGGGACTCCTCCCACCACAGGCTAGTGGCAGAAAAGGGTGTTCCCGTGCTAGCTGTGCTCTGATTATACAGGGGAAATGGGGTTGTTACTCCCCGATAGGGTTTGGGAGGGGCAGAGGAGGTTGCCTCCTTGCACCACCACACCCAGTGGCACAAATTAACCGAAAATGATCACAGTGCATATTAATGTTCTAATTTTCCTCCCCCACGACTATCCTGTACACCAGGGTTTGTGGTAGCTAAGACTACCAATTTGTTCAAGGTTTCAGGATAGTAAGAAATAACCTTCGGCTAACGGGAAATACAGGAGGAATGGGTAGCACTTGGAAACTGTGAACTCCAGAAGGAATGTTTAAAGTGTTCCGAGATGTCACAGCTGCATATCTGGATGTGACTTGGTGTCATCTTTTTTTCTGGGGGGGCAGGGTGGGGGCAGCGTTTAAGTGCATTTGCGGCTGTGATAACTGGAGAGATGAAACCAAGTACACACCGGGGTGCCCAGAGCTTAGCTCTGGGCCCTCTTCTCTGTCTACATGCTGCACCTAAGCAACCTCACCCAGTCTCATGGCTTTAAATAGCTCCTGTACACTGATGACTCCTAAACCTACATTTTCACTTCTGGCCTCACCTGCAAATCCAAACTATATATCCACCTGCCTACTTGATCAACTACTTGGAGGCCTCACAAGTATCTCAAATCAACATATCCAAAGCAAAGCTACTGATTTCTGGCTATCGGCATCCCCTAACCTTCTTCTGCTACAGTCTCCTTTTTTTTGTCAATAAATGGCACCATAAGCCATCCAGTTGCTCAAAACAAAAATCTAGAGCTGCCCTGTGCAATATGGTAGCCACTAACCACATGTGACCACTTCAATTTAAATTTTAATTAATTAAAATAAAGTAAAATAGGGCTTCCCTGGTGGCGCAGTGGTTGAGAGTCCGCCTGCCGATGCAGGGGACACGGGTTCGTGCCCCGGTCCGGGAAGATACCACGTGCCGCGGAGCGGCTGGGCTCGTGAGCCATGGCCGCTGAGCCTGCGCGTCCGGAGCCTGTTGCTCCGCAATGGGAGAGGCCACAACAGTGAGAGGCCCGCGTACCGCAAAAAAAATAAAAAAATAAATAAAGTAAAATAAAAATTTCAGGTTCTCAGCTTTATTAGCCACATTTCAAGTGCTCAATGGCCACACGTAGCTAGTAGCTACCATATTGGACAGTCAGATACAGAACATTTCCATCGTCACAGAGAGATCTATTGGACAGTGCTTCTCTAGAGAGATTGCCATTGATTCCTCTTTCCCCCACCTCCCACATGTAAGCCATTGACAAATCCCATGGATTTTACCTCCAAAACATTCCCTGAATCAATCCATTACTCTCCAACCATTACTCTGCCACCATCATCTTTCACCCCGACTGCTGAACGCACTTCTTAATTGCCCTAGTTTCAATCATCCCCACTGTAACCATTTCCGCTATAGCAGACAGAATGACTTTTCTTAGAAACTGAACATCAGATCATCTCTTGCTCCTGCTACAATCCTTCCAATGGTTTCTGTGGCAGAGGCTGTGGTTTTATCCTAATATCCTTTCTCCCCTTCCACCTCGGTAATAGAACCTCTGAAGTTTAGGTGAGCACATGGAAGCCCGAAATAAAGAAAACATTTTCCAGAGTCCCTCCTTGCACTTAGGTGTGGTCATGTGACTGAATTCTGACCAGGGTGAGCCAATGAGGTTGTGTGTATGTCCTTAAAAAGAGCAGGTTCTTCCTGCTGCTGTAACAGACATGATGGCTAAAGCTGGAACAGACCATGAGGTGAACTTGGGAGGGGAGGTAATGCACTGTGGAGCAACAAGATAGAGGGAGTGTGGGTCCCTGACACAGTGGAGCAACCCACCAGCCCTGGAACACCTACCTAGACTTTTACATGAGAGAGAAATAAACTTCATCTTGTTTAAGCCCCGATTATGTGAGGTATTCTGTCATAGTGGGACTTAATTCTAATACAGCTTCCCATCACACTTAGAAGAAAATCCCAAGTTCCTTACTAAAGTCTGGAAGGTTCTACACGATCAGGTCCCACTCCAGTATAATCCCCCTCATCCCCCCACACTCCAACCTGCTTTGTTCTTTGCTGCTTCCACACACCAAGCTTCCTCATGCTTTAGGGCCTTTGAACTTGCTTTTCCTTCTGCCTGGGTTGCTCCTTTTCTGTTACTCAGGTCTTAGCTTTAAATATCACTGCTTCAGAGACGGTCCCCTGACCAATCCGAAATACCCAACAAGTCACTCTCTTTTACAATAACTTACTTTGATTCTCTGCATAGAACTTACCAGAGCTGATGATTCTTTAATTTGTTTATTGTCTGCCTCTCCTACTAGAATGTAAATTCCGTGAGGATAGGAATTTTGATTGGTTGGTTCACTGCTGTATTCCAAGTGTCTACAACAGTTCCTGAAACCTAGTAAACTACTCAATAAGTGTTTGTCAAATGAATGCTCAAATACTGTTCCACGGATAGGGTGGTGGTTAAAAGCAGGGCTTCTAAAGTCAGACGTCCCAGATCAGAACCCTGGCTGGGCCACGAATCAGTCGTGTGACCTACCTAAGTTGTATACCTAAGACTCTGTAAAATGAGATTTCCTACAGCATAGGGTAGGAGTAAAAATATATATACATATATAGCGTTTATAAAGCACTCCCTCTCCTTCTCCCTTCCTTACTCTGAGACCTCCCGTCTTTTCTCCCTCTCTTTGGCCCCTCACTTGGCCACTTCCTTCGGCTTTGCGTTGCTCTCGGCACAGTCTAGCTGAAACTAGTTGTTTGAAATTTAGCGGGAATTAACATCATCCCTCAGGAGGACCATAGCTGCGCAAGCGCAGGACACCCACTCTTTCTCGTCAGCAATCTTTGCAGCCTCGACAGCCAGTCAGAGTTATCGTCGGAGCCGAGTTCCGAAGACTCACCAATTGAGTGTGGGAGGCGGTCAGCCCTGGAGGCAGTGGCGAGAGGGGGCGGGAACAAGGAGAGAGCACGCACAGTTCTCGCAGCCAGGTTCTCAGCAGCCCAATCCCAGAGGCCTGAGGCCTGAAGGCAGTGGGGCGTGGCGTTGGCAGCTCCCGCAACTCGAGGCCGTCCAATGCCGGGCCAATCAGAGTGAGGAGGTGGAGGAGGCAAGCCAATCAGCGTGCAGGACAGGAGAAGCAGGGGGTTGAGGAGTCTCGCGCGGTTGCCGCCGGCTCCCTAGCTTCTGTCAGGGGAGCCGGGCGTGCGGGGGCGACTGAGGAGGCGGGAAGGCGGCAGGGGTTGAAGGGGCGATTGCTGACTTGCGGGGAGGAGGTCCGAGGGGTTGAGCAGCATGGTGATGGCAGCGAAGAAGGGCCCAGGGCCGGGTGGCGGGGTCGGCGGGGGAAAGGCGGAGGCGGAGGCGGCCTCGGAGGTGTGGTGTCGCCGGGTGCGGGAGCTGGGAGGCTGCAGCCAGGCCGGGAACCGCCACTGCTTCGAGTGCGCCCAGCGCGGGGTCACCTACGTGGATATCACCGTGGGCAGCTTCGTCTGCACCACCTGCTCCGGCCTCCTGTGAGTGGACCGGCGCGGGGGGAGGACCGGGAAGGAGCGGCGGAGAGTTGGCGTTGAGGACAGCGGGGACCCGGGGCGAAGGGACAGAGCCGAGGTCGGGGGCGGTGGGGAGGCCTGGGACGCGCAGGATGTGCCGAGAGGGTCGTCTGCTGCAGGGGTGTCACGGGGAAGGCGAACGGTCAGGGGCGACAAAAAACGACTGGAGTCGCGATGCAGGGGAAAGGAAAGACAGCGTGAGAACTGGAGAAACTCCCTAAAGGAGGCGAGGCGATCCGAAAGTGGGGAGAATTGAAGGAAACTGGGGTCGGATGGGGGTTAGAGATTTAAGGGGCCAGAGAATGATAGACACCTTGAAAGGGAACTTCATGTAAGTGGAGGGCAAACAGGAAAGAGGTAGAGCAAGCTAGACTCAACATGAAGGGGTACCTTTCTTCCTTCTGGCTTGTGCCCATCCTGGATTGTGAGACGGAGAAACCAATTTAAAATAGGTAAGTTAACCCAGGTTGACAGCACAACGGTAATGGCAGGTAAAGAGCCACGTTCCAGTGTTCAGGAACAGATCCTAATCTTGCAGGGTTTTAGAATGCTACCCAGAGGGAGATTTCTTACAGTTCTAAGAGATGAATGCTGATGGGTTGCCCTGTTAGAGAACTTAACTTTTCCAGAGGTTTGGGGATCTGGATGAGCCATCCTTAAGTGTAATAATTTACACCTTTAAGCTCCTTGTTGCCATGGCTTGCTCCTGGTAGTAACATCTGGCGACTCTTTCTAGATTTGGGGGGAGGGGGGGTTGTTGAATAATCTGCAGTGCTACCTTGGCACTGGCACTGAATTTGGTCATGCCTGAGCTAATTTAGAGCCACAGATTTCTAGCCCAGATTTCTGGTTATATAGTAAGGTTCTTTTTTCCCCCTTAGGGAGTTATCTGGTTAGATGCATGACTAACATTTGATACCAAGCCTGCATGTCTATCTTTATAAGTTTATCAGGGGCTTTATTTTGACTTTTTTAGTATTAATACATTAGTCTGGTTGGTTTCATTTTTAACTAGGAGCGCTTTCCTTGTTTCTTCTTACATCTTTAGGAGCTGAGGAGGGAGTGGTATTGTTCTTGCGTGACAGATGGGAGAACAGAAGCAAAGAGAGGTTTAGTAACTTATCCAATGCCAGATGGGGGTTGCTATTTTCAGCATTTGTTGTTCCATATTAGTTATGATCATGGCAGACCAGAAATGAGGGTCCAGGTCTCCTCATGCAGTTTAGGATTATTTTTCTATTCGATTCTTACTTCCTTAGCCAAACTTCTATGTTTTAATCAGCCTTACTTGTGTGTCGTGAGGATAGACTTGACTTTCGTCTAAGTAAAAGCATTGTGGCTCTTGGGATAGTGGTTTAGAACATGAACAGTAATGTGTCAGAAGTTGAGATAGAGGCTCAAAGGAAGTCAAAGGATAGAGACTTGAGACTGGGACAAGTACTTTCAGGAGAATAGGAGCAAAGTTTAGGAATATTTATAGTGCAGAGTACAAAGAGAGCAGATTCCTGAAGATCCTGTTATGAAAAGGCAAATCTGATTACAGAGTCTGGAGAGAAGTCAAAGGAAGCAGGGGGATAGCACTGATGGCATATCAGAGTCTAGGTCGCAGGAAGAAAATACCAGGAAGCAGTGTTAACTCATTCCCCTAGTTAGCTGCCAAGGCATGAAAGCTAAAACGCTGAATAAATGGAAAGTGCTGACATCATTATCATTATTTTATAGATCTTGGTTTAAAGTATCCCATAGACAACACTTCCCTTCTATAATGAATGTCCCTCAATCAGGACAGAAGGAGGGCCAAGGGATCTGGCTCACATTAAAAAACCCGGTTTCTTTTGCTGGACAAGTTAACTCCTTAAACATCAGTGCACAATTTGCAGAACTTTACCACTTCCTCCTGTGGTCATTATTGTTGAGCTCACTGGTGAAAAGTCAGACACCTGTGATCTGGACAGACAGTGGGTGGGGCTGACGATGGCCTAAGGTTGCTTAATAGAGAAGTACCTCAAGAGGCCTGTCTCTGTCTGTGGCGCACGTAACTTCCAACTAGGGGCTTAGCTCCTTAGGAACCTAAGTTCCTATAGGACCAAGTGGTGGGAGTCTACCAGCCTCCCCCTTTTCTTTTAGTTTCAAAAGATTCTCGAAAGGACATTTTTGCTTAGTATTTTGGTAAAGCATTATGAGAATCACTCGGAGTCATTCTCAAGGTGGTAGACTTTAGGGAACACATTTTGGTGGTTGGAAATCAGAAGCTAGGCCAACTGTTTGTTAGCAGGAAGTGAGGGTAGAGTGAAGGGTCAAGAAGCTGGACCAATAAATGAAGCTGAACTGAAGGCATGTTGAGATTATAAAGAGACAAATGTCAGAAGAAGCTCTACAAGAAAGCTGTAGCTGCCCTGGCTGTGACCGTCTGCCGGGGTTCTGGTGGTTTGGTAATTCTCCTTTGCTAATTGGAGTCGTAATAGCGTGGACTAGGGCAAAGCATGTAAAGCTTTAAAAGGGGTCTTCGCAAAGAATTACCAGTGCCCTTTGATGTACCTTGGGAAGGGCCGGGAGCTGGCAGGTGGGCCATAGGCAGAATGTGAGGTGGGGCGTGCTTACTGCTGGCTGCAGAGTGAGGAGGGGGCACACAGCCCAGCAGGCGATGGAGAGACGTGGCTCCATGGTGACCCATACACCAGTCAACGTCTTAAATCCACATGGTTGCTTGCCCACAGATTTGGATTTTGTGGTGCTAGTGAAAATCGTAGTAGTAGGCCAATATCTTGCATCAGTCTATCAGTCAACAAATGTTTGTCAAGTGTCTTAAGATCCAGACACTGTTTTAGGCACTGGAGATGTGGTAATGAACAAAACTGACAAAGTCCTATCTTCATGTAGCTTGCATCCTAGGGGAGGCCTTGGACTCTAAATAAATCATGAAATATATAATTTCAGGTAGTGATAAGTGCTACGAAGTAAACTAAAGTTCAGCATGGGCTAGAGAGTGATGAGAGCTCATATTCAGCTATGATGATGAAAAGAGAAGAAATATTCTTTCTTAAAATAAAGAGGATATTGAAGGGGAGGAAATTGAAGTATCATACTTCACACCATAGCCAGAGAAAGGAGACAGAGGCTTGGCTTTCTTTTGAAAGCCAGTTTTCTGTTGAGTGTGTTACAAATATGTCGACCACTTAGGGGGCTGGAGTGTTCTGGGGCAGTGAGCAGAATTGCCAGCGTTCCCATCTGGCTGGATTGACTGATAATAACAAAGTTGACTGTTCCAGCCAAAGTTGAATTTCCCAAGATCTGAAGAAAAATTGAGATTTTAATAGTGGGGTGGGGTGTATGGCTGTGCCTTCAGCTCTGCATGTGTGAGCTCATCCTTTCTGTCTTTTTCAATGAGAAATTTTTTCTCAGCTCAAGCAGAAACCCACAGTGTTGGTGTGAGGGGCTGAGAGAGAGGCTGCTAATTTCTGCCGTTTCTAAATTTACGTACATGCTGCCACAGTGGTAGGTCCCAAATTTGACCTAGTTTTATTCATTTGGTTTTCTTCCAATACCTAATTTCCTTAACCTGGATAGAGATCCTTTTACTCTCCCCAATCTATTCATGCGCTTGTCTGTTCAGTTTTACTTCTAACTCTTCAACTAGAAGATGAATCTGCCATTTGAAGCTAGCGGGGGTAAAAATTGCTGCTGAAAAGGACTTCTTTCCAAAGCAGTGCCTCAGTGTTCCTTCTTGTTCTGGTTTGCTTGGATGCCTCAATGGATAAACCACTTTTCTTTAAAAAGGAAATAGATGGAGAGGCCTGAGATCTCATTGGCATCTGGGCTAGGCACTATCTTTGACACCCAGTCTTTCAGCCAAGTATGTGACATGCTTCCCTAACCTGTCTGTCTGAGTCTATCCTTTAATCCATCATCTTTCAGGTCTCAGTAGTGGCTATTTGTCTCTTCTACTTCTTTACAACTTTATTCTGACAGTGGGATTAAGTCAGGATTGAGGTGGAAGGAGCCCTGGACTGGATGTCAAGAGATGTGCTTGACAGCTCTTTATTTGTGACAAGTTGCTACCCTCCTGGTGCCTTAGTTTCCCTGTCTGGCTCGCTAATAGCTGTTCCTAACTGAAACACTTTTATCTCCATGGAAGGAAAGGTATAGTATGTTGTTCAATAATTCAGTACTTTTCCATCTGTCTGGGCTGGAGAGGTAGACGTATGCCTTGCCCTTATTTTAGTCCTGTCCCTCCATCCCCTCGCACCTCACCTTTCTTTTTTTAAAAAAATTATTTTATTTTATTTTTGGCTGTGTCGGATCTTTGTTGCTGCGTGCGGGCTTTCTGTAGTTGCGGCGAGAGGGGGCTACTCTTCGTTGCGGTACGTGAGCTTCTTGTTATGGAGCACGGGCTCTAGGCGCACGGGCTTCAGTAGTTGAGGCATGAGGGCTCAGTAGTTGTGGCGGCCCCCGCGACGGGCTCTAGGCGCACGGGCTTCAGTAGTTGAGGCATGAGGGCTCAGTAGTTGTGGCTCGCAGGCTCTAGAGCACAGGCTCAGTAGTTGTGGCGCGTGGGCTTAGTTGCTCCACGGCATGAGGGATCTTTCCGGACCAGGGATCAAACCTGTGTCCCCTGCATTGGCAGGCGGATTCTTAACCACTGCTCCACCAGGGAAGTCCGTACCTCTCCTTTCATATTCACTTCTGCCAGGCAGAGATAGACAGAGTCTCTAAAATTACAGATTTAGGCATTTTATTGTATAGGGCCTTTGGACAACTTGAAAAGCTCCTAAGAAAATAATAAATTACCAAAGGGGTGAGAAGAAAGGGGGCAAAATGTGAAAGGATTGAGATTGAGCCTGAAGAGGAAGGTAGCTGGTAGTATCAGGATTCCACGTGTCTCTACATGAGGGCAGCTGTTTATTATTGTCACTGAGGAAGAACTTCAGGAAATGGGTCGAAGCAGGGGACTTTCAGTTAGGAAGGAGTTCCCTAAAATTAGTGAAATTGACCCTGGAGCAGGGTAATGGGGAGCCTTCCTAAGAGGGACTCTTCTTGGTAATGTTTGGGTCCAAGATAAGAGCTAACCTGGTTTAGCTGAACCCTGCTCAGAGGCAGAGGAATGGAATCCCAGGGGCAAAGAAACACAATCTAGAGTGTATGAATTTGAACACAAATATTCAGAGGTAAGGAATGCCCGAGTCCAAATCTGGCACAAATGAAGGAACTTGGGTGCTGGGTAGAACTGTTTTTTTCCACTGTCGACCTGGCAGAACCCTTCTTATCTGAGCAGCTGAGCAGGTTTGAGGCTTCTATGAAGCAAGACAGAAGCAAAACATGGGCCAGTTTGAGGGCGATGACCACAGAGAAACAAAAGATGTGGTATTTGCAGAAATAGTAGTATGCTTAATACAAGCAAAGGGAGGGGAGAGAGGCAAAGAGAGGGAGGATTGGGCAGACTTTAGGATCTCTGCAAGTCGCTTCACTTGCCAAGTAATTCAGAGAGTGAGTCAGAGTACTTCAAGTGCCATTTAGGTGCCCTGTGAAAAAGAAACTGAAGTAGAAAAAGACATCATGACTGGGCTGAAGGCTCGAGCCCTAGTAATGTACTTGCCTTCAACTAGAAAAACTTGCCCTATTCTGGGGAAATACCTTTATCTCTATTTCCCCAGCTCCTCCTGGTTAGAAATAATAGAATAAATTTGCTGTGATAACCAAAGAGCAGTGCCTCCTTCAAGCTCTCACTTCTTCTTATTTTGGGGAGAACCTGAGAGTTATGTTGGGGAGACTGGCTGCAGGTTGGAGAGTTGGGTCTGTTTAATTCCAGGCCAGTGATTCCCATCTGGCCCAGTGCATGACCCTGGTTTGTACCCGGTAACACACAACACTCCTAGACCATTTGATTTCGGCTCCTGGGAGGAGAGGGGCTCTCATTTCTAAATTGCTTCTCTTGGCCAGCAGTGGCCTCTCTATGATTCAGAGACAAATGCTCTGACTCATAGGCCGTGTAACTAGGCCCTCTTCCTGGGCTGCAGTGTTGCCTTGTAGACTCTCCCTGCCCCCAAACCGTGGCTCTGGTTATACATGATCCAGTCTACAGACATCAAGGTCAGAGCAGTGCTTTTTGTACTGTGCTATGGAAACATCCCGTTCCACCAGATTCATCTGGCCCAAAGCACCTAAATCACTTTTCTCTGCCTTTCCTTTATCCTTTCTCCACCCCACCTCAAAACCCCTCCAATCCAAGCTCAGCCAGAGGAAGTTCTGTTGCTCTAAGCATCCCCTCTAGACTGATGAGTGGGTCAAGTTCCCCGCCCCCCACCCCTCCCAAGGAAACACACCTCCCTGTTTATACTTTGCTAACAGTTCCTGGTTGTCCTGTCAGGAAATGTCAATGACCTTTTTGTGATAGGCTTAGAATCTGTTTTTCTAGTGTAAACATAATACATTTTACTTTTCCCATGACCATTTCTCTTCCCTCACTGCTGCATCCTGGTGCCACGTCCTCCCTCATCTGACTGTGTGTGCCTGCTGTGTTGCGAAGTACCCTCTCCGGGCTCCTTGGCTCCTTCTTGGAAGCAAGTGATCGAGGACTAGGTCCTATAATTTTTGCATCCCCCACAGTGCCAAACGCAATGCCTTGTGTTTTATTTAGCAAAGTAAATATTTGTCAGTGGGAGGTGATAGGGCGGCCCGGGATCATAGGAACAGAGAGGTCTGCTCTGGCTAGACCTCGGAAAGGCCTGGCATTCCCAGGGGGAAGGGCACAGTGGTTAAGGTGAGAAAGGGCAAGGGAAAGA
>NW_006796716.1:4509504-4512581 GCF_000442215.2 Lipotes vexillifer | reverse complement strand
GGAAAGAGTATCAACGTGGGATGTCTGGACTGCAGGAACAAAACAGAACAAAGCCACTGGTAAGAGAGGCTTTTAGGAGAGAAAACTGGAGTCTATGAAATGCAATCAGAAGAGAGTCTTCAGGTCACATCAGGTTTAAGAGCTATGGTTTGACACCCAAAGCCTGGCTTTTGGTTTTCCCGGCTCTCATCTTTCCTCAGGGCATCCGTCCTCTTTGATATTGCTTATCTTTTAAAGGGGTATTTTGAAACCCATCCAAGTCTATTAGCAGAACTGCTGAAAACACCCCCAGTTGTAGCCTCCAGTGTCCTTCCTGTCCTTGGTTAGAATCCCATAATCGGTAACTTGTCCAAAAGAGCAGCTGTCCTTCACTGTTTACCTTGTACTCTGTCTTCTGTCCATTCTCCCCGCCCAGGCTGCCTTCACTTATGCTAACCCACGCACTGCCATTCTGCCAGGCTTGCCTGGGCACCTGTATTTATCGTGTGTACCTGTAAGCCTGCATGTGTGCTTTCTCCACCTTTCCCTAAGATTTCCATCTGGTAAATTTTGTTCGCTTTCCTGAGGGTGTCAGCCATGACCGTATTCTAGAGTTACTTTTATTTTCACGTTTTGCTTTGCCCATTTTTTCCAGGGGAGTGAAAACCAGAAGAGGCCTTATCAGTTGAGACTGTCTTTCTTGCATGTGCCCGTGGTCTTTCACTCCTGACCCCAGGGTCTAATTTATTTGTTTTGGTTCAGCCAGTTGTGTTTTCATGTGATGAGGGCCATAGGTTCAGACTAGAGTAAAACTGAAGTTAAGGAAAGGGGAACCTCTGAAAGCCTGCCTGGCTTGGCCCCAGGCTCCCGTTAGAGCACTCTGGAGGGCAGCTGAGTGGGGGCGAGGAAGCCTTCTCAGCTGTAATCTCCACAGGGCATCTGTGGGCAGAGCTGGACTCCCAGGGAGTTAACAGAATACACAGAGCTGGCACAAAAGCATCCCTACAGGGTATATGTTCCTGACTCATGCCCCTCTCATACTCATGATTGAACCTGACTTCCTCCTGCTTCGTTGAAAGATCTAGAAGTGAAAGAAAGTCTGGAATACTTCTTTTCCCAGAGATCACTCCCTAAAAAGAGGGGCCCGCTCCATCCCTCCACCACACCGCCCTCCTATGTAGTCAAGAGGGGG
Source organism: Lipotes vexillifer (assembly GCF_000442215.2). Classification (NCBI taxonomy): domain Eukaryota; kingdom Metazoa; phylum Chordata; class Mammalia; order Artiodactyla; family Lipotidae; genus Lipotes; species Lipotes vexillifer. The sequence continues at coordinate 4,511,410 of NW_006796716.1, read as the reverse complement.
AGCAGCCAGCCTAGGGACTCTTGTCTCCAAATCTTATCTATGTTGGTATTATCAGGGATAGTCACGGGCCTTCATTTTTGCTTTCCCTCATGCATGAGGGATTTGTGTCTCCATGGGCTCTGGGACCCTGAGGATGTGCCGTAGGTCTCAAACAATGATGAAGCAGGAAACGGGAAGGGGCCCCATGCCAGAGTTCTCAGAAATACCCCCTCAGCCTGAACACTCAGCTGCTGTGGTCTGAGCCGAGGTAGAGGAGGCTTCTGGATGGGCAGGCTCTGCCTTCCTCTCCAGAATGACTGGGGTTCCCTGTCTCTCCTGAGAAGCCTCCAGAACATTCTTGCCTCCCTTCTTTCCTTGAATTAGGAAGTAGCTTCAGTCAGAGCGCTTCATGTACGTGTAGTTTATCCTCTCCCCCTCCCTCTCCTCCCATAAACAGACCTGCAGTGCTGGTGGCATTCTACTTCTCTTTTTCTATTTGTCTCCCACAGGAGAGGCCTGAACCCCCCTCATCGTGTCAAGTCCATCTCCATGACGACGTTCACTGAGCCGGAAGTAGCTTTCCTGCAGTCCCGCGGGAACGAGGTGAGCCATGCCACACGGAGGACTTCCTCACGAGTATGGAAAAGCCCTACAGTTTGCTTTTTTGTTCGAGTTTCCCTTATTTTTTAGTATGTAAGGTATCTTCACTTATGTCCAGGTGTACATTTACAGATGCTTAGTTATAAAATTTGGGGTTTGTCCAGGCCCCTTGTTGGAAGAATCAGGGGAAGAAGCAAAATCTCTGTCGGGGGTGGCCCCTGGGCACGCGAGGGGGGAAATGCTCCACAGTGATGAGCGTTCAGGGTTGACTGAGCTGGGCCCTCCGAGCAAGAGCTCCTGGAGCCAGCTCTGCTGACTGGAGCCTCGGCAACTGGGTCTAAGCCATGTCATTTACTTGAAAGGGAGTTGAACCCCTTCTCCAGCTAAATCTGCTGGTGGGAAGATGCCAGCCTTGGTGTCAGCAGTACCCCTAGCTTATGGGTGACAGACTTAACTTGGAGGGTGCAAACAAGGGCCTCTAGGGGGTGTTCTGGAAGCCACAGTTCTGAAAATTGCTCCTGACCCCACCTGCATCCAAATTTAGTCCCCCTTAGTTCTCATGGCCCTCTGTTTTCTTTCACAAGATGTGTCACAGTGTGTCATTATAAAAGTATTTTTATTTATCTAAGGCATGACCTCCCCGTTAGATGATCCACTCTGCGAGGACAGGGATCATGTCTGTTTTGTAGGTGTACGCAGATCCTCACATTGTGTCCATGCTCGATAAACGTCTATTGATGAATGAGATGGAAATGGTTTGACTCCCATTTCATGCTTTCTGCCTCAGTTCCTCTGCCACCTGACTTCGTTCCTTTAGGTTTGCAAGAAGATTTGGCTGGGTCTTTTCGATGCTCGCACATCTTTAATACCAGATTCCAGGGATCCTCAGAAGGTGAAGGAGTTTCTCCAGGAAAAATATGAGAAGAAGAGATGGTAAGGAGGAGGAAAGAGATTGCTCTGGAGACATGTGTCCAAGACACACTTCATCTTACAGTCCAGTTTCCAGAGCTGAACTGGGGCTTCTCTCAAAGGCTAGACGAGGGTTGAGTCTGTTCCGTTCAGGTTCAGTTAGGGCCGAATTCTGACTTCAAAATAACAAAGGTACAGGAAAGAACAACTTGCTCTTGGTCGCTAACCTTGCAGATTTGATGTCCCCTCTTTTGGGGAGACAGTAGACTGGTTGGAGGGGAGAGCTAGAGCCCCCACTAGGGAGTCTGGGTTCATTTTTATAGCTCAGCTGATCTCATTTATGGAGAGAGGTGGCTGGGAGCACATGTCCTCTAGCTTCATGCTTTCAACCCGTGATTCATATGTCCCCTGTTTTCCT
>NW_006796716.1:4508924-4509433 GCF_000442215.2 Lipotes vexillifer | reverse complement strand
GGGGGGGGGGGGGTGCACGGTTGGGGGTAACTCTGGGGTGGAGAAGAGAATTCAGGGAGCAATGAGACTGGTGTGGATAAAACAGAATTTTGGAGTCCCTTCGGGGGGTGGTCCTTGGGATAAAGAAGATACATCCGGAGTAGAGACCGCATCCACTGGAGTGGAAGGGGATTTGATCAGAAGGCGCAGCAGCCAGCAGGATAGACCGTGAGCACTTAGAAGATGAGGTGGCAGAGAAGGAGGAAGCTGAAGACACTCCCAGGAAATAAAAGGGGGCTCTTGAGTAGGAAGTTGGAAAATAGGATCACCTATTGCTCAGCATGATTGCAGGTGTTATTACTTGAAACCCAGATGGTTTGATGTGTCAGAAAGAGCAGGGAGAGATGAGGGGAAGACCGGCACAAGCCAGAGCCAACTGAACATCCCTGCAGGAAAAAAATGAGCACCTGACAGTAAAGGGGAAGCTCAAGTTAAGCAGAACTTTGCTGAGTTGCTAAATTCCCTTTAGT
>NW_006796716.1:4499786-4508914 GCF_000442215.2 Lipotes vexillifer | reverse complement strand
TAGGGAAAGTGAGAAAGGACTTTGACTGCTGTAACCTGTGTTTTCTCAAGCACCTACGCTGAGCAAGGTCCAAGGTTTCACCCCTCTCCTCTTAGCCTAACTATTCTTTCTCCAAGGTATGTCCCCCCAGACCAAGTCAAAGGGCCCACTTATACCAAAGGCGGCGCCTCCACCCCCGTCCAGGGCTCCATTCCGGAAGGGAAGCCCCCGCGGACACTTCTGGGGGATCCTGTGCCGTCTCTCTCGGCTGCTGCCTCCACTTCCAGCCAGGTAACTCTCAGATGTGCCCTTCAACTTATTTTGAGATTTGGGAGACAGGGGTATCAGTTTCCTAAATCCAGTCGCCTGAACTTAGCAGACGACGGTCCAAGAGGTGTGAGCAGGTTCTCAGCCCTGCTGTTCCCATGTCTTGCATCTCTCACCTTGGATCTGTATGTTTTGGAAGAAAGACCCCAACAGGAAGTGGTATTTAGGGAAGTTAGAGTATCAACTTCAAACGTGACCATTCCTCCAAGGAAAAACAGGGGCCAGGACACTGCTTCAGGCGCCTGGGAAAGATGAGGAGGGGCTGTTGGGCGACATCGCTGTGTATCTCAGGGTTGCCTTGACTAACGTGTTCTAAAATGTGTGGTTCTGGGAGCTGCTGCACTGAGAGGACAGAGGAATTAGGGATGAGAAGGGCTCAGGCACCTTCTGCCCAGGAACCCTCTTGGTTGAGGGTAGTTTCTGCCTCTCTTCTCTCTCCACTCGCCTATCTGGGGGCAGCCCGGGGAGCCATGCAAGGGCCTGGGTCATGGCTGGGATTCCGAGTGCTATATGTACTGCCTTCTCCTCCAAGTCTGTCAGTCAGTCTCAGCCCCGGACGTCCCAGCCCCGGAGCTCTCAGCCACCTCCCCCCTCCTCGGTCAAGAAAGCCAGTACTGACCTGCTGGCCGACATCGGCGGAGACCCCTTTGCTGCTCCCCAGGTGGCACCAGCTTTTGCTGCATTCCCAGCCTTTGGGGGTAAGTGGGACTTGGGAAGAGAACCTTCCTACAACATAGGTCCCCATCACACAAGGAATTCACTCGGCCCTATAGCTCTCTGCACAGGAGTGAATGTGATGGTCATTCTGAAGCATCACGGCTGGGAGGGTGGGAGTCAGATGAGCACAGCTGGGATTACAGCCGGGATAAGTTTTGGGAGTTTGACCAGAAAGCATGGCAGTTGGGGGCTCCCAGCCCTCCCTCTTAGAGCATTGGAAAGAGCCTTTTTCTTAGTTTCTCTCTCTGTTAAAATGGGGCAAGGGGATTGTCACAGGTTCCATTTCCCCTGCCCTCTTCCAGAAGATCAGCAGTAGCCAGTAGAGGGTGGAACAAAGTGATGATCTAGTTTCCCTTTTTCCTTTTTAAAGCCCTTCCCCCTAGCAAAATCTTTTTCCATGATGCCGCCTAAACTAGGCCCTGACAAAAGTGTTAATGCCTCACGGAGTAAGGATAAAAAATGAGGAGTAAACTTGGAGGCCTCTGAGATGCCCTTTCCCCCTGCATGTGTCTGGCTCTCTGCCCCAGGCTCCTGCCAACTCCCTCTGAAGAGGACCCTGCAGGAAGGCAGATGTCCCATTGAGCAGCCCTTGGCCTTCAGAACTAGTCCGTGTGATATGGATTACATATACATCATATATAAACATAACTTTTATATTCTCTCCACCTATAGGCCAGACGCCTTCCCATGGGGGCTTTGCCAACTTCGATGCCTTTGGCAGTAGCCCTGGCTCTTCTGCATTTGGAAGCATGCCTCCAGCTGGCCAAGCCCCATTCCAGGCGCAGCCAGCACCCCCAGGTAAGCTCTGCCCCTCTGGCTTCCTTGCTTGCAACTGTGACCCACTGTCCGCACCCGTACATCACCCTGCATTCACATCCGCACCCACCCAAAGTACTGCACAAAGAGGAGAAGCTCCAGGAAAGGATGAGGGCAGTCTGATGAGGTTCTTGTCAGGAAGAAGGGGCTCTGTTCTCTTTCTTCATGTAAGGAAATGGCTAAAACTGCATCAGGAGTTGTGCAGGCTGTGCACTAGGAGGTCGCTGACTGGGAAGTAATGGAGACCCGAGTCCTAGAAAACATGAGAATGGACATGACCTTTCCTCGAGAGGGCCCCCAGGGCAAGGGCTGGGTCAGCGTACTAGGTGGTCTCCAGAAGTCCTCAGGCATCCCTCTTAGAGCAGAAGCCTGCCAACACTGCGTCGTGTTGTTCCTGTGAGATGGAAGGAGAGTCTAAAGGCCCCTAAAGCACTCGGTCCCTCCCGAAGCTCCCAGACATCAATCAGGCTTTAGAGCTTTCGGGCTGCCTCCTTCCTTTGGACATCCTGCACACAGGAGGGCAGCCAGAGCGCTGTGAGGACAGATGTCTGGGGATGGCCAGTGACTGACACTCTCTCTCTCCTCCCCACCTGCCTGCTTTCCCTGCCCCACCCTCACTGCCAGCCAGTCGGATGCTAACTGGAAGTCACAGCTTCGGTAAGTTATTCCTCCCACTCCACAGCCGACCCAAGGCAGAAGCCTCTGTCTCAGGTCCTCTGACCCTAGAGTTTTGAGGTCTGGAATGAACCCCTCAAATTTAGCCTTTAACAAAGGAGGCAGTTAGCAGTTTCCCTAGTCGTGCAGCCCACAGCCCAGCAGAGCCCATCCCACAGCGCGGACTTCCTGACTCTCTGCTCTGCCCACAGCGCCCCCGCCTCCCACTATTGCTCTTGTCTTTAATTTTTTGAATGGAACAAGAAGAGACATTTTATATTGACAGAATTTAAAATTCACAACAGAGTTCTCACATTGTGAACTTAAAGTAACTGACAGAGTAGCCTTGAAATCCATAAAGCAAAAACTATTAGACAGAAAGAAAATCTGATAAACCAACAGATGGAGACTATAATCGATTCTCACAAGATTCATAGGTGGAGTAGATAGACAAGGAGGGAAGAGAGTTGACCATTTGAGGAACACTTTAACAAGTTTGACCTAAGAAGTATAAGTAGAACTTTGTAACAAAAATACAGAATATATATTATTTTCAAACATAAAACCCTTTTATAATTTGACCATATACTGGGAAACAAACTCTCCATAAATTCTAACAAGCAGAAATTGCATAGGTCATGTTATTCTATATGGTAAAATATGTCCTAAAAAATGTCCCCACACAACGTTTCATGTCCTTAAAGGCATGAAGCAGATAAGGAGAAAACACTTACTTACAACATGGAAAACAGACAAAAAGCTAATAACCATAATGTGCCTTTTTAAACTCCTATTGATAAGAAAGACTAGAATAATGGACAAGGGATAGAAGCAGATAATACCCAGAAAAAAATGAAAATGTCCTCAACCTAACTAGTCAGGGGAAATACTAATTAGAATAAGATAGTAACTTTGCACATTATATTTACAAAATTTTTAAAGATGAATAATGGCCAGTATTGTGTGGGGAAATAGGCCCTTTTGTATGCTGTTGGCAAACATGTATACTGGTACAGGAATAATCAATTTAGCAAGAGGGAACTATTCCCAGGAATGGGATCTGGAAAGGAAACAGCCTATTACAAGGTGGTTATAAATTGGTTGGTTCAGAGATGCATTCCTAGCGCAACTGATTAGTTTAAAGGGAGTGCTTAAAGTGCCAAGCTTTAAAGGAGAGAAGGGAGGCGTCAGCCCTGGAGCCATCCCAGGCTGAACCTGGGATGGACCGTTTGTCCAGTGTCTGCTCATCTCAAGAAGCAGACAGCCCACGGCCGGACCCAGAGCCCACCAGCGCTGACGGTGCTTGGGGAGCACCCCTGTATCATGTCCATGAGGAAAGAAAGATGTCTGTTTTGCAGCTGAGGAAACTGGCTCAGCTTGACCAAAATCAAATGTGTGATCAGTGGCAGATCCCATTCATTCCCAGCCACACCGTGACCACGAGGGTGTTTCTGTGAATGTGACGTGAGGAACCACTGGGGAGGAAGTAGGAAGATTTGGGTGAGAGGTGGATGTCTCTTCTGACAAGGCTTGTTGTATTGTTATATATCTGAGGGGGAGTATGGAGAAGGGGGGGTTTCTAAAAGTGCATTTTCCCCTGAAACTGTTAGAAGGCAAGTCTACTAATCCAGCCATGTGGAGTGAGGCTCTGGCAGTGGATAGGAAGCAAAGGAGCACAGGTATCGGGAGCGTCGGCCTCCTTTCTGAGGACGCGCCCTCGGTGCAGGGAGCCCAGCCTGCCTGAGCCAGGGCCGGCTCTGCCCTCTAGCGCCGGCCAGGAGGCACACAGCACTCTCTCCCCGCCCTCGGCAGAGAGCCCGGGCCTCACTGAGGGAAGCACCCTGACCCAAGGGCCCAGAGCAAGACTGAGGAGTCGGACCCCAGTAAGGACGGGGAGCTGTGTCCGCTGGGAAAGTCCATGTACCTCGAGTCCGTTGGGCAAAGGAAAGGCCTGGGGTCTGAGAAGCCGAAGATCCACCACCTCCCTGGTGGCTTCCAGCCTTCCTCACAGCCTGTGGGTACGAGAGGACTGAAGACCAGGGCTCGCAGTGGCTACAGCCTAGCACTGTGCCTCAGGAAAGCTCAGGGGTTGGGGAGGGAGAGGAGCTGAGGAGAGCACTGTCCCCTGAGTGCTGGCTCTCAAGAAGCAGCCCATCCCTGGAACCTTGCAGGCAGGCCCTGGGCACTCGGCTTCCCTGCTGGCTTCTCTGCTCTTCCACGTTACAGCCGGTCCCCCATCCCCATCAGGTATGCTCTGTGCCTGGCACCGGGAAGATACCCTTAACAGAGGGGTTTGGATAAACACAGCAGCCTCACCCTTTAGAAAAGGAAGATCCACATTACAGTTCTGAGGTGCTCAGAAGAAAGCCCAAAACTGTACTGACAAGAAACGAGGGCTGAGGTTTGAGGGGACCAGGGAGCAACGCGGATTTGAGAACCACCCCAACCCTGCCATTTCCTTCCTTGCCTTGTGTCTTTATCTTTTCCTTTCCCTCTTCTTCCTCTCGTGTCTGAGAAAGAGAAGTATCTTGTGAAGGTTACCTCCCTCGTCCTTTCCCACTTTCTGCAGGGCTTGGTCCCATCAGCTTTCCTATCTGAATTTCACCTCCACTTTCTCCGCCTCTACCGGCATGTCCCCTTTTTCCTACAAGTACACTTCAAGTTCCCGTCCTACAAAATGTCTCTGCAGCCTGACCCACGCTGGTCTCTCGTCTCACCTCTCCACAGCTGTGCCTCTGGGGAAAGGGGTCAGTAGCCTTCACTTACTCATCTTTTATTGTCCTGTTTTCTCTTTTTTTTTTTTTACTGAGCATTTTATGGCATAATACACAAGCTGTTCTGAACCTTGGTTTTTCTTTAACTTAACAGTACTATTAGGGACTTGCCTGGTGGTCCAGTGGTTAGGACTCCACGCTTCCACTGCAGGGGGCATGGGATTGATCCCTGGTTGGGAAACTAAGACCCTGCAAGCTGCATGGTGCGGCCAAAAAAATAAATAAATAAAATAACAGTACTGTTAGATTTTTTTTAGTTTTTTAATTTTTTTTTTTTTTTTAGCGGTACGCGGGCCTCTCACTGTTGTGGCCTCTCCCGTTGCGGAGCACAGGCTCCAGAGGCGCAGGCTCAGCGGCCATGGCTCACGGGCCCAGCCGCTCCGCGGCATGTGGGATCTTCCCGGACCAGGGCACGAACCCGTGTCCCCTGCATCGGCAGGCGGACTCTCAACCACTGTGCCACCAGGGAAGCCCTAGATTTTTTTTTTAGTAGTACATTAAGAGCTTCCTCATTCTTTTGTATAGCTGCGCCACTGTCCAACTTACGTCTAGACCATAATTTATCTACTCAGTTCCCTGTTGTTGAATATTTAGGATGTTCCAGTCTTTTGCTGTTAAACAGCGCTGCAGTTAATAACCCTGCTTCGGCACATTGGCAAGTTATATCTGTAAGGGAATTCTTGGCAGTGGAATTGGTCTAGTGGGGACCCAGTTGATACAGAAATAAACAAAAATACATCAAGTGCTAGGAAGGAAAAGAACAAGGTGCTAGGAGAGGAAAACCAGGATCAAACACTGGAGTCAGGAAGGCCCATGGAAGACATGGTTCTGTTAAGCCTGCAGGGTGAGTAGGAGTTAGCAGGCCAAGGCCATGGGCAAGGCCTCTTGTTCAAGGCAGCGTGGAAAGGCCAGAGCTGAGGGCTGTGGGTCGGGCCCTTTCCACTCGTGTTCACCATCGGAGCCAGCCATCCTGTGTTTCCTTTGAGACCTTGTCTGGCTTCTCTGACCCTGGAAGTAGTATCTTACAGGTATGATAATACCTCACATTTGTGTTATGCTTTATAGATTTCACAATACTTTATCTCAGAGGGCCTTTACAGCCACCCTACAGGGGGCGTGGTTGGGGAGCAAGAACAAAAGTGGGCTCCGGAGAGTGAGAGAGATGGTTTGCTGAAGTCACAGCGGTAGCAGGTGGCAGAGCCGCAAATGGAATCCAGTTCTTCTCCCTCTGCCTGTTCAGCTGTCCATTCAGCAAGCCCTTCCGGAGCACCGTCAGGAGGCGGGCACTATGTAAAGTGTGTTTCCCTTCGGTAACAGAGTCTTCCAGCACTCAGAAAAATCAAGCTTTTCCCCATTTGTAGCCTCATTTTACCCTCACTGTAGCCCAGAGTAGTTGGCAGGACCCCACACTACAAATGAGACTTAGACACTCAGATAAAGAGGCTTTCTTAAAATGACAGGGCCTCAGGCCTCTTCCTTCGAGACCAGGTTGCTGATTGGACCCTAACCCTAACCCTAACCCTAACCCTAACCTGCCCCGAGGGCTGTTCTGTCAGCTTCCCCTGTGAGGCTCTTCCATGTTGACTATGAAGACCAGGGAGCGCAGGAGAGCCCCACTGTCGGCCCTGCCCCGTGGGCAGTGCGTCCCAGCCCTGATCTGAGGTCCTGGCGTCGGGGCTCCCGAGAGGGGAGCAGGCGGCTCGATGGGAGTGAGAAGGGTGCTGGCGAGGCCGGAGATGTATGCTCAGCACCTCCAGTGCCATCTCCGTGTTCCCCGAGTCACCCAGGTGTCCCTGAGCCTTTCTGCCCTTCACAGCTCCTTCCCCACCCCTCTACCTGCCCCTTCATATGATTTATTCATAAATGGAAATGCTGGTTTAGGCAAAAGACATACGTTTCCATCTCTTAAGGAAAAAAATGGGAAGTGTAAGCCAAACTAGAGCAGGAGGGACGGTGACCTGGACGAGGAGGAAGAACTGCTTTTCTCTCTGCGGTGGCGGTTTTGAGCGCTAGGGAGATTGACAAGGGCTGAGTCTCACATCGCCTAGAATTCTCAGTGGGAGACAAACCCTCCTGAACTGGGTGATCCGATCCGGGGGAAGAACAGGCTGCCTCAGAGGACCCCGTTGGTGCCATCCCTCCCCTCCCCCTCCACTGTACCCCTGCCTCCATCTCTCCTCCTGCCCTTTCCGTCCTGTCTCATGCCAGCACCCCCTGTTTTACTTCCTGTGCCTGCCCAGGGAGCAGCCAGGGGACTCCATTTGTTGCCTCTCCTCTGGCACCTGCCAGTCAGCCCAACAGCCTTGCAGATACGGGCAGCCTCCTGGGACCCGGGGCATCAGCTGGAGGCATCCCTAGCAGGTAGGTCCAGATGTTGGGGAGCTTGCCATCGGGCAGGAGAGCCGGCCAGGAAAGCCTGGCCTTGCTTACACCAGCCCACTTGGCTCCTCCCGTCTGGCAGGACAGTTTGCCATCTCCTAGTTCCTTGCCCAGCTCACCTCCTTGGTGCTAGATGATGTGCATGCCGACTTTTCTCCCCATATCACAGCATGTTCGGGATGGCCAGCCAGGTCCCCACGCTCCAGTCGGCCACCACTGGCGGAGGCGGAAGCACAGGGCTCTCCTTTGGAGGTGAGTCTTGCGTGTAGAGACCCAGGGAGGGGATCTAAGGCCAAGAGGAAATTGGGGACCCTGGAGGGAGGGGAGTGGGGAGAGATGCACACCAGGATTTAGAGGAATGCTAATTATCACGATATTAACCAAATGAGAAAAAAATAACCAGCTCTTCATCCCCCCTCTACCCCATTCCACCCTGAGCAGCCTTCAACCCTTTCACCACACCTGCTGCTCACGCCCAGCTGCCTTCCACCAACCCTTTCCAGCCCAATGGCTTGGCCACAGGTAAGCTTCCCAGACTGTCCCCTGGCCCTGACTCTCTCCAGAGTCACCAGCCCAGGCCAGACGGGTTTAATTTCCAGTCCACCTAGTGGGCAAAAACTAGAGGCCCCTAAGTCACCGAATCAGAATTTCGGAGTTAGAAAAGACAGGCTGCCCCTTCCCTGAGCCAGTTCCGAAGGGTTAATGCTGACTGGTAGTGGTGGTGATTCTTTTTTCTCCAACCCTCAGTTTCCCTCTGGGAGCCTTCCCTTCTGTGTCCCACCTGAAACCATGGCCCTGTTCCCTGCCCTCCTCAGCTGGAGTCCTGTGGTCTCCTGCCCCTCCCCAGCCCCTGCCTCTGCTTTTCTCTCTCCAAACTCACACTCACGCCCCCCTTCGTTTTTTTGTTTGTTGTTTTTTTGTTGTTCCTCTAAAACCTTCAGGCCAGGAAGAGAGAATAATATTCGCTACCAAGCTGACCCACGTGGCAGGCCCAACACTTAGGGCTTTACATCCGTTATTTAATTTTCACAGCAGTCCGAGGAGATAGGCATGGTCCCCGTTTTAGAGATGAGAGAACTGAGGCAGAGAGGGCTGGTAATTTGCTTTGATTTATGCAGTTTAAGAGGTGGCAGAAAGCTGACCCCGTGATCATAACTACCCTGCTGTCCGAGCCACAGGCCACAGGCCGGAGAGGGCAAGGTTGGCAGGATGCTTGGACGCTGAGGGGTTTCATGCTCATTTCGGGTACTTCCACTGGGTACCTCTGGGTGGCAAAAAACTATATCCCATTTCTGTGTCTTGGAGGGACTTAGGAAGAACTGTTCTCCTGCCTACCTTCCAGAACCTCACCTACCTCATGTCCCTCCCTCCCTCCACAGGGCCAGGCTTTGGGATGAGCGGTGCTGGGCCTGGCTTCCCCCAGACAGTGCCACCCACCGGGGCTTTTTCCAGCCCCTTCCCCCCACCGCTTTTCCCCCCACC
>NW_006796716.1:4488110-4499568 GCF_000442215.2 Lipotes vexillifer | reverse complement strand
TGTGTGTGTGTGTGTGTGTGTGTGTGTGTGTGTGTGTGTGTGTGTGTGTGTGTGTGTGTGTGTGTGTGTGTGTGTGAATATTAGAAATATGTATTAGGGAGCCAGACATCTGAGCTAGTTCCCTTTTGGACCAGCAGGGGGAGACCAGGGAAGCAGCAGACCTGCCTGTGTCCTCTGACTGTTCCACAGGTTTCTTCCCGGCTTTGGGGAGGCCCCCGCTGGCTGCCCACCTTGGGATGTAACTCGGCCTGCCCTGCAGGGAGGCTGGTGAGCTAGGCAGCACCAGCCCCGAGGGGCAGGGTTCCCGTCAGCTGAGTTTTTGCTCTTCCTGCCAGGCTCTTCCTTCGGAGACCAGGGATCTGCCAAGCTGGGGCAGAGGCCACTGAGCCAGCCAGCTGGGATCTCCACCAACCCCTTCATGGTGAGTGGCCAGTGCAGGGCCCGGGCCTGGTGTGGGTGTGGCTTTTCACTCTGGGGGTTGGGACAGACTCCTTCCAGGAGAAGAGGGCAATGTGGGGCGGAACCACGGCCCTTCCTCGTGAAACTGCCTTGGCCCAGCCAGGGATGAGTGGGCTAGTTAAGGAGCCTCTGCGCTCCCAACCCCTCCGCTTGCCTCCTAGCTCCCTTATTTTCCCTCTCCCTCAGCACAGTAATTTTGAGGGAGAAAGGAATCCTGAGCTGCATTTCTTCTGTGGCCTCCAGCTTTTCCTCCCTAATCTAACAATTTGTGGTGATTGTTTCTTTCCAGACCGGATCCTCATCAAGCCCGTTTGCCTGCAACCCTCCAAACACCAACCCATTCTTGTAGCACTGTGTCCGGGGGGCTGCTCTCTGGGGCCCCTCTACTCCCTGGAGCTCCGATGACCACTTTGCCTGTGGCAGTTTTGCGGGTCTGAGACCAGATGGGTCTTGTTTCGCAGGGTAGGGGTCTGGGGATGGTGGAGGTGCTAATGCTTTGCTTGGGGCTTGCAGATAAAAAGGCAGCTTCCCGGGTCAGCCACCCTGAGGCTTCCTCCTTCCTCCTCCATCCCCGACCCAGGCAGGGGGCCTGGGAGGCGGGCTGGCAGAGCCTGGCCTAGAGGAGCCTTGGTGTTTTATTTTTCAAATTACTAATTATGATGACAAGAGTCCTCCTCTCCTGCCCCCAGCACTCCCTTCACTCCGAACCCTGTGGGCAGAGGAAGCTGGGGGCACAGGCTGAGCTGTGCTCCTTGTGGGAACAACTCCCCAGTGCCCAGCTGTCTAACACTGTTCTCCTCGTGGGAGGAAGCACAGTGGGGAAAGCAGGGCGGTGGTGGGGATGAGGCGTGCATGGTGTTGACGTGGGATGGTGATCAGACAGGACGTGGAGGTCCTGGGGAGCCAGAGTGCCCTTGGTGCCCTGGCTTGGGACAGCACCCCTTTCTCCATGTTTTTGCTTCCCCAGCTCCCTCAGGATGAATAGTTTTACCTACATACTTATACATGCCCAACTTCCGTCAAGCACTTTAGTTAGCTGTGGTGTCATGTTTGGATACCAGTGTTTTATATTTATACATAGAGAATTTTCTAATATAGCCTATTATATATATATATATCTATATATATGCATACACACACGTATCCAGATGCAGCCATTCTTCCTCTCCCAGACAGCTCTTTCACATGGGGAATGGGATGAATCCCTATCTGTGCCTCGCAAAGCCGGTGCTCCAGGGGATGGTGGGGAAGGAGGCACACTTCTCGACGACCCCAAGCCTGGGCTTTTCCAGAGAAAGGCTTTGTGCAATTGGCTTTTCTTTCCCTTTCTTTTTCCCTTGTGCCTCCCCCGCTCCTCCCCGTGGCCCCAGATCTCTGCACCAAAGCTGTTGCAGGCAGTGTTGGAAAAGAACTGCATTTGAAAGAAAAAAAATGGCTCTCGTGGTCTTGCTTTGGGCCAGCTTGAGGGGCCTCATGTCAGTCAACGTGACTGCTTGGGTCGGGGCCCATGCTGCTGTTCGCCAAGGACAGAGCCAGTCCCTGTCTGAACTGGAGCCCAGTTTTAGCAGTGGAGGGAGTGGGGTAGGGGGTGCAGAGGAGGACCCGGCGTGGGGGTTGGGCAGGGCCTAGTCAAAGTCCAGCTCTCCCAGGTCAGCTGCCTCCTCAGCCCCTCCCCAGACCCTTGCCACCTGGGGATGTTGTGTCAACAGTGTCTAGGCTGTGTGTGTGGTAACAAGACAGCCGGCTTGGGTTAGTTAGACACCTCACCTGGGGGAGGAGAGGCCCCGCTGTGAGCGCCTCTCCCTTTCCTAAGGCTGCCTGGCAACTCTGGCCCCTTCAGTCGTCCCTTCTTGGGATTTCTCTGAGTCTTTCCACCCAATGACCTTTAACCTGACAGCAAGGAGAGGCCGGGACAGTCTTATCACTGATTTACTTTGAGGATTTTTCCTGTAAATACCTTCAGCTGCTGTTCTTTGCCCAGCCAGGCATGGCCTCCCCACCTTCCCAGGGCTCAGTCCCCATCCTGTCTTGTGTCTGTGGTTCCCGTTCTCCAGCCTCTGCTTTCCTTCCATCTCCTGGTGGCGCTCCCAGGGTGGACCATCTTTTTTTTTCCCTGGGTATTCTCTGTCACCCTTGATTATCTGTGTCTTCCCCATTCTCTGCTCAGAGCCAGGGACGGGAGGGAAACTGGAATCTTGTGGTGGAGAAGGAGGGGGAGGAGGAGGCTTCTTTTTCTCCAGCTCCCTGGCGCCTCCTTTCCTAACCAAAAACACTGAGGTTTGGAGGTGAGATTTAAAGGACCAGCAGCTTCTTACTGTTTGAGTCACACTGCCGCTGTTTCCCAGGGATCTCCTCAACTGCTCAGTGCCTGGGCGCAGGACCTCCCTGCAGTCCCCCCTCCACGCTTCTCAGTCACTCTGTCCGACATGGACCCCCACCAGCTCACTGGCCAGGGCAGGATGACCAGTCAGAGAAGTTAAAACGGGTCAGCGTCCAACTCCAGGGCAGAAAAATCAAGAGTTCGCAGGGCGTAGGCCGAGACTGGGACTGCAGCTGCCTGTCTCGGTGTGGAACAGCCTGGTGCTGCCTCCACCCGGCATCCTCTCTCCAGGCAGGCAGCAAAGATGGAAGAATCCCTGGCCTCAGGAAATGTCTGAATGACTGGGCTGTGCTCCCTGCCCCATCGCCCAGGGCCTCCGTGCAGGCCCTGCCTGGTGGTTACAAGTCTCGACCCACACCATGGGGCTGGAAGGACTCACCCAGTCTGCCACCAGGCTTCTGACCAAGTGCTTATGTCCCCCTGGCCAATACTGTGACACTGCTCTGCAGGCAACAGTCCTCTGGCTTGACCCTAGCCTTCAGCAGGTCACCGGCGGCTGCCTCTGCGGGTGAGGAAGCAGGAGCCAGTGCCCAGGACCTCTGTCAAGCTCTCCGATGGAGGAAGGGGCTGGCGCTGTCCCTGCAGACCCCTCCAGAGGAGTGAGAACCTGGACGGAGGAGAGAGGGGCACACGGGAAGAGCCTGGCCCTAGTGCCCCAGCTTCCTTCCTGGGGGCTCCCCTTTGGTAACAAGAGGCTTCCATAGGCACTTAGAATGTGGAGAGCCCATCCCACTGCTGCCCTGCACCTGGCAACGGGATGCACAGGTGGACCCCCTCAGGTTGGGGGAGGTGTTCTCACCCAACAGAGCTGAAGTTCTGTTACTTCCTGTCCCGGGTGAGCAACACGAGTTACCAGGGCAACAGGCTCAAATCAATCTTGTCTGGGTAGAGCCAAGGGCAGTGTTGCCAGGGCAACTGATTAAGTCAGTCGTTTGGCTCCAGGCTTTTCCTGGTACCCAGCAGGCTAAATCACCTGGCATTGATTACCAACCCACTGGACCACGTTTGCTTGCCCAGGGCCCAGGTGCTCCAATCCCTGCTGCTTCCTGCTTTATCTTGACCCAGCACTTAGGGGTTCAATGACACAAGGCGGTCTGGAGCTGGTCTCTGTGACAGAGGCTGTAATTTCACAAGGACTGGGGTGCTCCAAGGTGGACTGGTTGGTGGGGAGCGGGAAGGAGCAGATATGAAGAGACCCTCCTGTGCGTAGCTTCAAATCAAACCTGAGGAGTAAGGCTCCAGGCAGGAGCACAGCAGATACGTGGCCCCCATGGGTGCCCTGCTCCTCAAGGCAGCACCAAAACTAGGAAGAGGAAAGGCCTGCAGATGTCTTTTGTGTCCCTGCCACTTCTCCATGGCGCATATGTTGAGGCCACACTGGAAGCTATGGCCTTGAATATACTTCTGGTGTCCACTTCAGGATCTCTCACATACCTGCCTCTCCCTGGCCAACACCCATCAACGGTGGAGGCTGCCGCTGGCCCGCGTGCACCACCTGAGCTGCCGCCACCTCTCTGGCACCTTGGAGAGGCTTTGGCTGACCTGGGGGGGGGCAGGGGGGGCGGGCACCTGGAGCAGAACCCGGGCACTGCTGCCTGCTGGCCAGATGCCCATCCTCATGATGCCAGGTGGTGCCCTGCCTCACACTTTCAGCGTGACCCTTAAAGGGCGTTCAAGAATCTGAGCCTTCTTGCACACTGCACGCACTGTTGGCTTCTCCAGTATTCCAGCTCATAGACCAACCCCTTCCTCCCACACCTGGGAAGTGGAGGAGCCGGGGTGGGAAGCCCAGCCCTTCCTACTCAGGCTTTCCTGGCCCTTGGACTAGCTGGAGAAAAAGAACCAGGTGGCCTTGCTTCAGTACTCCTGGTACAGCTCCTAAATCACCTGAAGGCACTCCTCCCCAAATACCGTCTTTAATAGGGGCCACAGCTGCCCTCTCCCAAACCCTCGGCTCCCCCACTGTAGGTGTCCTACTTGCCATGACAGTGAAATCATAAGGTCCTCTGAGGCCCCCACCCGTGTGTCAACTACCGGTTTGTCTCACAGAGTGTGCACTGACCGATGCCATCACCCCCAACGTGAGTCAGTGGTCCTTGGAAGGATCAGAAGTGGGGTGTAAAAATGTCTGAATCCCAACCCCATTTCAAGCCTCCCGGGATGCAAGGGGCAAAGGGTACCTCCGCCAGTGCAGAGAGTCTGCACTTCTGTGATCAGCGCCTTCAGCTGGCCTGGGCAGCGTTATTTTTGAACAGAGGTGGTGAGGAGGGGCTGAGGGCAATGGTGCAGCAAGAGGGCAGTGCCCCTGAGAGATGGTCTCTTCCTCCACTGGCTCTCCTTCAGTGCCACTTGACTGGAACCCTGGTGGGTATGGTCTGTGCACAGGGACTGATCCAGAAGTTAACTTACCCCAAGACACCTCCTATGGCCCCAACCCCACAGAGAAACTGAACCTCCAGCTCCTCCAAGATCAGCATAGGCCAGTGCTCCATAGCCCTGGCTCCTGGGATTACTTGAGAAGGCAGAGAACAGAGCCACTCCTGGGTGGGAAGAGGGGACACCATTCCGAGTGGGGAGTGGCGGAGGCCGGAAGGGGGTGCCACTGTAAGGGTGGCCCGCTCACCTCCAGGACTGCAGACGCCACCAGCGCGGTCACCACAGACGTGGCTCCACGCACGCTCGCCTCACCTCGCCGCTTTCTCGGCCGGCCGGCAGCTCAGACCAGTAGAGACGCCACCCCACCCCCGCCCCTGCAAAAGCCCAGTCCCAGGACACGGGGTGGGGTGAGGCGGAGGCCGCCTCTCCTGGATTTCCCCACTCACACTCCACTCCCACCGCCCGGCGTCCCGCTCCACGGCGCGCAAGGGTTAACCTCGCGGGGGTGGGGACTAAGGCGCGATCCGCGCTGGGAGGGAGGGGAGAGGACAGGAGAGGAGGCAACGGGAGGCACAGGGGTCAAGCCTGAGTCTGTCGGAGCCTCGGGTGTCTCAGGCCACCGGGCAGCCACTGGGGCACACGGTGCCGACCCCCTGCCCCAAACTTCAAGTCGGGAGTGGGGGGAAAGACGCTGGGCATCAAGACGGGTGGTCGCCTGTCAGGATGCCGCCCCCCTCCCTGGGGACCGCTACGTCTACCCCACCTCTGCCGTCCCAGCCCCTGCTCCGGACACTTTACTGCTTTGGGTCCGGGATGAAGCCCGGAGGCCCCACGACGACCCCGGAGTTCGAGTCGGCCGACGTGGCCCTGGGTCCGCTGCGGCCCTGGGCCTGCCCGGCTGACGTGCGGCTCTGCGGCCACCTGCGGAAGCAGAAGTCCGAGCGCCAACGCTTCTTTGTGCTCCGCGCCTACCCGCAGCGCCTCGAGTGTTACAAGAGCGAGAAGTTCCGCGCCGGCCGAGCGCCGCCCAAGTTCAGCGTGAGCCTGGAGGGCGCGTGCACCATCCGTAAGCGCGTGGACGCGCGTCAGCGACACCTGATCGTCCTCTACACGCGCGACCGCAGCCTGGGCGTGGCGGCGGCCAGCGAGGCGGAGCAGCAGGCGTGGTACAGCGCCCTGCTCCAGGCGCGCGCCGCCGGCGCCGGTGAGGCCCGAGCCCCGTGGTGGGGTGGGGGGGGTGGTGCGGGGGAGGCGGATGATCATGGATTTGGTTTATCCATAGCCTGTCCCTTCCCCAGGTCTCCGAAATCAAGACCAAACGTGAAGGGTTTACACGTTTTCAGTCCCCGGGCCACAGTGACTCCAGCCTGCTGGCCCGGGAGCCCCTGTCACCAGACCATTGTCTCTCCAGGTCCCGACTCCCACGAGGACCCCGGGGCCTGGATCCTCGCTCCGTTTCAGGACGTCTGGCCCGTGACGCTGCGGCCGAAGGGGCTGGGGCGGGCACGAGGCCTGGGCAGCGGCGACTACTGCCTGTGCCTGGGTTCCGGGGTACTGAGCCTGCTGAGGAAGCCCGGGGGCAGAAGCTCCAGGGCCTCCCGGCCATCTCCGCCACCGGCCCTGCGCTTGTCCCTGCTCAGCGTGCGCCGCCGCTGTGGCCATGCCGACGCTTTCTTCTTCCTGGAGCTTGGCCGCTCGGCACCCACGGGTCCCGGGGAGCTGTGGCTACAGGCGCCCGACGCCATTGTGGCCCAAAGCATTCACGAGACTGTCCTGGCCGCCATGAAACGAATGGGGGACAGTGGTGCCGTTGGCAGGACTGAGCCACTGCCAAGAAAGCCCCCGACAAACACCTTCACACCCTCTGTCCCCCAATCTTATGAGACCCCAGCCTCTGCGGCCCAATCAAGTGGCCTGTACCGTCGGGGGCGCCTGAGTGAGAGAAGCGAGCAATCAACCCTCAAGACCCTGGCCAGGCTGGGGGCAGCAGCCTCACACCCCGAGGGGTTGGAGCTGGGAGGGGTCTACATAACCAAGGGAGCCAGGAGTGACTACGAGCCCATGGGGGGCGGCCAAGCCAGTGGCTACGTGGTGATGGCAACCCCGGGCCTTCCTGCCTCAGCCAAAGCCGCTTCCCACCAGCTGCTCTAGGATGGAGGAGTCACTGAATATGTATCCATGAGCCTCTGTGCACCACAGTCCTTTTCCTTGAGCTTCCTGCCTCTTTCCTACAGGCCTGGGGCCAGGGAACCTGGACCCGGGCTCCAAGGCCCTCATCTAGGCGTGGGAGACGACTGGGTACCCGCAGGGGCTCAGCGCTGCTTGCAGCCGCCGTCAGAATTAGCCGGGGAGTACGTGTGCATTGAGTACGCGGCCACCGACTACATAGGAATGGGCACTGACATCCCCGAGCCCCCTGACGGCGGCCTCAACTACATAGACCTGGACCTGGTCCCTCCCCTGGAGGTGCGAGGCGACGCCCCCCGGGGCCAGGCACCGCCCACACAGATACGCACACATCGAGTTCCAGAACCTTGGGCAGGCCCCGGTGAGGAGACCCCCCGTGGTCCCTGGGTATAGCTGATGGATGGACAGACGGGAGTGGAGGAAGAAAAAAGGGCAAAGTTAAGAGTGCCTTCCTGCCCACCCCGCTGAACCCCACGATACCCTTCCGCCCGATGGAGAGGCTCTACAGCCCAGATGTCCCCTAGGACGTGTGACCAGCAGAAGCGCTGAGCTGCTCCTTAGGACGGGCTGCCTAAGGGCTCTGCCCGTTCCAACTGTGGCGCGTGGGAAGTCTTCGGGAGGAGGTTCTCCAAGAAGTTGGATTCTTTTAAGGGAGAAAATTCTAGAACACTTCCCCCCTTAAAACAAAACCCCTACAAATTTCTCGACCTTCTCAGCCAAAGCCCTGACCCTCTGTTTCCCCACAGAGTTCCTGCAGCATCGCTCCAGAGTCTCAAGTCAGCCTTGGCCCTGCACCCTGCCTCCAATGACGACGACCGCGAAGACAGAGATCTACCCCTCCGCCCCACACACACACCTGCTGTGCTTGCCTGGTGTCTGGCTGAACTCCTGGGACCCCAGAGCAAGAAGGATGAGAGCAACAGGTATCTTACACTAGTGTCCTCCCAAATTGATGACACCCCCTACCCCCTACTTTGCCTCTCCCAACACCAGCTATGTGCTCACACAATTCTCTTTCCGCGGGCCTGGCAGAACCGATGGAGTCCTTGCTTCTAATATACTTAATCTAGTCTAGGAGTCTATACTGTGCACCCCACCCCCATTAAAGTTTCCCTGCTGGGTGAGCCTGGAAAAGTCTTAGGTCCATGGATTCCCCTGCCCAACTGTAGGGGGAATGAGTAACAAGAATCTGAGGGGAGAGCAACCAAAGCCGTGGTGTTAGAAGACACCCCATCCCTGCCTCCTCGCCCCACTCTGCTCTCTGCCACAAGGAGCCTGTATGCAAACCAACACTGTTTATTGTCAACAGAACCTGCCTGGGGAAGTAAGGGCCCACTCTCCCCCAGAGGGGCTATGGACCTTGGCTGTCTGGGGCCCGTGGGAGAGATGGGTCCATGCAGTGAGAACAGCTCTGGCCACCACTGGCACCTGGGTGGTCAGAGGCAGGGTCTGGGGGGCCAGCAGGGGGCATGGGAGCCCCCAGGGAGCTGGGTCTTGGCTCCCCCTGGCTCATCTGCAGGAGGCCAGTGAGGGCGATCAGCTCAGGCCCACTGAGCCAGGCGGTGGAGCAGCCAGAAGATGGAGCAGGGAGGACCCTGGGGGACATGACTGGGGGTGGGAGCAGCAGCTTCAGAGAGCCCATCACCTGAGGAGAGAGGAGAGGCAAGTGTCTCCTCCCGAGCCCTGCGTGAAGGCTGGGGTGAGGCCAGGGCAGGAAGAGCGCTCACCTGCTGTCGGGCCTGAGACGGGTACAGGGGAACACGCTGCCCACAGGGCAGCAGATGGTCAGAAAGAAAAACATCTTCACAGCACATCACCGGGAACCCTGCGGGGGAGAAGCTGCTAGGGTGGCAAGCGCTACACTGGTTCTCCGGGAGCCTGAGGGGACCAAGGGCCGTACCTGCATCCCTGGGCGCCTGCTCTCCACTCTGACGTCTTGCTAGACTGGGCCTGAGGCCTCTGCCTGAGGCTGCCTCGTACAGAGGGCAGAATGAGGGATGGCGCAAGGTCCGGCCTGAGAAGGAGGTGCCTGACTCACAGCTGAGCCCCTGTGGAGGGACGGGAAAGATTCCTGGAGCTTCAGCCTCCTCCCAAGGCATCCCTGCCCCACCCGAGGCTGGTGCCACAGGTACCCCCAACTCACCCACACCAGCCGAGGTCCCGGTTTAGCTTCACAGTTGGGGTCCCATGGTGCCAGCAGGGTCATCCTTGACGGGGCCACCTCCCAGGTCATCTGGGGGGAGAGGGGAACTGGGCGGGGGAGGACTTGAAGAGATTAAAATAGGCTCAGGAGTCGGTAAAAGGGTCTTGGGGATAAAGATGGCAGGACCCTGTACCTACCTGGCGTTCCCGGTGACCGCTCGGCAGCCAGGCCTGGGGGCGGCCGAGGCAGCAGCTGCTCTTTCCGGGTCCAGGAAGGCCTTCGGGACCAGGGCTGAGGGCTGGGAGGGGGCGGTACTGAGATGCTTCGGTCACAGCCTCCCACAATCACCTCCCTGTTCCAAGTCTGAATACTTCCAAGGCCGGGCCAAGGGTGCCCGGTGCGGGGAGACTGATCATACCCTTTCTTCGCTACTAGGGATAACTAAGATCTTCTCACACTGTGGGCCCCCGTCGGGTTTCGCCCAAGTGCCTCTGGCAGAGCCCCTCACCTGTCCTGTGGAGTTGTTCTTGGCTCCCGCAGGGCTTCCTCTCCGGAGTCCCAGGCCTGGCCGGGGTCGCTGCCCGCCGAGGGGCCTTGTTCCTCGGGCGCCTGCTCCTCGCCCGCGCCCCACCGCCGGGGGGTCCAGGGCAACATGCCGCGTCCACGGGAGGGCAGGTCAGGGCCCCGCGCCGCCCGCCTGGCACCTCCCGGCTCCCACTCGGGCGCAGCCTCCCTCAGCGGCACGCGCTGCCCTGCGCGCCCAGCTTGCGGCCCACCTCGCAGGGCTTCGCGGCGCAGGCGTCCAGCGCGTTTCCGGGCCACGTGGCGCACGGTCCCGCCGGGATCCCGCGAGCGCCCCCTGGCGGCGCGGACGGCGGGGCCGCACGGAAGGGTGAAAACGGCCAGAGGGAACTGCGGCGCCCAGACGTGGAGGCTACACCGTCTCCGGCACGCACCGCTCTCGTTCGCAGACACAAGCACACACGCGCACGCGCGCTCGCGCACACACACACACACACACACACACACACACAAGCTGAGGGGCAACCTAGAGGGCTTCTGGCTTCCGTTTATTGCATGTGACACGACACCCAGCCCCCAGGCTTCCATCCCAGACCCTCGACCACGCCCAGAGGCGGCCTCGCGCCTTGCTGGGCCAGCCTGCTTCCAAGCTCCCGGGCAGACAGGTGCCCGAGGCACAGGGCCAGGCCCGAGGCCGCCCTCACCAGTCCTCGCTAGAGAGCAGAGCCCAGGTGTGGCTGTCTTCTCTGTTCCTGGGGTTCCCGCCGGGTCGGGCCCCTGCACCCCGACCTCAACCCCTAAGGCCGTTCCAGCAGTGCATGGATGACAGCAGCGATGTAGGGGAGGCCCCTTCCCGGGGCCCCCTCCTCTTCCAGGATGTGGTGGGGCTGGCACAGGGACTCCTACGGGGAGGGGCCCAAGTTAAGTTCCCCTTGTCACCTCCTCCTCTCAGCTGTAGGGTGGGAGACACCCTAAAGGAGCCTGGGCAAAGGAAGCTGACAGAATGTAGCAGGCAAGGGTCAAGGGCACCCTGGACGTGGCTTGGGGACAAATGAGATGCAAGGAAGCTGCCAGAGGATAACAAGGGAGATGACACAGGGGGCCAAGGCTCAGAGGGAAGGACAGACCTGCCATTTCCAAAGGAAAATGCTGGAGTAGGCAAGCTGGCACATAGAGCCCAGGAGACACGGCCAGGGATGGGCCCCCCGCACAGCAGGAGCAGACGCAAACACACACACACACACACACACACACACACACACAGGCAGCCACGGTCTGTACAATTTATACAAGAGACAGAGACCCAGCCTGGGCCCCTGCATCCCCTACAAATATAGAGTTCTCTCTACAAAATATAGATAATTTAGCCCCCTATAGCAGCTGGGGGGGGG
>NW_006796716.1:4477465-4488095 GCF_000442215.2 Lipotes vexillifer | reverse complement strand
GGGGGGGGGGGGATGGTGCAAGGAGGAAGGTTAAGACCCACCCTCTAGGGAAGCAGAGGGCAGGGCAAGGAGAGGACTTAAAAGGCACCATCAGCACTGAGAAGGGAGGGGCTACAGGAGGGTGGCCAGAGGCTGGGGGCCCAGGGTCTGGGGGCACCAGAGTGGGGCCTCTGAGGTCAGTGTTTATGAGGGGAGGGGGGTTCACTAGTGTCTTTGGTAGGGGCTGAAGGCACCACCGGTGGGGAAGGGGGTTTGCACAGGAGTCTTATAAATAGAAGTAGGGCAAGGGGGTAGGGGAAGGGGTGACTTCAGGTCCTAGGAACCCAGGAGCCGAGTGTAGACGACACAGAGCAGCAGCATGAGGACCACGTAGAAGAGGATGAAGCCTCCCAGACCAGAGAGGGGCCAGAGGGGCGGGGGGGACCTGCCCCCTGCCCGCTTCACAGCCTCCAGGGTGGTCCACAGCCCCTGGGCAGTGCCCTGGAGGAGATCCGAGGGCGAGCACAGGTCAGCCTGGGAAGGGAGAGTAGGACAGATGGACAAGGACAAAGGACAAAAGACGTGAGCAGCAGCAGCAGCAGCAGCAGCAGCAAGACAACCCTTCCCACCCGCTGCCCTCACGTGCCAGGGCCAGAGCCACGCCAACGTGCAGAGTGCAAGGAAGGGAAGCATGCAGGGGACACATGCAGGACAGGGGCTGGCGGATGTGCTTCCTGTTGAGAAGCAGACACCCCCCCCTCCCCGTGAATGGAACCCTGCCATCCATGCAGGGTGCCCCGCTGAGCCCAGGACACTGCACCCTTTATAGGAGAGACCAGCCCTGGGCCCCTGAGAACACACCCCCATACCTCAGGCACCCCCATTTTTCGACAAGCTTCTAAGAAACTCTCCACATTCTTCCGAGACTTGAGGGCACTGAGTTTTGGCTGGGGGTGGGTAAGAAAGGAAAAAGAGAGTAGGGGGGAGGCCCCAGGAGGCCCCGTCCCAACCCCTACTTCCTGCCTGGGCCCCAACTGACCACAGCAGGTGAGGGCACGTGAATGAAGGGCACGGAGCGGGGCCGCAGCTGGTTGGCCAGCTGACAGAGGATGACCCCATTGGCTAGAGCCTCTGCCAGGTCCTCGGGTAGGGGCCGCTGCAGCCGGGACTCAAGCACCTGGGAGGCAGGGGAAGGAGGGGCAGAGGTCAGGGTCAGCAGGGAACGCCCTCCTGCCCCTTCCGTCTCAGGGGAGGTACCAGGGTAGGCAAAGAGGCTGTTGAGGGAAGCCGGGAACCTCCAGGCACCAGGCGGAGCCCAGGCTCCACCCACGCAGATCCCACCTCTCATACCTGGCGCAGCTGAGCCATCACCTCCTTTTCCTCCAAAAGCTGGGGGGATCGCCGAGGTCTCAAGACAGAGTCCGGTGAGGAAGGGCCTGGAGAGAGAGGAGGGTGTGGGGCCGCCTCCACTACGCACCATCGACTTTGTAGCCCGGTCACAGGATCTGGCACCCACATCACCTGCCTCTGCGCTTGTGGGATTTTCGACACAATGGGACAACTGACCAGAGAACTCCCAGGCCAGAAGGGACGGCCCCAGCGCCGGGGTTAGTGCTGGATTAGCACCGGGTTAGTACTGGGGAGGGAAGACCCACCTGAGCTGCTCTGAGAGGAAGAACGGAAGAGGAAGCTGTTTGGTCTCTGAATGGAGCTGAGCGGCCGGGGAGCAGGTGCGGTCGCTGGGGGCCGGAGCCAGGGGGCAGGAGAAGCATCCCCTCAGTGTCCTACTCCTCCCTCAGGCCACCAGGTCTCAACCCCCCCCCCCACCTATAACAGGCCCGCACCCTCCTCCCAGCGCTGCCGTCCCACCTGGTCCCGCTGTAGGAAGGGGCTCCTGGGAGCCCCCCCCCCCCCCCTATAACAGGCCCGCCCCCTCCTCCCAGCGCTGCCGTCCCACCTGGTCCCGCTGTAGGAAGGGGCTCCTGGGAGGTGGAGGCGGGGGTGGGAGCACCCTGCCCCCCCGAAGCTCCCAGCTGGGTGGCATTGGACTTGGGTGTGCCGCTGAGGAGAGACAGAAGGGGAATCGAGGGCATGCTCAGGGGAAGGGCGTGTAAGGCGAGCACCGAGGGAGGCGGGGTCCAGGAGGACACATACTTGTAGGTGGCCTGAGCGGATGAGGCGGCAGCACCCCCGCCAGGAGCCCTGACCCCCAGCTTCGGAAAACTAGAAAATGAAGGTGTGGGGTCAGCAGTGCCAGGCGGGGCTCCGCCAACCCCACGAGGCAGGGAAGCTCAGGAGGCCTCACCGCCAGGGCAGCTGCTCCCACGCCCACACCTGTCCTTCCTTGGGGAACCCCATGCTCCACTCTGCTGCTGCTGCTGCCGCCGCTCGCGCTCCTGCCACAGCTGCAAGGTGTCTGGGCGCCGCCTCTCCTCCCCTGCCGGCTCCTCCCGCCTGCGGGGCAGAAGCAGGATGAGACGTGGAGCGGGGCCGGGCCGGAGGACAGGACAGGGGGGCGGGCGATGCAGTAAAGGGAGGAGGCGCCGCCTCAGGTGGCTCCGGGTACCTGCTGCTCGGTGCCCTCTCCCCATCCCCTGCCACAGGGCTCGATTCTGGTGGCTGCTGCTCCTGAAGAAAGAACAGCAGAGGGGCTGAGGGGGTTCCCCGAGCCTGCACTGGCTCCCCTCCTCCAGCTCTCTCATGGTGAATGGACAGGCGGACGCGGGCTCCCCTCACCTCGCCAGCACCTCGCTCCTCGTCCTCCCCAGGGACGTGGCTGTCGATGAAGTCAACCTGCTCAGGGTCTCCGTCAGCTGGAGAGAGCAGTGCGCATCAGCGAGCCAATGCGGGCGTTAGGCCCTCATCCGTGCCCCGCCCCCCGGCCCCTAGCCCGTGACCCCACTACACACCGGAGCCATCCTCCCTCCGCTCCCTGGGTCCCCGAGGCTCCCGAGCCAGCTCTGAGATCCGGAACGACAACTCGGAAAATTCATCCGTTGACTGTAAATGCAGAAATGCAGAGATAGAAGACAGCCTCTCTGGAGTCCCAGGGCCCATGGGGTTCAGGGCCCCGGGCTCTGCTGCTGAGCCAGCCCTTCCCCGCGAGATACTTGGGCGAGCGAAGGAAGAGGACTCCAGCCATCACCAGTCATTCTGAGTTTCAGAGGTAGCAGGCGAAGGGTCCCGGCTCAGAGGTTCTCCCCTGGGGCTGAGATCCCCCATGATCCTTGGAAAGGAGGCCCTTACCTCATTTCCAGACCACCTCTTGCTGCCACTGTCAACGCTGTGGAAGCCCGAGTCCAGCCCTCCGTCATACCGACGTCCCGGAAACAAGTCCTCAGCAGGGCTGGGGCCAGCCAGGGAGATCTGGTCAGCCCCATTCTGGGCAGCAACCCCGTCATCCGCCCTCTGGAAACCATGGGGTCCCTGGTGCTAGGAAGGGGTTTAAGTATCCAGAGGCTTCCTTCCTTCCCACTTGGAACTTACCAGGGGCTGAAACTCGGGGGGCGGGAAGGGGCCAGGTCCCCCAGTGCAGACCCCCCGTGCCGCCCAGCCTCTGTTGACAAATACTTGAAGATGTGAAGTTTCCCCTTCAGGCAGACCTAGGTGTGGAGGCGCATAGGGGGTAGTTAGGGGAAGAGAGGGGGGCCTCCCAGATCATGCTTGGCTACCAAAGGGACCTATGCCCCCAACTCCTGCCCATTCTCGGGCCCGTCCTCACCTGGGCAGGTGGGCTTTGCAGGGGGTTGCTGTCCAGCAAAATGACCTGCAGGTGCCTGAGGCGGCAGAAGGAGACCGGGATGCGGGAGACACGGTTACAGGAGAAATCCAGGCGGACAAGAGGAAGGTCTCCCAGCTCTGGTGGTGGGTGAGGGAAGAGTTAGAAGCATGCCCCGGGGCGGGGCCTTGTGCTCCCTTCCTCTGCCCCCCCCCCCTCTGGCTGGTGGGTCACCCCTGGGGCTGCCGCGCCTCCGCCCTGGTTGGCTGAGGGCGCTCCCCAGGACCCACCTCCCTGCTCCTCTTCCCGCTCAGACCAACTTCAGCTGCTGCCCACCCCACGTGCTTCCCTTGCCTTGTCCTCCCACCCCACCGCCACTTCCTCCTTCTCAAGTGTCCGTCACAGGGCCCAAACCAAGCTGTGCCACCGCGTTGCTCAAAAGCCTTCCAGGATCTGCAGGCGGGGCTGCTGCGGGTGAGCGGGCTGCACCGTGCACAAAGGCACGGGGAGAGGGGGCTGCTGCGACCGTACAGCGCTCCACTAGCCAAGCCCTGGCCCACCCACGGGAGAGGGTACCCTTCTCCACTTCTCAGAAAGGCACAGCTGGATTAGTGGTGCCCCGAGACACAGAATAAGAATAAAAATCACTGCTCTGAAAAATTTTGCGCCAAGCTGGCAGGTAATCCCCGTGTCAGTGTGACATGCTAACTCAGAAGTGTTTTCTGCTGCTATCATGGTCCGTCTGCTAAACTGCATCATCGCTGCGTCCCAGAACATGGGCATCGGCAAGAACGGGGACCTGCCCTGGCCCTCGCTCAGGAACGAATACAGGTATTTCCAAAGAATGACCACAACCTCTTCAGGAGAAGGTAAACAGAATTCGGTGATTATGGGTAGGAAAACCTGGTTCTCCATTCCAGAGAAGAATCGACCTTTAAAGGACAGAATTAATATAGTTCTCAGTAGAGAACTCAAGGAACCTCCACAGGGAGCTCATTTTCTTGCCAGAAGTCTGGATGATGCCTTAAAACTTATTGAGCAACCAGAATTAACAAATAAAGTGGACGTGGTCTGGATAGTGGGAGGCAGTTCTGTTTATAAGGAAGCCAGGAACAAGCCAGACCATCTTAGAGTATTTGTGACAAGGACCATGCAGGAATTTGAAAGTGACACATTTTTTCCAGAAATTGATTTGGAAAAATATAAACTTATCCCAGAATATCCAGGTGTTCCTCCTGATGTCCAGGGGGAGAAAGGCATTAAGTACAAATTTGAAGTATATGAAAAGAACAATTAATGTGAAAGTGTCTTCTGATCTATTTCAAGCCTCCTCCTCCCCCCGAAAAAATTATGTATTTTTTGTTGTAGAGACTTCTGTCGACTTTAGATCTGTGGATAATTATTTCTAAGCAAAGTACTTTTATTCCCCATTAATCTTAACTAGACTGTATCAGATACCATTTGTGAAACATTTCTTGCTGTAACTTCCTGAATGCCCATCAAGAGTCCAGAAAAGGTGACCAGCACTTGCCTAGGGCAGAGTATCTACCAAGACAGCCCAAAGCGGGAGAGTCCCCTGGCAGCATGAGCTGAAACCAGAGCCTACAGAGCTAGGAGCTAGGCAGACAGGTCCAAGGTTAGAAATGGATTATAAACAGAAGAGCTAGCATTCCGTTATTAGAATTAGATCAAAAGAGGGACTGTGAATTACTCTATATCACACTTCTGAAAAAAATTCTCTTCACTCAGACCAGGAGTCAATAAGTTGAAAAATCCAGGATATTCCACAGGGATAGTAAAGAGGCAGGTACAAGACTACCTTTCTGGTGGTTAAAGGAGAAGGTCTGAGACCTTAAAAAACTTTGTTTCTGATCTTCAGTGAGATTGCATGGGATGTTACAATGATAGAACAAGAATTGGCTGCTCTTTACAAAAAAGAATAATCTAATATCAAGCATAATGGCTAAAATTAAAATTCAAAGAGGTAATAAATTGAGAATGAATATTGCTAGAAACCAAAATTAGCAAGTTAGAAACTAAACTTCACGGAATTAAAAAATGAAAATTAAAACATGTTTTACCCAACACGTTAGCAAAGATTCAGATTAAGTATCCAAAAACAAAAAAGCATTTTCTGCCTTATAAATTGGTACAACCTTTTTAGAGTGTAAGTTAGCAACATCAATTAAAATTCAAAATATTCTGGGTTTGGACCCAGAACATCCACTTCTAGAAATTAATCCTGAACAAAGAAATGGACCCCAGGGTATTTGTTGCAACTTTTTTTTTCAGACTTGGAAACAGCCCAAATGTTGATTAATAAGAAATAACTAACCAATATGTCTATAAAATGTAACATCTACAGCAGTTAAAAAGAATAAAGTACTGACAGGAAAATGCCAAAAATTGCTAAATAAAAGAAGGAAATTGTGTATAATACTCAAAATGTTTAATTCTTTTACTGCTTTGTTTGCAG
This sequence comes from Lipotes vexillifer, assembly GCF_000442215.2. Lineage (NCBI taxonomy): Eukaryota > Metazoa > Chordata > Mammalia > Artiodactyla > Lipotidae > Lipotes > Lipotes vexillifer. The sequence continues at coordinate 4,481,922 of NW_006796716.1, read as the reverse complement.
TTTCTCTGTGTGTGTTTTCCTTCTGATAATGTAGAAAGTTAATCTGCTTGTTTATTTTTTTCAAAAAAAAAAAAAAAAAAAAAAAAAAAGAAAGAAAAAATCACTGCTCTCTGGTCAAGCACCCCTCCCTGGTTAAGGAGTTCATGATCTGGCTCCGCCCACGTCTCGCACCTCGCTGCCCACCCTCACACCATATCAGACAACCCTCCACCCGCTTTGCTCTGGGCCTCTCCACATGCTGTCTGCTCAGGTAGGAAAACCCCATTTTTCTGTCCATGCATCTTTCAAGGTTCAGCTCAAGGGTCATTTCTTCTATGAAATCTTTCTAAACACTAGGTTGGAATTTATTGCTCCTTCCTCTGGGCCCCCAGGGCATTTTGCTGGGGTCTCTTTTATGACCCAGAGAGAGCCCTGATCAAATGCTTATTTGTACCCCTACTGTCTTAGAAGGAAAGAAGGAGTGGGGGGGAGCCTAGAGAAAATGGATGGCCACCTGACTCCCCTCTCTTGTTCTTCAAGACCATGGGTAGCATGGGCCCAGCCTTCCCACCTAGCCCTGGCTTGCCTTTCTAACCACGTCTGTGCTGGACCTCCGTGGTTTACACACAGGGTTGCTTCTGCCTGGGTTGCAGAAGGATGGAGAACTCTCCTTCAAAGGTCAGCTCCTGCTGTACCTCTGGGCTGACTGAGGGCTTCCCCAGGTCCCTGAGCAGAGCCACAGGGCTCCCTCTAGCCCCTACGGCGCTAAGTTTCCTGTTCTAGCGCTTCCCTCTGCTTGTCTCTCCCCATTAAGCCATTAAATCTTAAGAGTTGGCCCCAGATCTGAGTGACATCACTCACATCTACCTGTTCCCCACCTAAAACACAGGAAACACACACACACAACAATGCTGGCTGAATAAAGGAAGGTGTGCCTGCTTTGGAGCAAAGGCTATCAAGTGTCGGGTGCATCACAATTAGCTCATTAAAATGGAGTTGCCTGAGCTCCAGCTCACTGGTTCAGAATCTCTGGGGAGGCAGCACAGGACCTCACCTGACTCAGGTTTTGAGAGCTTCGTGGGCGCTAAATGGTGACACTGGGTGACCTTGAGGGCTCCTCTTGACTGTGAAACTCTACAGGGTGCCGATGCACTCATCACTCCCCTTCCTGCGCCTTTCCCCACATTTGTCAAGCACAGCTAATAACCCATACGCCTTGCCAGCCTCAGAGGGCTGCTGGCCAAGAGCAGAGAAAATAATTTACAGTGTGTCTCACGCACTGCGAAGCCCTGGGCAACGAAGGCATTATTTTTCCTTGAAGATTCCTTGTCTGTGACTCCTCCAAGGTAGATACACAGACACACACAGACACACAGACACACACACACACACACACCCTCACACCCCTCCAGTGCTTCCTTTTCCTCACCATCAGGCAGGGCACTGAGCTGGTTCCTCCGAACATTGAGATCCCGCAGGGAAGGAAGGCCACACAGCTCCGCTGGGAGAGATGGCAACTCATTGCTGCTCACATCCTAGAATGCGGAAAGAAGGAGGGAAGGAGCCACAGACCCCGAGCATCAGAAACTACCTCCTGGACCTGGCCGCCTGCTTTAGTCGCGGCTCTTCCCCTAGGGTGCATCCCTCCTTTCCCTGCCCTCCTCCGCCCCTCCAAAGGTCCCTAGTGCGTGGCTCATCAGTCCCTCTTGTCACCCTGCTCCCCATCCTCACGAGCTGCCGCAGGCTTCCCAGGGCGCTGATGTCGGGAGGTAGGGCCCCCAGTTTGTTGTTGCTGACAATGAGTACTCGCAGGGGCAGCTGGCAGATGTAGGGCGGCAGCGATGACAGCTGGTTTCGGCTGTGGGAGGGAGGAGGGCAGTGGGCTCACCCTCCAGGCATGGTGCTGTCCTTTCAGGGTCACCGGGAGGGTCACTCAGGGTGCCGTTCACTGGTACTTGGGGCCGAGAAGGACCACCCCCTACCCTGCGGTGGCCCTGCCTCCCTACCTGAGGTTGAGGTAGGTGAGAGCTGTGAGATTCCCCAAGGCTGGGTTCAGACATCTCAGACAATTGTGGTAGAGGCTCAGACCCTCCAGGGACACCAGCTGGCACGCTGCCTCTGGCACCTCGGGGAACCGGTTCCGGGACAGGTCTAGGGGAAGCAAGTGTCAGCGGAGAGCTTGCAAAGACCCAGCCCTGGACAGGAAGACCTTGAACTTCCCCAGAGCCAAGGAGTCAGACCTATAAACCTGGACCCTCTAGAGCGAGAAGAAAGCCTTCCGTAACCTGGAGCCCGTTCCAAGCATAGCCAGAGTGGCAAAGGGAAGGCAAAAGGCCTTGGGGTCACTGGGCTGGAGAAGCCTAGACTTGGGGGAGGGGGGCGAGCCATGAACACCATCTTCAAACACACAAATGCAGGGCTATCCTGTAAGAGGGGCTAGATTCTATAACTCTTGTGGTTTCTGTTGTTCTGTGATGCCTGGAGAGGTGGGAGGCAAAGGTCATAGGAGAAGGTTGGTGCTCCAAAAGAACTAGCAAGGTGATGGGCTGGGAGGTTCAAGGTAAGAATATGAACAACCCCTGGGGGACACGACCAAGAAAGCTCATCCCTCCTAGGCGCCCTGTCTCCCAACGTCTACCTATTTTCCACCAAGGGTTATTATAGCCTGGCTCTAGAGACCTCACACTGGCCACCGGTTTTTCACCAGCCCCTGGGATCAGCAAGCCACGTCCAAGGGACTATGGAGTCACAGATTCCCAAGGACCTGGAGGGAGAGGCAAGGGGACCAAGCCGGAGGTGGGAGGTGGAGTCCCAGGTACACCTTGCTCAGAGCTGGCCTCCTTCCTGCCCTCCTCCAGTCTCAACGGCCTGCTTCTACTTCCTCTCTCGCTGACCTGGACTTCAGAGCAGCTCCTTTGCCTCGAGTCTTGGGCACGGGCGAGGAGTGGAGAGGGTGGAAAGGACGGGAGAGTCTACTACCATCCTTTGATCTCAACCAGCGGCTTGCTAGACCAGTGCAAGGCGTCCAGCACGGGGTTCCTGCCAGTCTGGAGGCCCTCACTGCTTAGACTGCTACAAGCCTGGGTCTCTGCTCCCTCTGCCCAGCCTGTATTGGGAGGGGCCCAGGGCCTGCTGGGGAAGTCCCAGGGAACAGAGCTTGGGGGAGCTTCTTAGACGGCCCTCTCCACGGAGGGGAGAGCAAAAGCCGAGGGGAGGGGAGGGGAAGCGGGGATATATCCCCCAAGGAAACGAGTCTTGTGACAGGAAATGAAGTAGAAATAACCTGTCAGGTTCTGTCTCTGGGCCCTGTGTTTACCAGGGCGGACGACAGCCTGACGCCCCAGGAACCCCCTCTGCTCCCAGCCCTGGTGTGCACAGAAAAAAGACCTGTCACAGGAGAAGACAGTTCCAGAGAGGGTGGGAGGATGAGATGCAGTCCTCCCGCCCTCCCCCTCCACCTGCCCGCTTTCTCTGCATCCACAAATGTGTGTGCTGCACGCGCATGTGGATGAGGGGGGTGGAGGGCAAGTTGTGATGGGGCGAGCCAGGGAGCAGGGGCAAAAGCTCAGAGCGAGCGAGCCGAAGGGAGCGGGGCTGGAGGAGCGGTGCACAGGAGGCACAGGATGTGGTCTGTGAAAGAATGAGCTGCACTTCTCTTTTGTGAGAGCAGCCCTTCCCCCCACCTCAGGATTCATCCTACTATCAGGGCCCGGGGACCGAGTCCAAAGGACAGCAGGGACCTGCGCCACAGCACACGTGCAAGGAAAACGCTGGTTCAGAAAGAGCTGCGGAAGCAGGAGGAGAGGTTCCACAAGATTCAGTCAGCAGAGCTGAAGTTTTTAGTCCGTCAGGGTTGAAGGGCAAGGAAGTGTGGAGAGCAGGGTATGGGCAACAGACTGGGTTCCTGTCACTTCCTCTTTCCACCCCAAGCTACAGGCACCCTGCTTGGGGAGAGGGGCCGGAGGAGAGAGTTCTGGACGAGAGAGACCCACCTGGCCTAGAACCTGGGCCCTGAAAGGACTGAGGATTCCTGTGTGGAGAGCAGGGTAGAGAGGGGTTCTCAGGAAGCTGGGATTGTCCCGCTTTCCCTGGAGAACGGGCTGCACCCTGAGCCGGAATGCTGGGGGAGGAGGTGGAGAGGGGGTGGGAGCTGGGAGGGGGCCCGGGAGGTCTTGGGAGTTTTCCCCAGGAGTCCACTCACACAGACAGAGCCCTAAGGAAGTAAAGAATAACATTTGGTCTTTGTCAAAAAACAAGCAAGGGGGAGGGGAAAGGGAACAGACGGCAAGTGTCACACAGCTGCTGAGGTCAGTCTGGAGCTGGGGGGTTAGGCGGCTCCGGGAGACTCAGAGGGACAGCAGTGGCTCCCGGCTGCCCTGAACTCACTCGCCGAAGAGTGGGCGAGTGAGTTTACCTAGCAACCCAAGACAAGGGGAGTGGTTTCAACTGGTTCTCTCCAGAACAGTCGAGGAAAGAGT
>NW_006796716.1:4476013-4477382 GCF_000442215.2 Lipotes vexillifer | reverse complement strand
GTGTCGGCACCCACTAGGGTGTTTGCAGGTGAGCAGGCACCTGCTAGGGGGGCAGTGCAGTCCCAGGGCAGTGTCATCAGGGGGACACTCTCATCCAGCCCCAAGTCCCACCCTGGGCTCGGCTGGGGTGGGGCTTTGGGAATGCAGTCCTCCACCCCTCTTCCAATCCCCACCCCCCAGCTGCCAGCCCAAGGTCAGAGTTTGCCTCCTGGGCAGCTGAGGCCTGACTCACTTGTCACAGTGGAGTCCCTGCACCCTACCATCAACAGACACCAGGGTGGAGGGAGCATGATTAGAGTGATCCTATGGGTGGGGGCTAGGAAGGACAGTTGGACCGTCTCTAGCTTCCCAGCACTCCTAGCTGGGAGATAAGATTTCCTTCCTTTCAGCAATTGCCTCAAGTCCCTCCCCCGTGGGGAAAGCAGAAACTGAAATGGGAATTCTAGGGTCTCTGTGGGATCACAGGCTCCACAGTGACCTCACACACGCAAGGAGGAGGAGGAGTCGCAGATAAAGGAGTCAGGGATAATAGGAGGAAGAGCTCGCGGAGAAAAGAGTTGTGGGAGGTGGGAGATTTGCTTTTTTCCCACAGGCTGGCTGGGGGAAGAATGGAGAGAGTCAGCGGCCTTAGGGGGCGGGACTACAAGCAAAGGGAACAGAAACTTGGGGCTGTCAGGGGCAAACGCGTGGAAGCGGAGGCCTGGGGCTGCTCTTATCTTTGGTGGAACAGGGGAAGGAGTTGGAGACTAAGTGGAGAAAGAGAAAGGAGTCATTTGGGGGGGGGGTGGCTCGTGAGGGCTGCTTTATGGAACGATCAGAACTGAGGTTGAAGAGATCACGCAAATGAGCCAAGCAGGTGAGGGGCAGGAGCATTCTACAGGTGCGTAGATATGCAAATAAAGAGAAGCGGGGCGGGGTAGGGGGGCGCTCACGACGCTTGGCCAGAGATTCTTGAGTGTTCCGTGCAAACCAGAAAAGCGCTCATTGTCTAGTAGTTCTTAAAGTGGGGAGGGGGTGGTAGCAGACTTATGCAAATCAGCAGAATCTAGAACTCCGACGGCCAGGTAGGTGATGGGGCGGGCCAGACTCCCGGGCCCGGGAAGAAACAAGCGAGGGGCGGGGTTATGCAAATGAGGGTCCCGGCCGGGCTCGGAGCCGGGTGCACTCACCAGCCTGGGTGATGTCTGACAGGTCGTAGCTGCGGGCCGCGCCCCGGGGGAAGTGCTTCAAACGCCGGTTAGACAGGTTCAGGGTCCCGGTGGCCACGGCCTCCTCTAGGGCCCGCTCTGCACTGCGGCTCCCGGGCAGACCCGGAGACCCTGGAACGGAGGTCGTGGCCGCCGCCTCCTCACCCCCGGCGGCGAGAGGG
>NW_006796716.1:4473992-4475958 GCF_000442215.2 Lipotes vexillifer | reverse complement strand
CCCCCCCCCCATCCGCTCCCGGCGGCTCACGCTGCCTGACTGATGGGACCGGCCGTCCCTCCTTGCCCCTCCCCCTCCTCGGAGCCGCCGTAGTCGCTTCCAGGGGGAGGAAGCGGGCTCAGGGACCCGACGGACCAATCGGGATCCCGAGACGCGTCGGAAGTGGCTAATCAGAACCCGCCGGCGGGGTGGAGACTCCGTCGCTGAAGTGAAGCGAGAGAAGGGAGGGGGACTAGAATAGAGTGCTCGCCAACGGCCTACTCTCCAGGCCGACCCGCCCCGCGCAGCCGCATCCAATCACAAATCTTAGGAGTGGAGATGGAGCCAATCAGGTCCAATCAGGAGGCGGGGACGTCGGCCCTCCACTAGAAGGGATAGAGGCCGAGAAACGCAAACCCCGGTCCTCTTCCAACGAAAACCAATCGCAAGCCAGATGCAGGCGAGTGACTGTCAAGAAGGCCAATTAGCCCCTCCAGAGGGAACCTGGCCCGGCCTCTTCTCTGAGGGACTGCTCTACCTACCAATAGCATGGGCGAGAAGTCTGTCCCTTCGCTAAGGAGGAGGTGGGTGAGCTAGAACTTTGAGGTTGAGGTAAAGAATGTGAGCGCGGCACGCTGGGCTGGCTGGAAGCAGTGCAGGGATTGCAGTAGTGTGTGCGAGCTGGACGTGTTAGGGAGCGAGCCAGCTTTGCGGGCGCCAGGGTGACCGTAGGGATGGGGGGAGCGGGAGGCAAGGTGATGCCTGAGGCTAGTGTACAGGGGGTCGTTGCAGCCGAAGGGTCCGTGGATGCCATTCTGGCTGCGGAGACCGAGGCCCCGCGACAATCTCCGGAGTCCGGGCGGACCTGTGGCTTCCCAGGGGCTGGAAAGGCCCAGCTCACCTAACTCCTCGAGGGAGGGTTAAGGGAGACCGGGAAAGCCTCGAAAATACCGCCCGGCCTACACCCCTGCCCAAAGGAGCGCGCCTGGGCAGGAATTGTGACGATCAGACCTGGGGGGTTAGTCTAGAAGGGACCACCCCACCTAGAAGAAGTCCTCCGTTTTACAAATGAGGAAACTGAGGCGGAGGGAAGTCGATGAGCTGTCAAGAGCAAACAGCAGGTTACTGACAGCTCACACTAGAAGCCAGGCTTCCCGCTGCATCAGCTTTTGCGGTGGACTTTTTTCTGTTCGTACCCTCTTCTTTGCCTCCCGAGGTGAAATGGAGTGGATCAACGGGACCCAGTTACAAGAGGAAGCTGCAGATACTTGCTCCGTCTGCTGAGAGATCTTAGCATCCTGTCAGGTGGCATAAGGACCTAATACAATCCACTTCATTGGTTAATAGTTGCCAAGCCACAAATAGCTGAAGGTTCTTTCCCATAAGTCACATCTCACACGTTGACATTCCGAAACGTTTATCAAATTATTAAAATTCCATCCTACGTGTCCCAAACGAGCTGTTTACTAGTCTCTCTGAATAAGGGAGTTTGATTGGATAGTTGACCGTCTTTTAGCTAACACGGAAAACAAATGAGTCTATAATACTATGCAGCTGAGGGCTGGTTGTCCAGGCCTGGATTCCTCAGTTCCTGGGAGAGCCAGCCACCCCTTGGATGGATTGGTGTAGATCCTCTGCCCCTATGTGGACAGACACAGCCCCAGCTCCTGCTGTTTCTCATCCATGTCATCCCTCTCCCCCCCATAAGAGTAAGTTAATAGCTTAGACTTCGGGAGATAACCTAAGCTTTCAGAGTAAATCTGTCCCTTTCTTCCACCTTAAGAGGTTGCCCTTCATACATGCAGTCATGTTACTGTCCCAGGAAAGCAGTCTGCTTTTGGATGTGTTTTGCCTGAGTCTGTGCTCAGCTGTGCCCACTTTCATGTGATGCCTGCTTTCATGAGATAGATGGTCTAATTAGCAGGGTCACCTTGCCCCCTCACCTGTCAAACTGAGTTTATACCGTTTTTTTTTTTTTTTTTTTTTT
>NW_006796716.1:4465697-4473679 GCF_000442215.2 Lipotes vexillifer | reverse complement strand
TCCCTTTTTTTTTTTTTTTTTTTTTTTCAGTTTATATCCTTGAGCTACAAATCCCCTGGAGGCTCTGGACTGTCGAGATGTGAAGAATTCACCAGTGTCTCTCTACGCTTAGTGCTAAAAGGGTATCAAGTGGAAAAACCTCCTACTACTCCCTGAAAGTAAAGGCCTCGTCTACCAGTAGTTCACACTTTATTGCTCCTGTCCTGTGCATATCCCATGAGCCACTGGGTGGCTAGAACTGGGCTAGAACCAAGGAGCTAAGAGAAAAAATCCCGGGCAAGGTTGGGGGAAATAGGTCACAGTGGCTGGGTGGTGAGGTCACAGAGAGGTTTGTCTGATCCAGACTACATAGGGGAGGGGCCTAGGAGGCAAAGCGGCCCCAGAGGTTCCCCAAGCCCAGGCAGGGGCACGGTGTGGGAAAGGCAGCAGGGACAAAGGCCAGGGAGCTGAGTACAAGGGGCCAAGGGGCCCGGAGATTTGAGGGCAGGAGCAGTGAGGGGGCAGTCAGGATGATGAGGAGAAGCCAGAAACGAAAGCTGCAAAAAGTCACCGGGCTCTGCAGACCGGAGGAGGGGCTCAGGGTGAGGGGGCAGGGGGTGAACGGCAGCAAGATGGAAGCCAGAGATCAGGGGAGGGTTTATGTGGAGAAGTTGGACAGGGAACAAGGCAGACAGGGAAGGGTAAACCCACGGACCTAGAGAGAAAGATGGGAGGATTTGACAGCCCAGAGCCCCCAAGGTAGTGGTTAATAAGTAGTTAACAGAAGGAAGAGGCATGACCCTCATGGAACCCCTGTGCACCCCCTTCTCCTTGGGTAGGTGAAGCGGAGCTGCCCTTCATGTGGCCCAGAGCCTGAGGGTGAAGAGAAGAAGGGGAGAGGAAACCCTATATCTATTCAGTTGTTCCCCCCAGAGCTGGTGAGTCCCGGGGCGGGGGCGGGGATAAAGGACTGGGGGCCGCTGAGGGGCCCCCATGACCCCTGCTTTCCCCCTCCTGCCCTCACAGGTGGAGCACATCATTTCATTCCTCCCAGTCAGAGATGTAGTCTCTCTAGGTCAGACCTGCCACTACCTCCACGAAGTGTGCGACTCTGAGGGCGTGTGGAGACGCATCTGTCACCGGCTCAGTCCTCGCCTTCGAGAGCAGGGTTCTGGGGTCCAGCCCTGGAAGAGAGCTGCGATTCTGAACTGTACACCTCCCCGGGACCCTCTAGTTCTCTCTGCTTCTGTCCTACCTTATTCTGGGATCCCTCCTACTCCATAAAATTGCCTGATGACCTCAGTATTCCCAGCCAACCTTCCAGGGCCCCTTTCTCTGGAAGAAACTTGTTAGACTTAAACATACTCCAACAAGGACTTACTCCAAGTCTCTAAAGCTGCTCTCGGACAGACATTGTCACCCAAAGCCCCCATTCCTAGCATCCCTGCCAAGTTGCCCACCATATTCAAGCTCTTCCATATCTTACCTTGTGACATCCTCCTCTCCCAAAACCTGGAGTTCTCCCTCCTCTAAACCAGGATTTTTCAACCTTGTCACTATTAAAACTTTGAGCCAAATAATTCTTTGCAAGGGGCAGGTGCTGTCCTTTGCATGGTAGGATGTTTAGCAACATCCCTGGCCTCTACCCACTAGACGCCAGTAGCACCTCCCCCAGTTCTGACAGCCAATGTCCCCCGAGGGACAAAAATCACCCCCAGGTTGAGAAATATGCTCTAGTCCCCTCCCTTCCCAGGGAGCCCCTATCCAATAACTTCGTCTCACACAACGGAGATGAAGGGAGATGCAGATAGCAGATCCAGAGCTAGGGGTGTGGAAGGGTTACTGGCCTTTCCCAGTCATTCCTTTTCACGCCTCTTTCTGCTTTTCTATGCATTCTTATATTTCCTTTGATGTCTCTGATGCAAGTTTGGACCAAAGAAGTGCTCACTTAGAAGCATGTGTGTGGCCCTGGGCTGAGGTGGGGCAGAGAACTTTAGTTCAGACATGGGGCATAATTTCAGATATCTTCCGAGCTTTCCACGTGCCCTTTGGAAGGAGTCTTTCCCCAGGCCTGGGGATGGAGAGGAGCTAAAAACCCATCCATTGAGAGATCTAGCTTTCCCAAGCTCTGTTTCATCTCCCTTGTGCCTCCCCGACCCCTTAAACCTCCCTCTCCTTCCCTTCTGCAGACACGAAGGGCCTGTATTTCCAGGCATTTGGGGGCCGCCGCCGCTGTCTCGGCAAGAGTGTAGCCCCTGTGCTGGCCCATGGCTACCGCCGCTTCTTGCCCACCAAGGACCACGTCTTCATTCTTGATTACACGGGGACCGTCTTCTTCCTGAAAAATGCCCTGGTCTCCTCCACCCTTGGCCAGATCCAGTGGAAGCGGGCCTGCTGCTATGTTGTGTTGTGTCACGGAGCCAAGGATGTGAGTACCAGGACCCCAGCAGCTGAGACCCCACCTCTTTTCCGGGAACCCAGGGCCCATACCAGTCCTGAGGTGGCATCCTTAGGACAGCCGCCCTCCGATACCAGGAACTGGAAACCAAGTTCGCCTTTCCCAGCCCTGGACCCAAGTATCTCATCTCCCACCCCAGGATCCAGCTGCCCCAGCCTCATCCCACTGCAAGGTTGGAGATCCCGGACACCTTTGTCTTTTCCTACAGTTTGCCTCGGACCCGAGAGGTGACACAATTTACCGTAAATACCTCTATGTGTTGGCCACTCGGGAGCAGCCGGGAGTGGTGGACACAGCCCACAGCCGGTCCTGCGACTGTGTCGAGGTCTACCTGCAGTCCAGCGGGCAGCGGGTCTTCAAGATCACCTTCCACCACTTCATGAGCTTCAAACAGATTGTGCTGGTTGGTCTGGAGGCCCAGCGCACCCTGCTGCTCCTCACAGGTGAGGCTTAGAGCAGTGGTTTGCAAGCTGGCTTTGGACCGCCAGGGAATTCCCCCCTTCTGAACTCCTTAATGCTGTAGGTAGGGCCCTGAATCCCCAGACATCATTCTTCCCAACACTCAAATTGCATTCTGCCAAATCCAACTGCTCGGTTTTCTCTGCACTCATCCTTCACACTGAAGAGCTCCCCTGGTTGATTTTCGGTGGTGAAGGCTGGAGGCTGGGGTACTTGAGGTCACTGCCCCCTTATTTCATCTCTACCCTTTTCCTTCCAGCCCCACTCTAGGGCAGCAAATGTCTCATCCTGTATGGCTTAGGGAGTCTCTTGGGAGGTTAATGTGGTTATTGGAGGGTCCCCTCCCCCCCACAGTTGTCTGCCTCCCCGCCCCCTCCCCCAGAGGAAGGAAAGATCTACTCTTTGGTCGTGAATGAAGCCCAGCTGGGCCAGCCGCGCTCCTATACAGGTCAGCTGGCCTTGAGGAAGGTGTCCCATTGCCTCCCTCACCTGCGTGTGGCCTGCATGGCTTCCAACCAGGGAAGCACTCTCTACATTACAGGTAAGAGCCACCTCCCTTCTTCTCCAGACCCCAGCCTTGGACAGACCCTGCAGATACAGAATCCTCCCTTATCCTCATTCCAGCTCTGTGGGGGACCTGTAGAGCATCCTAGACAAAAGAGGTGTTTAAGCTCCCAGACATCATAGCTGGTGCACTTCTAGTGGGCGTGAGACTCCCCCAGATCTTACATCTTTCATCCCAAGTAGGGCCTGATCCCTAGGAAATGGGTGCCCAAAGCTGCTGAGCTGAGGGCTCCCAACCCCCCAGACCAGGGGGGAGTGTATTTTGAGGTGCATACCCCAGGGGTGTATCGTGATCTCTTTGGGACCCTTGAAGCCTTTGACCCCACGTACCAGCAGATGCCGCTTCCGGTCTCACTGCCTGCCAAGGTAGGATCCTGGGATGGGGGGCTGGGGGCAGACCAGAGCGGGCGGGGCCTTAGGGGGCCCGCAAGGTACTGAAGGTCTGAAACATGAGCAGGAATCAAATGATTGATCAGGGAGGGACAAGGGACCCAGGGAGAGGGGTGACATAGAGAGCAAGACCAAAAGCGATCAGCTGGGTGTGGCAGGTTAGCAGTTGTGAGATTCTGGAGCTCAGAGTTCCCCTGGAGACGACTGAAGGCCCACTTCTCCTTTCTACCTTACCTCCTAGGTCCTATTCTGTGCTCTTGGCTACAATCACCTTGGCCTGGTGGATGAATTTGGCCGAATCTTTATGCAGGGAAATAACAGATATGGGCAGCTGGGAACCGGGGACAAAATGGACCGAGGGGAACCCACACAGGTGAGATTGCTTCCCAGCTACTCTCATCTTGCCCCCCTTCCTCTAATTCCCTGACCCCTGGATCTCTCCACATCTCTACTTTCCATAGAATCCACTTTCTACTCCCTAGGATGTTAAGCCAACCAGTTTGTAATGCCTGTGCTACTGTATCTCACCCGGGGTTGGCACCACAAGGTGCATTCTGTGTGGCTCGTGCTACAAGTGCAGTAGGAGTTTAGGGAGACCTGGGTGGGCTGAAGTAACTCCAAGAGGTGAGATGTAAGCAGGGCCTAGCGGGTTAGATAGGATTCGGGTGGGTACAGGGAAAGGCATCCTATGTAATGGGGATGGGGACGAAGCTTGCACATCCCTGGGACGGTGGAAGGCCCAGCCTGACCGGAGCAGAATGTGTTTTGGAACTCGGTAGCTACGAGGAGGTATAGGCCTTTGCAGGCCTACGGAAGTAACGATTTGGGAAAGAGCCGTTGCGGGTTCTGGAGCAGGAGAAGGCAGCCCCCTGGGTGATGGAGAATGGGTCACGCGGCCAGAGGGCACAGTGAGAGGCCCACCGGAGGCTGCTGAATGACACCAGCATTTGAGACAGGGGACTGGGGCTGCTACAGGGGCAGCGGGAACAGAGGAATGGAGACGTGAGGTGTAGTGAAAGAAAATGAACAGTCTCTGGAAACTGACTAGATATGAGGACAGTGGGGTAGGACAAAGGTGGCTCTGGCAATAGACATGGTAAACATGCCAGTGGGCGAGGAATGCTGGTTTGAGGAGAGAATGTGAATTTAGGCTTTTTCTTTGCAGTGAGAGTAAAACACTGGAGAACTTTTTCTTTGCAGTGAGAGTAAAACACTAGCTGGATTCCAAGTTGGAACAAGGTTGAAATGACAAAAGTAGAGGCAGAGGGGCAAAGCTGGGTGGTTGCCATGATTGTGGGTGGAGGGACTGAAAGAGACACACCCTCAAATGCCACATCTCACAGGCCACAGGCACAGAAAGTTTCACCCAGGAGGGGGTGGTGACAGTGATAGTGAAGGAATATGCTCCCTGACATGGAAGGATGGCTATGCCATATTTTTCAGTGAAAAAAAAAAAAAAATTCGTGAAATGGTTTACACAGCACAATCCCATTTTGGTTTAAAAATATACAACTTGCGTGTATATATTTGCTGAGGCAACAGTGAGGAAGAATATCCAACAAGATGTTAATAGTGGGTGGTGGGGCTTCCAGTGATTTTTAAATGAATTTTTGCTTGCCAGTATTTTATAATTTTCCTGTAATGGCCGTGAAATTACTTATCTATGTCTTAAAAGTAAAGTGCTCACGGTCTCAGGGGCAAGTGTGCAGGAGAGGCCCTGGGATTTGGCTGCTGGGAGGTCCAGTGCCTTTGGAGAGAAGTCGTAGCGTAGTGGGGAGAGAAGCCAGATCACAGAGGGTTCAGGCAAGACTGGCTGTGGTGAGACCAAGAATGTGGTCCACTTCAGACTGATAACGTAGCCAGTCCTACTGCCTAAAAGACAGAGGTAGGAAGCAGCAGAAATCAGGTGGAAATTTTTTCCAAAAGAGTGGCCATTTTGAAAGATAAAGATATGATGGACTGAAAATGCTAGAGATGGAAGGAAGGACGCAGTGGGAGGCAGGTCCTTCCAGGGGCCTAACCTGGAACTACACAGGGACAGGGAGGAAGGCTCTTCCTCCCCTGAGGCTGGAAGGCAGAATGAGAGACTGGACCTGGGGGACGAGACCAGGGAGCAGATAGCAGGCCCTGGACTCAGGCAAGAGGCCTGTTTTCCAGGGAGCCGAGAGGAGGAACCAACAGCCATGCTAGCGCCCCTGTGGTCAGACTGGGGCTGCAGGAGAACCAAGGAGGAGTGATAGCTGCCAGTCTGCAGTCGGCAGGGCGGACCTCCTTGGGGAGGGGGAGGGTACTCTGGGGCTCACCTCCTCCCTCCGCCTAGCTTCCCTAGGGGAAGCTGTCACCCTTCTCCAACCCGGCCCCTCCCCACGGTGCCTTGGTGTTCCCCACTTAGGGACCCTGCCCTGTGTTCTCAGGTACATTATCTGCAGCGCCCCGTCGCCCTGTGGTGTGGCCTCAACCACTCCCTGGTGCTGAGCCAGCGCTCAGACTTCAGCAAGGAGCTGCTGGGCTGTGGATGTGGGGCCAGAGGCCGCCTGCCAGGCTGGCCTAGGGGAAGTGCCTCCTTCGTTAAGCTCCACATCAAGGTCAGAGCAGGGTCCAGGGAGCGGGCAACCAGGGAGGGCCAGAGCAGTAGAGCCCACAGGACTGTAGCTGGGGCTCCCACAGGGACCCAGGGACCCCATCTTCCAGCACCACCCACTGCCCTTTCCTGCCATGTACCATGGCTCCTGGCTCTCTCCCTGAGCTGCCCCTGCTGGCCCACTCCGACCTCACACAACCTTGGGGCTCAGCCAGCCAGCTCACTTGCTGGCTCAGGGCTGGTCTGAGCAGGACAAACACAACAGCTGGGGCTTCCTGGGAACCCCTTCCTGGGGCCCCACTCAGCCACTCCCCCTCTGTCTCTCCTCCAAGGTCCCTTTGTATGCCAGCTCCCTCTGTCCTACCAGAGAGTGCCTCTACATGCTGTCCGGCCATGACATCGAGCACCATCCCACCTACCGGGACCTACCAGCCAGCAGGGTGGCGGGGACCCCCGAGCCCAGCCTGGGGGCTGAAGCAGCCCAGGACCCTGAGGGGGTGGCGGCCCAGGCCTGTGAGCTGTACCTCAGGCAGATCCACAGTTGCCCCACATTGCAGGAACGCATGGAAAAGACGAAGGAGGTCGTGGGCTGGATGCCCTTGATGGCTGCACAGGAGGATTTCTTCTGGGAGGCCCTGGACATGCTGCAGAGGGCTTTTGGAGGGGTTGGCCAAGGCCCCCCAACCCCTGACAGCTGACCCCCCTCTCCTGGTCTCACCCCTGGTGGGAGGGTCTGGCCCTGGGCCAGGGGCTAAGGAGAGGTGGAATGACAGCAATGAATGCTGCGTGTGGGGAGGGGGATGCAGTGGGCTAGGGCCTGCTAGACATGTCAGGGTGGGACTGTTTTGTAAAATGTTCAGGGAGCTGCCCAGGAGGGGCCCCCAACCTGACATGGACAAAAGATTTGATGGACAAATAGAATAAAAGGCTGATTGAGGCCCGGTTTGTAACCCTGGGGCCTGGGAGGAACGTGGGGCGGGGTGCGGGGGGAGGGGTGGGCAGGCAGAGTGGACGCAGCTCAGGCTGTCAGTTGCTGCAGAGCTGACAGCACCTGGATCCTTCAGCTTCCTTTTCCCTCCAACGCCAAGACCTGATGCCTACTTGGTTCCGTCACTTGGATCCTCCGTCCATTAGACTGAGAAAGGCGCTTCCTCCAGCTTCAGGATGCTTCCTACCCATTTCCCTTCATCCCTGTGAAGCCAACCGCCGCCCCCCCCCGCCCCCCCCCTCCTGTTTCCCTTCCAGATCTGATCTCACATGTTGTCCTTTCCCTTGCTTTCTACTCCATTCTCCTCTTCCTCAATAAGGAAGACACTCCCTTTACCCACATAGCATGCCTCCCTGCCCCCACCCATACCTCCAAATATTTGGGAGAGAAGATGGGTGAGCAGAATTCTTCCTCCGTGGCCTAGTCTGGCCCGGGTATGGAAAGGACGGTAGACATTTGAAGTGGAAAATAAACTGGAGCAGAGGGTGGTCAGGAAGTGGGTAAGTGATTAGAGGTTGGGAGTCCAGGGAAGGACTTCCTCTGGGTGCTGAGGAAGCAGGAAT
>NW_006796716.1:4461694-4465686 GCF_000442215.2 Lipotes vexillifer | reverse complement strand
GCAGGAATGGGGAGGATCACAGGTGGGCTGGAGAGTCCTCAGGAAGGACCCGAGGCTGTGTTGGAAGGATGCTCGGGCACTGGACAGAGTGGGCTTGCAGATGACATTACTGGACTGCCTGGATTATGCTGAGAGCGTGATGCTCCCTCTGCCCTTCATTGCTCCACCCCCGCTCCCACACTGGGTCAGTATTTATGTGTCCTGGACCTAGAGAGGCCCCTGGAATCGCCACTGTCCCGGCTCTTCTCTCCCTGTCCCGCCTTCCCCGCCGCCCGCCCCACTGGCCAGTCCCCACGCCCACACGCCCAAGGCTGCCTCATCTGGCACTGATTATCCCCGCTGCTGCTGCCGCAGCTGCTGCTGCTGCTACACTCAGCGGCTGCCTCTGTCTTGAGGACCCCAGTGCCTCTCCCTCGGGCCATGCTGCCTGCTACCACAGCCTCCCTCTTGGGGCCCCTCCTCACTGCCTGGGCTCTGCTGCTGCCTTTCACCCAGGGTCAGAGCCCCAACTACACCAGGTAGGTCTCTCGGCACCTTCCAGATGGCTTGAGTGAACTTCAGATCCCTGATTCCTGGGGGGGGCTATGCCTGTGGATCTTGTAGATTCTTTTGCTAACACGCCACCCGCGCAGCTCTCCCACAGCCCTCACCCTTCTCTGGCCCCCAAGTCCTCCTTCCCTGCTGCAAGACCACTGTCTCCTGCGGTCACCACTGCTCCCCACTCCTCCACCCTCCGTCCTCTGCCCTCTAAGTCTCCCCACCTATCCAGACCTTTGGCCCCCCCCATGGAACCTGAGAGCACCAAGACCTTGAACTTGCCTGGTAGCTGTACATCTGGATTCCAGGAGGGAATTAGAGACTGTGGGGGGAAGAGGGGGCTGCAAGTGGGAGACGTGGGAGTCAGTCACCGCAGTAGTTAGCTGGAGCTGGAGCAGGGCAAAGGTTGGGAGCGCAAGGCCCTGGCTGCTACTTCTGCCTCATCTCCCCGCCCCCTCACCCCCCCCCACCTCGAGGCTGTGTCCACATCTGGAAGTACTTAGGCCGCTCCAGGCCCTGACTGCCAGGCAGGGCGAGGGGGGAGAATGATGGAGGGGGGCCGAGGAGGATTCCAGGAATTGCTGCTGGGGTGGGGGTGGGAACTCTGAGGAGCTGGAGGGACAGCCAAGTTGCTGGTCCCACTTTTTCCTGATTCCCTGCTGGAGTATTTCCCACCCCAGTCCCATCCCCGCTGGCTGAGGCCGCCTCGAATCCTTTGGGCCTCCCTCCCTCATCCCCCTGGCTGCCCTTCTTGGCGGCCCCATGCTCATTGCCCTACCCCAGTCCCTGCACTACTCCCCCACTCAGGCCTGGCCTCTCTTCTGTTCTGCAGACCTGTGTTCCTGTGTGGAGGGGATGTGACTGGGGAGTCGGGTTACCTGGCAAGCGAGGGTTTCCCTAACCTCTACCCCGCCAATAAGGAGTGCGTCTGGACGATAACGGTGAGAAGGCCCCTCTGGCCGCCATCCCCTTGTCCAAGTCTCCCCGAGGCCTGGGTCCAGGCAGCCAGAGGCCAGACTGCTAAGGGTACCCCCTCCTGGCAAGCACTGCCGCTTCTCCCTAGGGAAGTCCCAGCCCCCTCCCCTCTGGTCACTGACAGCACCAGTGCCCACAGTAACACGTGGCAAGCATCCTCACACCTTAACTCAGAGCCTGCTTCTCCATTCCCACCTTCATCCCCATCCCCTCTGGTCTCTCCACAGACCTCAGGTCTTGTCCCCTGCACAAGCCACAAGCCCTCTGCTCTGCATCCTGATGGGGTCCCCTCTGCTTCAGGCCCAGTTTCTGTAGGAAATGCTTGGGGAAAAAGAGTCCCCTCTGCCTGGTTGTGTCCGGCCTGACTTTGCAGGTCCCCGACCCTGTCCCCACCATCAGGTCCCTGAGGGCCAGACTGTGTCCCTCTCCTTCCGAGTCTTTGACCTGGAGCTGCACCCATCCTGCCGTTATGACGCTCTCGAGGTCTTTGCCGGGCCTGGAACCTCAGGTCAGCGGCTCGGACGCTTCTGCGGGACCTTCCGGCCAGCGCCCTTAGTCGCCCCCGGCAACCAGGTGACCCTGAGGATGACATCGGACGAGGGCACGGGAGGACGAGGCTTCCTGCTCTGGTACAGCGCGCGGGCCACCTCAGGCACTGGTGAGACCTCCCTCACCTCCGCCGTCCCCCTCTCCTGGCCCCGCCCCCGGCGCAGGCCCCACCCCAGCCTTAACCTCCACCCCAAGAGCCTGGGACCCCCATTATCTCCCTTACCCTTTTTCCTCACTAACCGCCCCTTCAGTCCCTCCTCCCCGTCTTCTCTCCCCTCCTTCCCGCTCCCACCCCCCCCTCTTCCAGGCCCCCGCCCAGGCGCGAGGCGGAAATGGGTCACCGACCCGCGGGTGGAATGGGCGGCCTGGGGTTACTGGGACGGTGAGTAACTGCCCGCCCCCGTCCGCAATCGGGCTCCCTCAGACGGGCGCGAGGGGGCACCCCCGGGCTGGGGGACTAGGTTCCCCCGACCCGGAGCCCCCTACACCCAGCCCGGGGGCTCCCGATTGCGGTCCCATCACCTCCTCCTGGCGGCAGAAGTCTCCCCTAAAATGTTTAAGGAGGGACCTCCCCAAAGGAGCCTCGGGGCTGTGCCCCAATTTGAGGGCACCCTCACAACATGGGGACTCTCCAGCTGCGACGGGGACTTTTCTGCCGGGCCGGGGAGATGGGATCTTCCAGGGGAAGAGGAGCGATGTGGCCTCGCGATGTGGCCTCGGGTCAGGGGGAGGGGCAAGAAGGGAGCGTGTCCAGTCAATTCCTCCTCCCCCTACCACCGCCCGCCTGGGTGCCCGGCGGTCCAAGCCTTCCCCCCCCCCCGCGGTCCAAGACCTCCCGGAGCCCCGCTCCTCCGAGCCCCATCTCTGCTAACCTACTCCCCTTCTTCCTCCCTCTCTTCTCGCCCCATCATCCCGAGACCCAGACATCTGAGCTTTCTGCACGGGCTCCCAGCCTAGAGTTCTCCCCCAGCTGACCGAGGGTCTCCACCGCCCCCCACCCCCACTCCTCTCTCCCCTCCCCAGAGCACCAATTTTGCGGGGGGCGGCTGGAGAAGGCCCAGGGAACCCTGACCACGCCCAACTGGCCCGAGTCCGATTACCCCCCGGGCATCAGCTGTTCCTGGCACATCATCGCGCCCCCGGACCAGGTACTGACCCCCTGCCCGGGCTGCCCTCGGGGACCCAGGCGGCGTCCTCCAGTATGCAGCCTGCAAAGATTTATTGAACATCTACAATGTCCCGAGCACTGAGCTTGCATGGTGGGCAGCAAAAACAGACCCAGACCTGCTTGCACCCAAACAAAAAATGTCCAATTACGACTGTGACGAACCTTACGAGAGCGAGGTACCCGATGCTGATATATAAACTGATTTGTGCGTGTGTTGGGGGGTGTGTAGTGGTGGTGGAGGTGGATTCTGGGTCTGTTCCTTGAGAATGCGCCAGGACTTGACCTTGTGGACTAGGGCGACCGAGGCCACTGCAGGGCCCTCGTGGATGTGTGTGTTCCTCCGAGCTGTGGTGTGAATGCATTAAGAGGGGGGCTAGAGGGCACGCGGGAGGTGAGCGAGGAGGCCGCGGCTAGGGTCCCGGAGGCGGCGGCCGGGCGGAGGAGGTGAGCGGCAAGAGCTCCGCTCCCTCGGCTGCCCGGGGTCCCACCGCGCAGCCTCCGCCTCTGCCCCGCCGCCAGGTGATCTCACTGACCTTCGGGAAGTTTGACCTGGAGCCCGACTCCTACTGCCGCTACGATTCGGTCAGCGTGTTCAACGGCGCCGTGAGCGACGACGCCAAGCGGCTGGGGAAGTTCTGCGGCGACACAGCCCCGGGGTGAGGGGGCGGCACCTGGGTGGGTGACGGCGTCCGGGAGTCTCCGCCGCGCCTGGTGCGGGAGCGGTGGGGGTGGGGGGGAGCACGGCGCTGCTGGTGGGAGGGGC
>NW_006796716.1:4445805-4461435 GCF_000442215.2 Lipotes vexillifer | reverse complement strand
GGAGGGGCGGGGCTGAGCTGAAGCCGCAGGAGGCGAACCTGCCGGCCCCAAACGGGTGGGCGGAGCGGGTAGCGGCCCAGGCAGAAGACGAGGCTTGACGCCAGGCCTGGGGTCCGTGGATGGAGAGGCGAGAGGGGCTTGCGAAATCGGGAAGCTAACGCAGACAACCGAGGGGCAGAGGTGAAAAGGCCGCCGGCCTGGGTAGGGGGCAGGATGCGCTGCCCGCCTGACACCTCCCCCAATGCCCCGCGCCCGCAGTCCCATCTCCTCCGAAGGGAACGAGCTCCTCGTCCAGTTCGTCTCGGACCTCAGCGTCACGGCCGACGGCTTCTCGGCCTCCTACAGGACCCTGCCGCGGGGCGCCACCGAAGGAGGGCCAGGCCCGGGCCCGAAGCCCGGAGTCGGGCCCAAAGTCAAGCCCGAAGTCCCACCTGAGGAGAAACCGAAGGCCGCGCCTAAGGCAGAGGCAACTCCGGTGGGCCCCGGTGAGTCTGGAAAGGCAGAGGAAGCGGCCGCAGACTGAAGGGAGTTGTATCCGAGTTCCTTCCTGCGCTCATTCATTCATTCAATACAGCACCCACGGGTGCCGCCTCCGTGCTAATGGCTGGTACTGGGTGCTGGGACACGAAGCTGGATAGAGCTCTGAACAAGTTCAAAGCAATGAGGCTTTTGTGGGGAAAGTGGTCCTTCCTACCTGCTGGGTAGGTTACCCTCCACCAACAGTGCCCCCCTCCCCCCCCACCAGATGCACCCAGTGTCTCCTGCCCAAAACAGTGCCGGCGGGCAGGCACCTTGCAGAGCCACTTCTGTAACAGCGACCTGGGTAAGCGGCCCCATCCCCCAGCTCTGCCCTTCCAGCTCCTCTAACCTCCCCTCCTGTCCCCAAAGCCCCCCTCCTTCTGGTTCCAGCCCTGCCCTGGCCTCCCGTCTCCTCACCTCTCCCTCTCTCTCCCACAGTGGTGACGGGAATGATGAAGTCCATGGTTCGGGGCCCAGGGGAGGGCCTCACAGTCACTGTCAGTCTCACTGGTGTTTACAAAACCGGAGGCCTGGACCTGCCCTCTCCCCCCACTGACACCTCCCTGAAGTTTTATGTGCCCTGCAAGCAGTGCCCCCCCATGAAGAAAGGTAACAGAGATGTGGGAAAATGTAGAGGGGGACTTAGCCTCATGAAAATGATGGAGGCAGTAGAATCTGAGGGACTGGGATGAGGGGGTACATCTATAAGGTCTCAGTTACACAAACTCTCAATCCCTTCCTCCTCTTCCCTAGGAATCAGTTATCTGCTGATGGGCCAGGTGGAAGAAAACAGAGGTCCGATCCTTCCTCCAGAGAGCTTCGTGGTTCTCTACCGGCCCACCCAGCACCAGATCCTCACCAACCTCAGCAAGAGGTGCCCCTCCAAGCCTGTTCAGGCTGCTGTATCCCAAGCCTGAGCCCAGGCCAGCCTCCGGACCCTGGCCCTAGGGACCCCTTTCTTATTCAAATAAATGTTTCTAGACTTGAGGAAGGGGTCACATGTCCATTTGTATGGTTTTGGTGCTCCTCTGGGGATTTGTTTTCATTCATTCATTAAACTCAACAGTTACTATACAGAAGAATGTAAGTCAAATCTTGTCACCCCTTTGCTCAAAATTCTCCCGTATTCTCAACACACACAGAAAATGCTAACTACGTGGAGGTGATGGATATGTAAATTAGCTTGATTGTGGTGATCTTTTCACAATGTCTACATATATCAAAACACCAAGTTGTACACCTTAAATATATACAATTTTTATATGTCAAAGATATCTCAATAAAGCTGTTTAAAAAAAAAGAAATTAAGGGAATTCCCTGGCAGTCCAGCACTTTCCCTGCTGAAGGCTGGGGTTCAATCCCTGGTTGGGGAACTAAGATCCTGCAAGCTGCCTGGGGCAGCCAAAAAGAAAAAGAAAAAAAAAAAAGGAATTAAAACAACTCTTCCATAGTTTCCCATCAGTCTCAGCTTAAAATCCGAAGTCCTACTGTGGGCTCTAAGGCTCTAGGTGATCTGTGTCCTCCCTCTCACCTCATCTCATCTCTGAATATTGTCTCCCTTACAATCTCTTCCATCACACTGGCTCCTTGGCCATTTCTAGTACACACCTGCTTCCGGGCTTTGGCTTTGCCTTTGCTGTTCCCTCTATGCGGAATTCTCTTCCACAGACATCTCCTGGCTCACTTCCTAACTTCAGTGACATCTCAGCTCAGAAGTTCATCCTAGTCACCCATTCATTTGTGCATTCCAAATGGCAGGCACTGTTTTCGGTGCTGAAAATACAACAAAACAAAGTCGCTGCTCTTGTGGACAGGAGAGTAAATTCTATCTGAGCAGAGATAAACTAAAATAAACATGATGTCAAGTAGCTCTAGGAGTGCTCTGAAGAAAACAAAAGCATGATAAGAGGACAGGCAAAGGGAGATTCTACATTTGATAGGGTGCTTAGAGAAGGCTTTCAGGTAACTTTGTTTTGCTCCGCTGCTAACCAAATGCGTGAGATTCTTCACCTTGTCGAGCCTGTTTCCTCGTCTGTAAGGGGAGCTGAAGATTCTGAATACTAATTCCCTCCGCAAATATGAGTGATTTCAAATATGAGTTCCGTGCAGGAAGGAATCAAGAGAAGTGCCCTGGGCTACGAACCGAGTCCAACTGGGAGCAACCTCCAACTCGTACTACAGAAAACGGCTTTCGTTGCTGCGGAAGCGTCTAGGAGAACCTGGGACTGAAGTGGAGAAAGAGGGATCCCTTGTGGGATGTGATTCTAGTGATTTGGACGGCCTCAGAGTGGGGAGAAAGGAACAAAGCCTGACTCCCATCCTCGCCCGGGCCCCTCCCCCCCGACCTCGCCGCCCGACTTATTCCAGGATTAACGTTCTAGCCAGAGACGCTCGTAAAGTTTTACGTCACTGGGATCAAGCCAATCACCTCTTTAGGTGCACCAATCGGTGTATACTTTGAGCTGAAATGAGGCCGTCCTGGCCAATGACAGAGGTCGTACGGCGGAAGAGCAGAAACGGTCTGCCGGGAAGATGGCAGCCCTGGTCCGGACACAGGTTGATTGGCAGGTGCTGTGACCAGAGGTGAGCTTCATAGCGTGAGCGGCCGTTCGGAGGCGGAAGCCCGAAGAAGCGCGGGCCCGAACTCAAGGGGGATCGGAGGCACAGATACAGGTCTCGGGAGAGCAGGAGACGGAGAGGGCAACTCCGGAAGAGGGCGCGGAGGCCACCGGAATTGGGCCGAAGAGAGGGGCGGGTGCCCCGGGAGGCCCGGAAGGGGCGGGGCGGGGCGGGGCTTATAGAGATCGGGAACTGGGGCTGAAGACTAGGGCCAGGGCTGGGAGCCGGGAGGGGCTGGGTTTACGGGGTGGGCGTGACCCTCGAGGTAGGGCTTGGGGGCGGGGCCTAAAGGGACCTGAGGGACAGCTGTGGAGAGGAAGGGTTTGGGGGGCCTGGGCCTGGCCTGCGGGGCCTTCATCTAGGGGGATTCCGAGGCGGCGGTGGCATCAGTCCAGGCCCTGCCCTACGATCTCATCCCGTTCCCTTTCGCCCCTCTCGCCCCTCGGCTTTATACTCCAGGCCCTGTCCCCTGAGCTCTGCCCTCGGATGTTCCACCGCCCAGAGCTTGCATGCGCCGTGGGGCGCCCCAGGACCAGGAGCTGGTGGGTCCGGGGGCTCCTGGGCGGGGGTCCCGGGGCGCCCCTCCTCCCTCGGGACCTGTTGTCCCGGTCCTCGTCTTTCCCCCGGATCTAGTATTCAGGGCGGACCAGCGGAGTGGATCTCGGCAGCTGCTGACCCTCTATAACCCCACGGGAGCAGCGCTTCGCTTCCGAGGTGATGGGGATGGGCGCTTCGTGCTAGGGATCTGGAGGCTGGCGGTAGAACACTGGGGAGCTGGGTGGGCTGGAGCAGTCAGATGAGTACGGTCGGATGTCCAGCCCTGGGGTAGAAGGCAGGGGGGACTCCATGGGCGCGGCTTGTGCAGGTTGTCTGAGGCAATAGTCGGTCTCTGTGTGCCTTTTCCCCTCAGTCCTGTGCACAGCACCTGCCAAATACACAGTGTTTGACGCGGAAGGATATGTGAAGCCTCAGTCCTGCATTGACATGTGAGTTGAGAGGGGTGGGGAGGCTGATGAAAGCCAGGGGTCGCTGCCACCTTTCTCTGATTTACTGTGCCGTGGCTTAAGCCTCAGACCAGGTCCTCTTCAACCTGTTTACCCCACCCTCTGTCTGTGTCCCTAAGGGAAAGTTTCCTGGGAGGGTGGGGCCTGGATCCTCTTGGATCACTGCCTCTCACTGCCCTTCAATGGGCCGCTCTCCTTTCTTGGGACCAGTGTGATTCGCCACGTGGCCCCCAATCCCAGCCACTATGACGTCCAGGACCGCTTCCGCATTGAGCTATCTGAGGAGGGAACAGACGGCCGAGTGGTGGGGCGCAAGGACATCACCTCGGTTCTGAGGGCCCCAGCGAACCCCCTTGAGCTTCAGGGACAGCCTGACCCAACGCCGCACCCACCGCACCCAGAGCCTCCTTCCTGGACAGCACCACCCACGGCTCAGCACTTCCCAGAGAGTGAGTTTAGGGATGGGAATTCTTGAGTTCTGTAAGGAGGGAGGACCTAGCATGACCCTAGAGATGAGTTCGGTTGGAATTGAAGAGGTCTTCCGGTTCAGTCTTTTTTTTTTTTTTTCTTTTGGCTGTGCCTGGTGGCTTGCGGGATCTTAGTTCCCCAACCAGGGATCAAATCCAGGGTCCTGGCAGTGAAAGAGTGGGCTCCTAACCACTGGACCGCCAGGGAATTCCCTTCCATTTGTTCATTTTTTTTTTTTTTTTTTTTCTTTTGGCTGTGCCTGGTGGCTTGCGGGATCTTAGTTCCCCAACCAGGGATCAAATCCAGGGTCCTGGCAGTGAAAGAGTGGGCTCCTAACCACTGGACCGCCAGGGAATTCCCTTCCATTTCAGTTTTCTGCTTTTTCGTAGAAACATTTCTAGGAATTGAGATTTTATATCGGGTTAGGAAAAAAGCAGACTTTGCAGTTTCCTTGGTTTCTGGCCTCCACTTAAAGAGAAAAATTCTTCCTTTAGCTCTGACTTCAGTACTTCCCATCATGTGTCAGCTCAGTTCAGTTCAGTAAGAAACCGGGGGCTTCCCTGGTGGCAGTGGTTGAGAATCCGCCTACCAATGCAGGGGCCACGGGTTCGATCCCTTACCTGGGAAGATTCCCACACACCACGGAGCAACTAAGCCTGTGCGCCACAACTACTGAGCCTGTGCTCTAGAGCCCGCGAACCACAGCTACTGAGCCCACGTGCCACAACTACTGAAGCGCGCGCACCTAGAGTCCGTGCTTCGCAACAAGAGAAGCCACCGCACTGAGTAGCCCCCACTCACCGCAACTAGAGAAATCCCTCACGCAGCAACAAAGACCTGACGCAGCCAAAAATAAATAAATAAATTTATAAAAAAACAAATAAATAATAAGAAACCGGGTTGAGCAATTATGTACCAAGTTGTGGGAGACAGAGGTCCCTGCCTGGCACACAGATACACAGGAGCCTGTAATCAAGGCAGAGTTGAGGAGAGAAAACGAATGATGAGGGACCAGAGGGGAGAGGGTTTCCTGAGGCTTGGGGAACGAAGGCTCCAGGGAGGAGAGGACACTTCCAATGTCCAACAGAAAGTGGGTACACCTTCCATCTGCAGCCTCCTCCCTGAAGGGCGTTGGGCTGGGCAGGAGTGGAGGCCAGAGATGCTGATGGGCCTTGTTTCCCAGACCCCGTCCCGCACCTGGCCACCAGCTCCTTCCTCCTCTTCTTGCTGATGGGCACAGTCTCTGTGGCCTTCCTGCTGCTGCCGCTCCAGGATGAACTTGGCAGCCAGCTGCCCCAAATCCTTCACGTCTCCCTGGGACAGAAGTTGGTGGCAGCCTACGTCTTGGGTGAGCACGGTGGTGGCAGGGGATCCGGGCCCAGAGAGAGGAGAGCGGGGGCTGGAAAGAGGGCGTACAGAGCCGGCGGGCTACACATATGACCTTGCTCTTCCTCCCGTCTCCAGGCCTCCTGACCATGGTGTTCCTCCGAACCTGAGCTCCCTGCTCAACCTCCACGCCCCCTCCCCAGGCAGGGACGTGGACCTGGACGTGGACATGAGACATTCACTGTGATGCTCATAACCTTGCCTCAACTCCTACTTCCTTCTTCCTGCCCATCCCCTTCCCCCCAAAACCCAGGGATTTGTATTCGTTTTCCAAGCTGAGTAAAATAAATTTGTAGAATTGCACTGAGAAATGTAAGGAACACGCCCCTTTCTTCCCACTCCTCTCCTCCAGTTCCTCCCACTCCCAGGGGACCTCGAACATCAGGGAGCGAAGAGACCCAGTGAGGATTTAGAAGATCAGAGTCTTAGGCTTGGTGCTGCACCGGAAAAAACTGTGTGACCTTGAGCAAGTCATTGAATTTCTCTGAGCTTCAGTTTCTGTCTCTAAAATCAGGGAATTGGGAAAGTTGATTCTTAAGATCCCGCTTAGCCCTATCCTAGGGATGGGATCCCGCCCCTAAGCCAACATGCCTTAAGCTAAAAAGAAACAAACCCCAATACCATCTACTCCCACCTGCTATAGAACTCAGGTCCCGCCATCTTGAGCCATTAGAGCCTCTTGCCAGGGTTGCCTGGGGGCTTCCCCCCCCACCCCCACCCCCAGAATCCTCTTCTGCCTTTTTGTCCCTTTACCTGCTTTTATTTTGTCTCTTCCTTTGACCTCAACCCCTGTGGGTCAGAAACACCAAGGTCTCTGACAAGATGGGGACAGATGCCACTGCCTGCCATAGCCTCAGCCTAACCAGGCAGGAGAAGTTAGGGCAAAGGAAAAGAATAGGCTCCTTGAAAGGCAGGCTTCCAGCCCTCCCTCAGATGTAAGGTGAGAGGGGAGGAAAGGAAGAAGGGAAGCCAAAGACACTGGCAGTTTGTTGATTGGGAACAAAAATTAGCAAGATAACGTTAAGACAGACTCAGTCTGTTATGCTGCTGGAAGGTTATCAGTTGTTCCAGCTTTACTTTGGGGGCCTTGGGAGCTGCCCCTCTGCCCTGGGGACCTGGCCCTTCCCACACCCAGAACTGGCCCCGGTGACATGTGAGCCTGATCCTGTGCAGAGAATGGCAGCCTGTGTCTAGGATGTGAGGGCTCTCCCCGCGGCCCAACAAACCCCTCACAAAACCATCCACACTGGGCTGTCTGTGCCCAGGACCCCAAAAGGCATCTGAGGTATCGCACGTTAATGATCTTGCGGATATCTGCTGGGAAACGGCCTTGCTGCCAGCGGGATCAGGAGGCTTTCTGAGACAAAGCTATGAAGGGCAGCTATAGGGGTGGGAGGGGCTTGGGTCACAGACATTTTTTTTTTTTTTTTTCAGTATGCGGGCCTCTCACTGTTGTGGCCTTTCCCATTGCGGAGCACAGGCTCCGGACGCGCAGGCTCAGCGTCCACGGCTCACGGGCCCAGCTGCTCCGCGGCATGTGGGATCGTCCCGGACCGGGGCACGAACCCGTGTCCCCTGCATCGGGAGGCGGACTCTCAACCACTGTGCCACCAGGGAAGCCCCACAGACATTTTTTTAAGTAAATTTCTTAGAAAACAATACTGAGCTGGCAGTAATTGGAGTGGGTGGGTGTTAGTTTCCTGTGGCCGGCTGTAACAGGTTATCACAAACTAGTGGCTTAAGACAACATAAATTAATTCTCTTACGGTTTTGGGGGTCCGAACTCCAAAATGAGTCTTCTGGGGATGAAATCAAGGTGTCAGCAGGGTTGGTTCCTTCTGGAGGCACCTGGGGAGGATGTTTCCTTGACGAAATTTTCGAGTTTCTAGAGGCCATCTGCACTCCTTGGGTGGTGACCCCTTCCTCCATCTTTAAAGCCAAAGAGTGGAAATAACAAATGGTCACAGTTTTAAGTCACTAAAAAAAAAAAACAAAAAAAAAAGCCAGGAGTGTAGCATCTTCAAATCTCTGACTCTGACCCTTTGCTTCTGTTGTCACATCTCCTTTCTCTATCTCTGATCCTCCTGCCTCCTTTAATAGGGACCCTGAGGACTTCCCTGGTGGCGCAGTGGTTAAGCATCTGCCTGCCAATGCAGTGGACACGGGTTTGAACCCTGGTCCGGGAAGATCCCACATGCCGCGGAGCAAGTAAGCCTGTGCGCCACAACTGAGCCCACGCGCCACAACTACTGAAGCCCATACGCCTAGAGCCCGTGCTCCACAACAAAGAGAAGCCACCGCAATGAGGAGCCCGCGCTCCGCAACGAAGAGTAGCCCCCGCTCGCTGCAACTAGAGAAAGCCTGTGCGCAGCAATGAAGACCCAACACAGCCCTAAATAAATAAATAAATAATAAAAATAAGGACCCTGGTGATTACGTCCCCCACCCCCACCCCCAGCATAATCACCCTGTGTCACTTTGCTAAGGCTGCCACAGACTTGGTGGCTTAAAAAACAGAAATTAATTCGATCACAGTTCTGGAGGCTAGTGTCCAAGACAAGCCGCCGACAGGTTTGGTTTTTCCTGAAGCCTCTCTCCTTGACTTGCAGGTGGCACCCTTCTCACTGTGTCCTCACATGGTCTTTCTCCTGTGCATGCACATCCTTGGTGTCTCTCCGTGCATCCAATTTCCTCTTCTTATAAGGAGGTCAGTCAGATTGGATTAGGCTCATTCTGATGGCCTCATTTTAACTTAATCACTTCTTTTTTTTAATTTTGGCTGTGTTGGGTCTTTGTTGCTGCGCGCGGGCTTTCTCTAGTTGCGGCAAGCGGGGGCTACTCTTCGTTGCGGAGCGCGGGCTTCTCATTGCGGTGGCTTCTCTTGCTGCGGAGCACAGGCTCTAGGCGTGCAGGCTTCAGTAGTTGCAGCATGCGGGCTCAGTAGTTGTGGCACGCAGGCCCTAGAGCACAAGGGCTTCAGTAGTTGTGGTGCGTGGGCTCAGTAGTTGTGGCTTGCGGGCTCTAGAGCACAGGCTCAGTAGTTGTGGCACACAGGCTTAGTTGCTCCGCAGCACATGGGATCTTCCTGGACCAGGGCTTGAACCCGTGTCCCCTGCATCGGCAGCCGCTTAGCCACCAGGGAAGTCCTTTAATCACCTTTTTAGAGGCCCTGTCTCCAAACACAAACACATTCTGAGGTACTAGAGGTTAGGGTTTCAACATATGAACTTGGGGGGAAACAATTCAGCCCCAAACCCTCCCCATCTCAAGATCCCTGACTTAATCACCTCTGCAAAGCCCTTTTTGTCGTGTAAGGTAACGTTCATTCACAGATTCTGGGTATTAGGATGTGGACATCTTTGTCCAGAACTTTATTCTGTCTACTACAGGGAGCAAATGGACAAGGTGGAGAAGGGCTGAGAAACGACTTTGGGAAACTTGTTCTGGACAGTATGTCCGGGAAGTAAGGCATCGAGGAGGCTTCTGACCCCTAGTCCAGGCTCCTGAGAGCCCACCAAGTCCGACTCAGGGAGGTAAGGAGGAGGCAGTTTCATCTTGGAACCCAGGAGCATCCCAAGCCATAAACTAAGAAGCCTTCCCTTCCCAGCATCTGAGGAGCAGGCTAGGACTTCTCACGCCATATTGGGAGCAAGAGAGGACCAGGAGCCTGAGAGGCGGACCCTATGATTTATGCAGCTGCCGGGAAGAACGAGGGCAATAGCCTCCTGAGACCATGATTAAAGGTAAAGTGGTGCCAGCAGCACCTGTAATTCCCTGCTGTCCTGCAGCTTCCACCTCAGTGGACAACAATTGGCCAAAGGGGACCCAAGAGGGGAGAGAGGTCCCAGGCTGGGCTAATATAATGGCTGTGTAATCACTGCAGTTTCACAGGGCTCTGTGCTCCAAATGGGGCCCTGTGCTTGGGGGTTAGTGCCCTGCAGTCTCTATCTTGAAATTCTTAATGATTTCACCTCTGAACTTGTGTTTTGGAAGTGCAGCCCGATGAGACAGTGGAGCATGTGCTGGGGGTCCTGCCTCCCCTGGATGGGTTCTCACCTGTTGGCTCCCTGCCCCCACCCAACCACAGCTGCCACCCTCCTTCCCCAGTAGGGACCTGGGTGCAGGCAAACGGAGGGTCCAGGTCTGGGTCTGGGTCAGGGATGGGCACATGTGCTATCTGTAGCAAGTCATGGGGCAGAACCCTGCGTGCCTATGGGGATCTGCCCCAGAGTATATCCTGTCTCAGGGATCTGGACATTAAATAACAACTTAAAAACCACCATGACAGGTTGAGAGACTGTGGAAGAAAGAAAAAAGCTTTGTTCTTGCTTTTTAAAAACAATTTTTTTGGGGGGGGGGGGGCTGTGCCTTATAACATGCGGGATCTTAGTTCCCTGACCAGGGGGTGAACCCACACCCCCTGCACTGGGAGTGTGAAGTCTTAAGCACTGGACCACCAGGGAAATCTTGCTTTATGAACAAAAGGCCCCACGTTTTCATTTTGTACCAGGCCTTGCAAATTATGTAGCCGTCCCTGGTCCCAGGAGAAGGTACAGAGCCAGCCCCCGACCCGTGGTGGTCTTTGGAGAAGGGTCCTCCTTATTTCCTCAGGCAGTTTCCTTAGTTCCTTAGGTAACGGGAACAGCTCTTTAACCCATGGAGACAGCATTCCCACTTGCATCCTCTCTGGCCCCTTCTGCCCAACCCTTCCCTAGCTCTCAAGGGAGGGATGACAGAGTGAGGTGAGGGTGAGGAAGACGCATAAAAGTGCCTGTAAACAACAGATGCCACAGGTGGTTTATTGAGGTTCAAACCCCAGCCCCTCCCACTGCAGGACATGGGTTGGCCATAAAGTTATGGTCCCAGCAGATCTTTCCCACCAAGAAGGCTGGCCAGGTCCCAGGGCCTAGGAAACCTTCAGAGTGGTCTCTAGCTGTAGAGGGGGGACCCTACTCCTGAAGAGGAAGGGGCTGTGATTGAGAGAGCAGATGCTGCTCCCTGATTAGCTGACAGTATGACCATCCCATTATGGAAGGCACTGCTCACCTACTCCTACGTTGCAGGGCCTGGGGTGTGTGGGTGTGTGCGCTGGCGTCATTGCTGGGGCCCTTGGAGGTACAGTAAGGGCTAAAAATGAGTCAGCAATGGGAGGTGGTGCACAGGCATCTCGGTCACCCAGAAATCACTCGAAGGGAGAGCAGGCGCTCTCGGCAGGGGTCATGGGCATGTGCCCCGCCCCCACCAGCCCACGGGCCTCAGAAGTTGTTATCGATGTTCCAGACGTCCCCGCTCAGCGCGTTGGCTGCCCCCTGCAGCGTCCAGGTGAGCAGGGCCAGCTGGCGCCGGAAGCGGCTCTCCTGGAAGCCCAGGCCCCGCGCCACCTGGGCCTCCTCCCCAAGGGCCCCGGGGCCACTCGAGCGCAGCAGCCGCACGTGGTCCAGCAGGGCACCCAGCGTGTGGTCTCCGCGACCCAGGAAGATGTGGCGGAACGGTGAGTCGGCCGCCGACACGTACTGGGACAGGAAGTAGAACTCCACCTGCACCGAGAAGGGTATCTGGTTGGAGCCCGAACACCAGTTCCAGACCAACCTTGGGACCTCACGCGCGCTTAATAAATATTGTTGAGCAGCCTCTTTAAGTCCCACCTCCCTTCGGCCACCCAATCAGGAATGGACGTTCTGTAACGTCATCAGTAGTCAGGTAGGATGCGTCCTCCCACTGTGTTTTGGGTTGGATCCCTTTCTTTCTACCCCTTGAGCTTCCAAGCCTGCATCTTTCTTCCTCACCCATTCACTTCCCTGCCCAAAGCCTCAAAGAACCGTCTATCGTCCTGCTGTTCCTCACCTCCCCATACCCCAGTCATTCCTGCCCACCTGCGTGAATGCCCACAACCCAGAGTCAAACGACAAGGGGACAGGCCAGCCCTAATGAAGCGCCTGACTCTGGGTCCTCACCCTCTTGACTCAGATGCTGTTGGTTTTTCCTGAGATGGCCGCGCTCCTAGCCCAGTTCTCCCACCTCTCTGTCAGCCTCTCCGGTTCCTTCTGTTCCCACCTGTGGGCAGGCCCAGGTTTCGACCTCTACTTTCTCCTCTTCTCATTACCTACAATCCAATGGTTTTCAACCCTGGCTGCACATTAGCATCACTTGAGGAAGATTTTAAAATTACCATTGCATGGCTGCCACCCCAGCAGAATCAGAATCTCTAGGGGTGGTCTCACACACTCATGTCTTCTTAAGTCCTCCACCTTTTACTCAGAGAGCTCATCCACGCCCCTGGCTTCAACTGGGACCTCATGGGGACAATTGCCAAGTCTACTCCACAAATCATCGCCTGGAAGCCTGTCCCCGAGTCTGCTGGACCTCCCCACTGGGGTAGGGGGTACCCAGCCACAGCCTCACACACATGTAGACACCAACTTCTTCCAAAACCTGACCTTCGCACTCACTTTCCCTCACGAGCACCATGGCGTACCCCAGGTGCCAGGCTTTCAACCTCAAAGGTGAATAAGAGTTGGGTGGACACAGGGTCACACTTTGGTTTTCAGTTTCTCTTTGGGATCAGACTGCCTGGTCCTTAATTTCAGCTTCACCACTTACTGTGTGATTTTGAATAAGTCACTTAGCCTCTCTGAGCCTCAGTTACTGTGTACAATAATAGCAAACTTACAGGATTTGGAGGAGTCCTACGGGAGAGAGTGAAGTAAAGCCTTAGCACATGATAGCCCTCAGTAAATGGCGGCTGCTACTATCATTCTCCTTCTCTTCCCTCAACACCCAGTCCGTCCATTTCTCCTTGCAAATGTCGCACATCAGTTCAATCCCCTCACCCACCCAGAGCTCAGCTATCACTAACTTCGTTCCCTTTTCAAGCCATTTACACTCTGGCCAAGTATTTCCTAAAATTCCACTTTGCCCACATCACCGGCCTGCTCAAAAACCTTCCAAATTTCCTTGATGCCCAGACCCCCAAAACCCAAACATCCTTTTTTTTTTTTTTTTTGCCTTGCCATGTGGCATGCGGGGATCTTAGTTCCCTGACCAGGGATCGAACCCGTACCCCCTGCAGTGGAAGTGAGGAGTCTTAACCACTAGACCACCAGGGAAGTCCCAGAACCCAAACTTCTTATACTGGCATTCAAGTCTCCCCATAGTTGATCCCTAACCCACTCCCCTCCGCTCCTCCACAGGGCTTCTGTTTTGGCTCTGCTGGTCTACACACTACTCCCAAGGAAAGCCAGGCCTATTGCACTGCCATGCCCTTATTCTTGGTGTCTCCATCCTGAAACATGTTCTTTTTGCACCAACCCAAGTTCTGTCTGTTCTTCAAGACCCACATTATAGTCTAAAGCAGGGGTCAGCAAACATTTTTTGGAAAAAGCCAGATCGTAACTATTTTAGGCTTTGCAGGCCACACTGTTTCTGTTGCAACTACTCAACTTTGCTGCTGTAGCACACAAGCAGCCACACACAATAGAAAAATCAACGAGCATGGCTGTGTTAAAATAAAACTTCATTTACAAAAACAGGTGGCAAGCCAAATTTGGCCTGCTGGCTAGTTTACCAACCCCTGGGTTAGAACCACGAAGTTCCCTGGGTCTGGCCCAGCCCTGTTTGAGGTTCTGAAGCCCTGCATCTTTTACTCTCCAGCCCTGAGTCTGAATCGTGTCCCTTACACACAGATGCCCTTTATCCCTTCGGGGGCACATTGCAACTTTAGGGATAGGGTGAGGGGGGTGTCTCTTTTTGTCTCTAGAGTCTGGCACAGCAGGGGTTGAAGCAAGATCTGTGAATGAGAATGAATCGCCCATTCCAGGAGAAAGGAGCCAGGACCAAAGAGCAAGATGGGTGGGCTTGCGAACAGAAAGACGGTATGAGTGATGCCAAGGGAAGCAGGCAGGGACACAACAGAAAAAAGGAGGGGGGAGAAAGAACAAGACCTTGCAAGGGCCAGACATATCATCCCCAAACCATGCATGTGTACACTGCGGGGCTCCGGTTCACCCCACACTCACTGAGGATGGCCCTGCTTATCATTTTGCCCTACAGACTTTTCCCCTCGCCTACAGTTCCTACCCACCCATTTCCAGAGATCAAAGGGCTGCAGGGTTGAGTTCTTGGGGTAAGGAAATGGAAGGAAGAGGATGGGTTGGAACTGGAGCTGGGGTGCAGGCTGCAAAGTATTCAAAGCTAAGCAGGAGGGAATAATAATCTTGTATAACTTTCACATGACATCCCCTCCAGGCAGCCTTTCTGGGTTTCATCCATCTCACCAGAAGTAAGAGAGCTCTCTACGCTCTGAATTGTTTACACCATTTGCATCTCCCAAGCCATAATCCTGTGCCTCTTAGACCATGGACCACCGTGGACATGCTTCTTCTCCCCATAAGGGAGAGGAGGCGGTGGGGAACCGGAGGGGGCGCGGTTGTCTCAGTTCTGCCATTCGGTTGCCGGGCGACTGTGGCTAAGGGGCTGACCCTCCCTGTCTCATCACTTTGCGGGCCCGCCTTTGTGGTCGCTCCAGCTTGGCGGGTCTGTGAGCAAAGCACTGTGAGTCCAGGACTGGGGACGCCCCGAGGACAGGTACAAACGAAAGCGTAACGAGGGTAGGACAGCGCACTGGCGCAGGGCCGAAAGGAGGGGCCCCACGCCGCCGGAAGAGGGCGGGGCTGCGCGGCCAACGGCGGCCGGGCTGGGCGGGGCCTCACCCGCATAATGCGCACGTTGTACATGCGCGTCAGTCTTTCGTCGCTCTCCTCCGAGCTGTAGATCTCCTTCCGCAGCTTCTCGGCCGCCCGGATGTAGTCCCCCCGCGCCGAGTACACCCATTGGAGGGTCAGCCCGCGGGCCTGAGGGCGAAGGCGCGGGCTGGGGCCGGCGGCAGGGGTCCAGGTGCTGGGGGACGGAGCTGGGACCCCGGGCCTGGCAGGAGTGGGGAGGTATAGGGGGACCGAATGCTGGGGGCAGAATGAAGGGAGAGAGAAGACCTGTGCGGTTGGGCGGGTACTAGCTGGGTCCTAGGGGCTTAGTGACGGGGGCAGGAGTAAAGGGGCCAGGTTGCCAGAGGGGCCCTAGACCAAGGGGAGAGGGGCCAGACCCCCTGGCCCGGGCAGCACTTTAATGGGATATAGCACCCCCCACCGCCAGAAGCCGGGAGCAGGGTTGGCGTCTTGGACCTTGAGGTCCCCAGAGAACTCAGTGAGGCTGCCGATGTGCCTGAGGACCACATCCCCATAGCGGCCGAAGTCGAGGGGCAGCAGGTGATCGTGGCTGAGCCGGATGAGGAGCTGCCCGGCGAGCTGGGCCACAGCCTGGGCCACGGCAGGCAGGCGGCCCCGCAGTACCCTATGCAGGTTCTCATAGGTGTCGTCCTTCGTGTGCAGGAACGGGTACATCGGGCCATCCTGCCGGAACAGGGCGGAGGCTGGCGCGCGGGCACAGTGCGAACAGGCCCAGGGGCTGCTGCTCTGGGGCAGGGCCCGAAGTCTCACCTCCATGAAGGAGAACTCAACGGCAGGGACCCCCGCAAAGGCCGTGAAGGAATAGGCACTGCTGTCCATGGGCAGCGGCCGGATCCTGGGGATGGGCAGGTTGGAGCGCTGTGTGGGTTCAGGGCCCCCCCATATCCCCCCCC
>NW_006796716.1:4444628-4445533 GCF_000442215.2 Lipotes vexillifer | reverse complement strand
CCCCCCCCCCCCAGCTCTCTTCCCTCCCCTCCCTGCCCAACTTACACCTCAGCTTCCCAGCTGTGATTGTTGAACACCACCTGCTCGAAGAGGGTCTGCCCACTGCGGTTAGGAGAGTCCACCTGGGGGCAGGGTGGGGGCACCAGTCAGGCTCTGGCGGCCACCAGCTTCCCTTCATCCCCCACTCCTGGCCAGGCTCTTGCCTGCTTTAGGATGTTCTCGATGAGGCTGATCAGAAGGGGACTGGTCTTGGCGTGGAACTTGTCATCCCCTGCGGAGAGGGATGCCAGGCTCAAGGCTTCGCCCGGAGGGCAGGGTGCACCAGAGCGGGCCCAGGTGGTGGCATTGCCCCTGCTCACCCAGCACTGCGTTGTCCAGGCTCACATAGACTACGGCTTTGAGGTGCAGCACGCTGAGGTAGCCCTGTGGGTGAGGGGTGTGGAGTATGAAATCCCCCTGCCTCTCCCCACTGCCTGACTACCTGCCCAGGATCCCAGGTTACCTCCAGCCACTCCATGGAGCCCACACTCCCAAAGTCACCACCATCCCAGCTGATGAAGAGAAGACTTCTGCGGGGCCGGAAGCCTGGGGGTGGGAGTGGGGGGAAGGAGGGAGGATGGGCTTGGCTGGGGGCCAGGCAAAGACCCACCTCTTTGTCTTCCTCTGTCCTGGTCCCCTGGGATCTCTCCTTCCCTCCCATCAAGGCACCATCCCAGCCCATCTCACCTGGGTCTGCTGTGACTCAGCTGTATCAGTGATGGGGATTGCTTACATAGGGAATCTCCTGCTTAATCTTCACTCAGACATGGACTATTAGTACTTGCATGTTTAAATGAGGAATGGGGCTTTCCCTGGTGGCGCAGTGGTTGAGAGTCCGCCTGCCGATGCAGGAGGCCAGGGGTCGT
>NW_006796716.1:4429353-4444419 GCF_000442215.2 Lipotes vexillifer | reverse complement strand
AAAAAAAAAAAAAAAAAAAAAAATGAGGAAATGGAGGTGAAGTGACTTGCCCAGGGCCACACAGCCAGGACACGGAGGAGCCAGGTTTGGAGCCCAGGTCTCAGTGGCCACCCTCCAGCCTGTGCTTGTAACTGCTTCTCTGCCCTGTCCTAGCTCAGACCACAGCCCCAGCTGCCCAGCCCAGGCCCAGGCCCTGACCTTACCATTGCTCACCATGGAGGAAAAGGTCCGCACCAGCTCCAGCAGTATGGCGGTCCCCACGGCGGACCTGGCTGCTCCTGGGCCCCATGCATCCCTCTGGGCCCCAATGACAACATAGTGATCTGGGGGAGGGGATGTTGGGGCCCACCTCTTACATGGGCAGAACCCAGAGGCTTCTCCCTTGACCCTGGGAGGGTCCATTTCTCCAGGACCCTCACATCAATCCCTGCTGCCCCTAAAGAGTTCCTCTCCTCCCCTTGGCCCTTCCTGGGTGGGCTGCTCCTTCATCACACTGCCTGGGGTCATTCTGGGCTCCATTACCTCCCTGATAATGGAGCCCCTCTGGTGCCCCTCTGTTCACCAAGTCCTGACAGGTTTAAAATCTCTCTCTAACCCTTCCCACTCACACTCCCACCACCAGCATCCTCATCTGAGCCTCATCACAGGCCTCCCTGTGCCTCTTCCTTCAGTGCTTCTAGGTACCACACTCTTTGGCTCAAGAACCCACTTTGATTCCCCACTGTTATCCACAACAAGTTATGCTTGAAAGGCTCATCTATCAAGTCTGACCTCCCTTTCATGCTGTAACATCACCCAACTTATGCTTGCTCACCTCTGGTGCTAGGGAACTCACTACTGTGCAGAACTGCCCATTCTGTCTCGGGACAGCTTCAACCGTGAGGTCTCCTCACTGCCACCCCCTCAGTTCCAACCCATCCCCAACTTGCCAGCCTCCCTCCCTGCTAACCCCAGCTCCCCCGCTGCAGGGTGTGGGTGATGCTGGATGAGCAAGCACACCTGGCTCTGAGCGGCCCTCGATGCAGCCAAAGATGTTGCTGATGGGGGTGGAGGCCCTGTGGTTGTTGACCCCTAGGTGCAGGCCTGGCCCAGGGCCCAGGCGATAAGGGGAGACTGGGAGGTGCCCCTGCCATTCCTGGGGGGCCACAGGGCCTTCAAGCTTCCTGGGGAGGGGTAGAGCAGAAAGGGTTAGAAGTGGCAGAGAGTCCCAGGTTATAGAAGAGGCCAAAGCCCTCACTTCACTCTTTCTCTCCCTCACACCCTCTGGCTCCAACTCTCTGCATCTGTACTCTGCCTGAGGGGCCAGTGCAGCCAGGGCTGCCTTGGACAGTTGTGCAGGTTGTGTCCTGCTCAAGAGTGCCCAGCAGAGGTGGGTGTGATATCCAGCTGGAGCTCCACTCACCAAATGGCAAGAGGCCGCGCCCACCCAGAAGAGCCACCTTGTTCTAGTTCACCCAAAGGCACCTTATGGGCTAGCTGCAGCCTACCTCTCCCTGCCTCCTCCCCTCCTGGTCCCCGCATGGCCCCCACCTCAGTAGGAGGGAGGCAGTGTCCGCGCTGATGGGCTGGGCTGGGATGCTGGGGAGGCCTGAGGACTGGACCGGAGGGAACTGGGTTTGATTGAAGGAAGGGAAGCCAGGTGTGTAGGGGTCGCCCGTTCCCAGGTGCACCTGTGGGGAGAGGGTTGCCCACACTGAAACTGTGAGCCGGGCTCCCCAGAATAGGGCGCCAGCCTCATCCTAGGCAGGCTGTGCAGCCCTGGGACCACAGGAAGGCAATACTGGCTCCCCGAGACTCACATGTCCATACACAGCCCGGTGGCTGGACAGGCTAAGCTTGTGTGGGCCCTGGGAGAAGTCTGCCGGGTCCGGGTATATGAGCACTCCTTGGGCCCCAAAGTCCTGGGCACTGGCCACCTGGGGACGGGAGGTGGCTAAAGGACCCCTTCTCCCAGAGGAAACGGATTTGTAAAGGCTGAAGGAGCAAAGTAAAAGTGGAATGGCACGGCCTCTGATCTGCAGCTGTGGATCCACAGAGAGGCTGTGGGCACCCCCCGGACCTCGCCTTCTGCCCTCTCGCAGTGCCTCGGCAGCCCCCAAACCTCACTGTACCCCACATTCCCTCCCGTTTCTGTTCCCCACCCCAACCTCCTGATTTTGTTCCCTGCCAACGGTTTCTTACGACCCATTTGGTTCTTCTTTTTCTCTCTGTGACCGCCTCCTAGACGCTTCCTATTTGCCGCCATCCGATCCCCGGACTCCCCAGCCGGCATCCTCCCCGCTCCGCCCCAACCCGCATCCAGGGACCCTCACCTTCTGGGCAAAGTTGATCACCCCCAAGCGCACCAGCAGGAGGCGCCCCTTCGGCTCCACGCCCCGGGCCCGCAGGTCCTGCAGGTCCTCCGGCCGCCCGTAGTGGGCGTACACCAGCTCTCCCTGGGGAGGGAGGATGGGGAGGGCAGTGAGGCGCGCCCCTGCTCCACCGCCAGGGAAAGCGCACGCTGCCCCATCCTGGGGACCGGGCAGGAGACGCTCACCGTGGCGTTGCCCGTGGCGCTGTAGGGGCAGTAAACGTCCGGGTCCTCCAGTGGCAGCTGCTCCCCATGCTTCCCGGCGGCATCCACCCAGTGCAGGGCGTTGGGGTGAGCCCTGAGGAGCGGGGGTGGTGAGCGACCCACCCACAGGCCGCCCACCCCTCCTCGCCCCCCAACCCCACCCCATGCACTCACGGGTCCGGAAACTGCAGCCCCACGTAGTGCGTGTCCATCCACACGTGGTCCAGCTTCTGGCTCAAGAGCACCGCGCGGAGGTCCTGAACCAGGGCTGCCATCCCGGCCGAGCCGGCTACCCTTTCCCGAAGGCTGGTTTGCCTGTGCAGGGAAAGGGGGGATTGGGGCGCGGGAAGAGAGAGGGGCAGGGACTTCTGGGGACCTGGAAGAGAGGGCGGGAGCCGGGGAAGGATGCCAGAGGTGGGGGGTGGCCCCAGCCCCGGGCAGTGAGGGGCTCTTAAGGCTCTCCTGCCATCACTACCAGGGTTGCGCTGGAGGGTCTCCAGGGCCTCCTTCTGCTTAAACCTCAGCTTCTGATAGCCAGGGATCCTGTCCACCACCCCTTAGGTTCTTCACAGGTCAGGCCAAACTCACCAGTCTACCTACTGTCCCCTCCACACATACACACACTAGCCTGTGCTTTGCCCCAGGCATGAAAACACTTTTCTTCCAAAGGGCTATCTGGGCAGAGGTGAGGGGCCCTGCATCTCTCTCATCCTCCAGCTGGGCCTGATGGAGACACCTTACACCAAGGTTGCCGGTGGAATCTGGGGTCACTTGTCTGGTTGGAGACCTCACCCTGTCTCCTTCCATAGTCACCACCTAACTAGCCAGCCTGCTGTCACTGGAACTCTCCCTGATCTTCCATCTTGCCTGTGCCAGCACGGCCCCTGCATGGCCTCTCTCTCAACCAGCTCCACCTGTGCTCTTTCCATGGCAAACAAACTTCCCTTCTCAGCATCATCACCGAATACCCCTTCTACCTTTTGCCTTGGCAGAAACCTGGCTGTCCCTTGGGAGGCCAGGTATCCTTTGGGACATGTGAAAAAAGCAGCTCAGGCTCTCATACCACCCAGGCCCAGAGAGGAGCTGTGCTTCTGGCTCCACTGTTCACATTTCTGACCATGAAACTCTCTTCCGTCAAAGTCCTTGCCATCCAGCAGTCCCACCCTCTGTCCTTCCTCGCTGCTGTTATCTTTTAGCCAATTGGTCACTTAGCCACTTTCAGTGAAGACTTTGGCATCTGGCCAGCCACTTCCCTGGCCACATCCTGGATCTTGTCCCCAGAACTCCATCTCTGGAATACTGATCCAATTTACTGAACACCTACTAAGCGCTAGGCATGGTGGTAGGTGCTGGAGACTGCAAGATAAATAGGACACAGTTTATCATATAAATCTTAAAAGTTCCAGAATCTCACTCCCTGACCGGAGCTTTTCAGGTTGGAACTCACTCCCTTAGGCTCACTATACCTGTTCTTCAAGCCCATGGAGCATTCCACACTGTCCAATTTCTCCATGTCTATCAGCTCCTCCCTGGTGTCCCTTCCTTCCCCAGCCAACCTAGAGTCATACATCACCTCATTGCCCGCTCCCTCTCACTGCTCCCGTCTTGCCTCCCTGCCCTTTGATGGCATCCACAGTGCCACCCCCAACCCCCCTAGATCTGTCAAACCATCCACTTGCTCAGGCTGTACCCAGACTACTAAGTGTTGCTCAACAGAAAAAAAAAAAAAACCCAACAAAAACCACCATGCATGTAGGGACTTCCCTGGTGGCACGGTGATTGGGAATCCACCTGCCAAGGCAGGGGACACGGGTTCAAGCCCTGGTCCAGGAGGATTCCACATGCCGCAGAGCAACTGAGCCCATGTGCCACAGCTACTGAGCCCACACGCCACAACTACTGAAGCCCATGTGCCTAGAGCCCGTGCTCCACAGCAAGAGAAGCCACTGCAATGAGAAGCCCGCGCACCACAACGAAGAGTAGCCTCCACTCGCTGCAACTAGAGAAAGCCCATGCGCAGCAACGAAGACCCAATGCAGCCAAAAATAAATTAATTTAAAAACCAAAATAAAACAAAAAAACATGCATGTTGTTGATGCCACAGATTCAAGCAAAATGGATCCAGCAGTGTATCAACAAATAATAATACACTTCAATCAAGTTTATGCTGATCTCATGAAGACAAGGAAATCTATTAATACAAATGACCACATAAACTTTAAAGAAGAAATATCATGTGATCATATCAATACATTCTGGAAAAATATTTGAAAAAAATTTGATTCTTGTTCCTCCTTGCATGATCATTAAAAAAAAAAGAAAAAGTCTCAGTAAGTTAGGAATAGAAGGAAACTTCCTTAATTTGCTTTTAAAAACCTAACTGGGGGAATTCCCTGGCGGTCACTGCTGAGGGCCCGGGTTAAAAAAAAAAAAAAAAAAAAAAAGCGACAATGACAAAGTATTAGAAAAACATTCCTATGAAAGTTAGGAACTAGGCAAGGATATTTACTATCTCATTACCTAAATTCATGTCCTCTCCAATGCAATAAGAAATGAAAAAGATATAAAAGATATATGCATTGGAAAAGAAACTATGCGTCTCTCACTAAATATAGATTATATAATTTTCTACTTAGGAAACCCAGGAAAATCCACTGAAGAAGTGATTCCTGACCTCTTCTCTGGACCTACCCGGGCAGCTCCATCCCAGTAGGAAAAGGTGACCTCAGCAGGACAAAAGAAACGTTAGCCTGCTCACGCTGGGCTGGCAGACCCCACAGATTGGGGGATGGTCTTTGCCCACACATGCATTTGCTTCTTTTTCTGATTCCCTAAGTCCCCCCTTCTCAGAGCCCCCCAGAGCTCCCCACTGCCACAGGTCAAAATCCAAGCTCCTCAATGTGGCATTCAAGACTTTTCTGGGTCTGTCCCACTTCATATGTGGATGCTGGAGCCCTCTGTGCTCATTGAGGCAGCTCCCTCAGCTTCCAAATGTGTCATCTGCTGCCCTCCCTCCCCTCAGCTCCAAACGCCTTCTATCCTTCCCAGGACCACTGAACAGGGAGGCCAGGGCGGCAAGTGGAAGGACTCAGGGTCCCGGGTGAAGAGGAAGGGAGGCTGAGTCTGAGCAGATGATGGTTTTTGAGGGCCTGGAATGGGACCGGCTGATCCTCACCTGATGGTATCTTCCAGACGCCCCTCCCCCAGGTGCCGCAGAAACATGGCCTGGAGGTCGCTCCAGTACAATGTGCCCTGGTGGGAGTCCGGGCCCAGCTCATGGTTCATGTCCTCGCTGACCACCATCACGTCATCCCCACATGCCTGGCAGGACCCCCGGAAGACCACGTAGCCCAGGAGGAAGGCTGGTGGGTGGCAAGATGGAGATTCTCCTTGTGCCCCTCTCTGGACCCCAGATATCCCCCCCAGCCCAGCCCCTCCACTGGGGGTGGGGATGACTCTCACCCCCAGTGAAGATCAGTAGGGCTGTCAGGACCAGGTAGGGGGTGGCTCTTCGTCCTGCTGCTGCCCAGAGTCTGGGGTTTTGCCGAGCTGGTCGAGAGCCCAGGGGCTCGGGGCCCCTCAGCTCCATGGGGAAGAAGTGGGCCGGTGGCTCGGTCCCCTCCTCCCTGTCTTCCTCTTCCTCCTCCAGGGGCCCCTGCTGGGTGCCCTCCACACGCTTGTAGATGGTCTGAGAGGGTCCTGGGGACAACCTTTGCTGTAGGGGCGTGGTGGACATGAAATCGGGGAAAGAGGCCTGGAGGATGGGGAGGAATCTGGCGATAACAGGGTCAGTGACTTCGGGGTGCCATGGGCACAAGGCAGGGGAGAGGGTCCCAAGAAGCAGGCTGGAGGGGAGAGTAGGAGGTAGGGAAGGGGAGGGGCCCGCCTTGGGGTCTGGGAGGGGACTGAGGACCTGGAGAGAAGGCCTAAGGGTCTCCCAACCCCACTCTATCTTACCGCTCTCTGGAGTAGACCCCAAAGCCGCTCCATGCTCGTGCCCACTCCTGAGCCCTGCAGTCTGTCCCCCACCCCCAGTGATAAACCGTTTGTGGGAGCCCCAAGAGGCCCCTTATCAGCCCTGGCAGGCAGCCTGAGCCCAGGCCCTTCTCTGCCTCCCCTGTCCCAGGGTGGGGGCACAGTCCGGGCTTCAGTTCAGCCTTCCAGACATGGCCCCCAGCCCAGGCTAGAGGATGAGGGGCTGTGCCCTCCCCTGCCAATCCCTCCGCAGTCCCACTCCTGCCCTCTTCTTGCAAAACAATCAATTTTTTGGCCTTGGGGCAGACTTTGGCCTCTAGTTCCCGTCAAGGCTGGGGGAGGAGGGCTGATGGCTGGGGAAGGCCGAGATATGGATGCCCCTTCCACCCTCCTGCTTCCTCCCTTCCCAATGTCCTTGGGGACCCCTTCCTAAGCTCCCCACCATGAACACCTCTGCCCCTTCCTCATCTGGCTTGCAGGCTCCTCAATACCCAAGCCCTGTAACACAGTAGCTGCCCTCCCAGTGGGATCCCTAGCTGAAGGGGCCACAGTGGTGTGACCTGGGGTTTGGCCTGGCCATGTGGGTGTCTGTCCCATTGGAATCAGGCTGCAAGGGGGTTCCAGGCTCCTGCTGGCTGCTGGGGAGGGAGGTGCAAGGGTGGGAACACATGGTCAGGTAGGACCGGTGAGTGCTCCAGGATGGGGATCCTGCCTGGAGTCTGGGATCTGTGGGTCAAGGCCCACCAGGAATCAGTGGAA
Source organism: Lipotes vexillifer (assembly GCF_000442215.2). Classification (NCBI taxonomy): domain Eukaryota; kingdom Metazoa; phylum Chordata; class Mammalia; order Artiodactyla; family Lipotidae; genus Lipotes; species Lipotes vexillifer. The sequence goes on along the minus strand of NW_006796716.1, from coordinate 4,437,131 downwards.
AGAATCCTGGCCAAGGCACGGGCAGAGCTGGGTAACGTTGGACAAGTCATGGTCCTCCCTGGGCACCTGTGCCTCTTTGGTTACCAAAGGACTTGGACCACACGGGTTTCTATCTCTTTGGGGTCTGGGGACCTCAGAACACAGGCACAAACTACTAAGTTTTACCTACAGTTTCAGGCATGGGGCAAGGAGCTCTGGAATGGAAGGGCTCAAGGGCCCGGTGTCGGGGTCTTCCTGGGAGACCTCAGTTCCTACCCAAGTTGGGAGAGAAGTTCTGAGCTGCTGGGGAGTACGGGTGCCACATTCCCTGCCCCACTCTTTTCACCGCCTAGCGCCCCGGAAAAGACAGCGCAGTCCCGTCTCACCTGAGCTGTGGGTCCAGGGGTGCTTAAGTGCGGTCTCTCGGGAGGCCCGAGGCCCCGCCCACCCAAGATCCCACCTCCGGCCACGCCCAGGCCACGCCTCTGGGCGGCCCCTAGGCTCCGCCCCGCCCCTACCGCCGCATCCTCTCTCGGGCTCCCACTTCCCGCCGCAACTCAGCTCCTCGCTGGGCGCCTAATTGAGCGACTCTCCCGGGCTCTCGCTGCGTGATCCTCCCTGGATTGCGGCCCCTTTGAAACCTGAGGCATCCGTGGCTCCTACGGTTCTGCCCCCGCCCGCAGACCTTGCCCTGGCGTCCACCGTGCGATTCCGAATGGGTATAGGTGTGGTCCTCCCTTCTCCTCTCTCCAGACCCCTGCCCCCACTGCCCACTCCCAAAGAGGCCAACTTTTTTTTTTTTCTTAAAACATTTTTACTCCTTTCAACCCAGAAACATCACAATCTAAGAGGACGAGTGGGGAAGGGAAGAAAAGCGGGCGCTGGGAGCGTTGGGGGCTTCGATCTGCGCTGGCGGAGCAGAGGTGGGGGAAACCATCTCCTTGCTTTTGCGTTCCCTCCCCCACGGCTGCAGGCGGGCCTGTGGACGGGGAGCGGGCGCCCTCAGGGGCACTTCCGCTCCACACACTGCTTCCCGCCCTCCTCATATTCCTGCTTGGAGATCCACATTTGCTGGAAAGTGCCCTGGGTCGTGGCGGGGGGGGGCGACATCGGCGGTCGGGGAGACTGGCGAGAGGGAGAAGCGCCTCCCCACACGCCTCCCGCGCAGGCTCGACCCCTCGGAACCTCCTCCTCTCAAGCCCACAGCCCTCCCGCAGCCACCAACTTGCCCCATCTTCCTGTCCCCTCCTTCGTATTCAGAGGGCGAATACCTGCTTCATATCGTTCAATCCACGATTCATTCATTCAACAAATATTTATTGAGCACCAGTCTGCCCGGGGCCCAGGGCTGTTCTCGAGCTGGGAGGTGTAGCTTACAGCCCCAGGCCAGCCAACCGGCGCCCCAACACTCCACATCCATTCTCCACCAGATACCCTATCACTCCGTCAGGACTTCCAAACACGCCAAGTCGCCCTCCTTCCCAAGAAAAATCTTTCCTCCTCCCTCCCCACCATTCCGACACTACCTAACATCAGGATATTAGGATGTCCTCACTTTGGCGCCCCACCTCCACCCTCCCGCTGAAACAAGCGCCTTGAGGGTCTCCAGCCCTGGCATTTCAGACTGCACCCTCTCTGTGGTTGTCCTGCCTCTGCCTGAAAGTTAGTGTGTGTGTCCCTGCTTCTGTCCCTTGGCGTGTCCAGGAAGAACACACCTTCCCGGACCAGGTCATTCCCCTCCCTTCTGCTCACGTGCCAAAGCCCCACCCTTCCCACCATCTCTGGTTTCCAGTGCAGATCTCTGCGCTGAGTTCCAGACCCAAATACAGTAAGCCCCCTACATACCAACGAGTTTCCTTCTGAGAGCATGTTCTTAAGTCCAATTTGTTCCTAAGTCTAACAAAGTTAGCCTAGGTACCCAACTAACACAATCAGTTATATAGTACTGTACTTTAATAGGTTTATAATACTTTTCCCACAAGTATATTATGTCTGCTGAAATAAATACAGATACTAGGGATCCAAAGAAATCATGAAGACCACACATAATACTGAACGCAGTTTTAACAAATGTGGTCACAGTGAAGTAACTGGATTAAAAAGATGATATCTGATTTTTATCTATCATTCCAACATCTATAATATCTAATGTACATTCCTATTCAAAATTCTTCAGAGTGAAATTAGTTTATGGGCTTGAAATATAATTTTTAAAGAAATATTTTATGCTAAGGTTGCATATTCTAAGAAGTTCTGCACTAGTACCAATGAAATGAACACTTCTATTTTTTACTAGTACCTTCCTACTGTACTCTATACAGTACCGTACAGTAAAGTACACAAAAGCAAATCACTTGTGGAGAATGCACGCATGTGACAATGTACGCCAGACACGTGAACTAACTATGTGATTGGACATGCGAACATTCGCATCTTTGAAAGTTCGAAACCCGAAGGTTCATAAGTAGGGGACTTACTGTACTCAGCTGTCTTTGGACACCTCCTCCTCAGTGTCCCCTGGGACCTCACCCTCAACATGTCCACAACTGTGTTCACTACCTTCGCCCACACCTGTCCCTAACCTGCTTCTCTGGTCATTCTCACCTTCTACACTTTCCCTGTCCAAATCCAGTGGCCGTTCACTACATGGAACATTTGAAATGGAGCTATTGAGCACTTGAAATGTGGCTAGTCCTAAATGAGATATGCTCCGCATGTCGAATATATACCGGATACTGAAGACTAAATCCAGAGAAAAGAATGTAAAACATCTTAACTTTTATATTGATGACACATTTAAATGATAATACTTTGGATATATTGGATTAAATACGATATATTCTTAAAACTTAATTTCACGTGTTTCTTTGGACTCTTTTTAAATATGGCTACTAAAAAATTTTAAATGACCTATGTGGCTCACATTACATTCCTCTTGGACAGCACTGCCAGGATCTAGCATCCTGGGCCTCGTCCTTGAGCCAGTTCCCTCTTACCTCGCGTATCAAAACAGTGTCCACATTCTGTCAGTCAGACCTCTGATAAGCTTTCAATTCCACCCCGATATCTGCTCCGCCGTCAAACGCAGGTCACAGTGGAGACCACAGCAGCCCTCTCCAGTCCACTCTCTGCTCTGCAGCCCAAGTGTGCTCACTCAACTCAGATCTCACAGCATCTGCCCACTGCCTTTGGCCTTGCCTGGCTCCCCCCAGGAGCCAAGCACCCTCTCTCCCACTTTGCCTCATAAGTTCTTACTCACTCTTTCATCTCAGCTTGAGTGCCCCTTAGAGGCCCTTCATGACCCCTGAACAAAATCAAGTCTTCCTTTGAAGGAACACCCCACACTTTGTGATGACCTCCTGTTTAATCGTCTCGGCTTCCAGACTGTTCCCACGCACAGAGGCGGGGACTAGGTCGGGCCGTCTGTCCACTTCAGGTGCACAGGAGGCCCTCAACAACTGTGTGACTGACACACTCTCAGCCCTGAGCTAACTTCAGGGGTTCCGTCTCCTGTCACTCTGACCATTGTTTCTGTCTCCTTGGGGGCACCCACTCTAGTGGATATCCTCCTTGTCCTGTCATGGCCCTGCTGTCCCACTCTGTGTGGCTGACACCTGCACCCCCAGATGCAGTTTGCATCTTCACCTTTCGCTCAGCGTCTTGCCTCTACCCCAGCAGCTGGTCCAGACTGAACTCCCCACCTACCACCCCAGAACCAACCTGCCAGCCTCCTTCTGTTTGCCCCTTGCTCACCACCCCATCCCCACTGCTACCCATTCCATGACTCCAGGACAATAGGAAGAACCTCCTGGCAAGGTCCCCTCACATCCGGCTCATACCCTGATCCCCAAAGACTCATGTCTGACATAACCTTCCCAAACGTGCCTGTGGCCATCACATCACCTTGCCCCAAACCTTCAGGGTCTCACCCTGGCACACAGGGCCACCACAATCTCATCCCAGCCAACCCCTCCGCTTCCTGTCCTCCGCTCCCTGATTTGTGTCCTGATGTAAGATCCACCTTTCTGGGAGCACTGACTGCCCTTTCATAAATGTTTGTTGAATGAATGAATGAGGAGGCAGGCAAGGCGATGGGGGCTGTGTGGATCTGCCCTTCCCCACATTCAGCGCTAGGCCAGGCCCCTCCCCTCTCACCAGTGAGGCCAGGATGGAGCCCCCGATCCAGGGGCTGAACTTGCGCTCCATGGTGCTGTTGCTCGCGATGAGTTTCAGTCTCATGCTCTGGGGAGAAAGAGGGGCTGGGGGAAGCAGACACCTGGCTTCTGGGAAGGGACAGGGCTGGGGGTAGGGAAGACTGGGAAGCCACAGCAGGAAGGGGCCACTGTGGTGGCCAGAACGTTTGCTTGATGTGTGGGAAGGAGGAAGGACTTGGTCCTGAAGGGCTGAGCCAGGACTGGAGTCCAGGGCCCTGGCCAGGGGTGGGTTCCTACCGGTGGAGTCTTCTGGGAAAGCTCTCGATTGAGCCTGTCAGTGAAGCCCTGGAGCAGCGTGTTCCCACCAGTGACAATGACACTGCCGTACAGGCCCTGAGAGCAGGGAGGAGGAGTGAGCAGCCACGGGACAGCCCCTCCCCACCCCACCCCGCTTCTCCTGGGCCCCTCTGCCAAGACTCAGGCTTGGGCCTCACCGGGCGAATGTCAATGTCGCACATGCCGATGCTGGTGGTCACCACGTGGCCCACACCTAGCATGGTGTTCCCCGAAAGGCCCTGCAGAGAAAGGTGACTGGGCTTTGGGCCCTCTGTCCCCTCTCCCAGACCTCTGTGATCCTTCCCAGCTTCTCCCACACCCCAGGATCCAGGGCCCTCCACCCAGCCCCACCTTGACATTGGAGGGATCAAACAGGCCCTCAGGGATGCGGAGTCGCTCCGCACCATAGTCTGTGTTGTAGCCATTGGGCATCTCGTAGTGCACTGTGGGCATCTGCGCAGCCACCCTGCCCAGGAAGGAGCAAGACTCTGCTTGGGGGTGCTCCCAAAAGACCAGCGGTCCCCCCTGAGCTCCAGGCCTGCCCCCTTTCCACCCCCCACCCCCAGCCATGAGCTGCACTTACTGCTCGTCATAGGGAGAGTCCGAGACCTGCAGCACAGAGGCCTGGAAGTCCTGGATCACCTCCTGAGAACCCAGGGAGGTGGTGAGGGCTGGGTTCCCACCTCAGGTCCCACCCCACCCCGCCTGCAGGGCCTCTGTCCCTCCCCGCGGCTCATGGCAGGGGACTAGGAGGTGGGGGGCACGGGGGTTCGGGGGGATTTCTCCAGCGCCTCACATTGCACATGTAGTTATGCCAGGACTTGGAAACCTGGGGTAACTTCTCCTTCTTCTTCCAGTTTGGGGGGGCACCCTCCCGTACGGGCTCCTGTGGGGACACAGCCTGTGAGCACCCTACCCCATCCCACACTGGCCCAGCCTACCCTGACCACACCTGCCAGCTCTGCAGCTAATGGGCACTGGGTTCTCTGCTCTGTTGCCCAGAAAAGGTGTTTCTCCCCCTTCCCTGTTAGAGGAGAGAGAAGGGGAGAGCCCATCCCCAGAGATGCCATGTATGCAGCGGGTACAGCTGATCTGAAAGGCTTTGGTCAGAGAACACTGAGGGTCTGGGGAATCCAGTAGGCGGCCAGACCTTAAGGAAACAGCCTTTTACGGATCCATGTTCCACGTGGGGATCCCTTGCATGCAGTGTCTCATTTAACACTCGTGGCAGCCCTACATGCTGTTATTCCATTTTACAGGGGAGGAAACTGAGGCTTGGGAGCTTCAGTCTCATGCTCTAGGTCACACAGCTCTTCTGTGGGAGAAGCAGACCTTGAACCTGGGTCTACTGGACACCAGAACCCACCACACTGACCCTCACATACACATCCTAGAAGTTGGCTGTGGGACCTCGGCCATATCCCTCATCCTGTCCAGATCTCTGATGCCTCAATTGCAAATTGAGGGCTGAGGGTCCTTCTGGGACCTGGCTGCTCCCCACCCTGATATCTGATGGGTCAGTGGGTCGACAGTCATAGGGTCAGTGCCCAGGACATCCCAGAGGCTCCACCTTGGCTGCGATCATGTAAGGCGGGATGATGTCAATTGCCATTTCCTGGAAGAGCTCTCGGCACTGCATGGAGATGAAGTCCCCTGCCAGGGGTGACTTGACAATGCCTGGAAAGGAGGGGGTGTCAGGGCCTGGTCCCTCAAGGCACCCCCAACCCCTGCCGAGGCCCCACCTTGCTGCAGGACGTAGCCATCGTGCACTGGAATGGCCGTGGTGTGGGTGGCCCCACTGTCCAGCACCAGACCTGTGGAGCGTCCATTTGCAAAGCTGGTGTGGGATGGGTAGGTCAAAGAGACAGCAGCAAGAGGGGGCTGGGACCTGAGTCTGGCCTAGTCACTCTCTTCTTTCCTGGATCCAGCCCATTTCCAGTCAGCAAATCTCTCCTAGTTTGTGACCCATCTGCTGGAGAAAGGCAGCTGAGACCCTTGTCGCTGTTTTCTTGTCCGTATCACACTCTCTTCCTCTATTCCTTCCTTTTGAGCTCCCAGCCTCTCTTTAGGTTTAGTTCTATGTCCCGTGGGCTCTCTGAAATTAGGGGCTCTATCGCCCCACTGCCTAGCATAGGGTTCAGTGCAAGGGAGATCCTTAAATAAAATCAATGCTGATTGGCTGCTTGGGAAGGGAACAAACACCTCAGTGTCATATACCCTTCCCTCCTCCCTCCAGCCCCAGCCCCTGCTGTCTACTTGTCCCTACTCTCAATGCTCAGCCTGATCCAAGGAATGGGAAAGGGCCACTGAGCTGGCCACCCCAAGGTCCAAGGCACTTAGCCCCCAGGGGTCCTCTGCACTAATGGGGCTCAGGGGGCTGTCTGCCCATCCAGGATATTACTCTCCATAGAATCAGGCCCAGCCTCCAGCTCAGAACGCCACACACCCCACCCTGACCCTCCACGCTGGCAGAGTAGCTTAACCCAGTGGATACGCAGTGAGCACAGCTGTCTTGCACAGGAAGAAGGCAGGAATGTTGTACTGCTCGAACATCAGCTCTGTCAGCTTCTCCCGCTTGGCCCGTGTGTTCCACTGAGGAGAAAGTGCAAAAGGGGAAGATTCAGGAAGGGAAAGGCACCGATCCATGTACATACCCGCCACCCCAACACGTATCTTGCACTGAGGACAGAGGTCAGGTCCCCTGACCCTCTTAGATCTTTAGAATGTGACAACTATAAAGAACTTTAAAGATCACAATTCAAACTCAACTGAAGAAAACAAAAATCAGAGAGGGAAACTGGCCCAGATCACCCAGAAAGCTCTTGGTAGAGCTGGGTCTAGAGTCACAGTCTCTTGACTCATAGCCCAGTACTCCTGATTGTGCAATACACACTTCAGCCCCCCCAACCCCCAGCCGCCAGTACATCCCTTTTCCTCACTCTAATCATCTCAGAGGCAAGAAAGCTGAGGAAGAAGGCTTCTGGGTAAAAATGTTGGATTGAATACAAACATCTACTTTTATTCCCTCCCAAGGTCCCAGCAAAACTATAATAGAGGGGCAATTAATTTTAAAAAAAACAACAAAAAAACCCCAAACTCACAAAAGCCAACAGGTACATAAAAAGATGCTCAGGGCTTCCCTGGTGGTGCAGTGGTTGAGAGTCCGCCTGCCGATGCAGGGGACACGGGTTCGTGCCCCGCGCTGGGAAGATCCCCCATGCCGCGGAGCGGCTTGGCCCGTGAGCCATGGCCCGCTGGGCCTGCGTGTCCGGAGCCTGTGCTCCGCAATGGGAGAGGCCACGGCAGTGA
>NW_006796716.1:4427004-4428709 GCF_000442215.2 Lipotes vexillifer | reverse complement strand
AAAAAAAAAAAAAAAAAAAAAAAAAAAAGATGCTCAATATTTTTGGCCATTAGGGAAATGCAAATCAAAAGCACAATGAGATTCCACTTCACACCCACTAGGGTGGTGATAATAATTTAAAAACAAGACAAAACGATAAAACAGAAAAAAGCAAGTGTTGGAAAGGATGTGGAGAAATCAGAACCCTTGTCCATTGCTGTTGGGGAGGTTACATGGCTCAGCTGTAGAAAATGATTGGCAGTTCCTCAAAACATTAACATAGAATTATCACATGCCCCAGCAATTTCACTCCTAGTTATATACCCAATGGAATTGCAAACAGGTACTCAAACAAATCCTTGTACGCAGCTGCCCACAGCAGCTCTATTCACAACAGCCAAGGTGGAAATAACTCAAATGTCCATCAGCAGATGAATGGAAAAACAAATTGAGGTATATCCATACAATGGAACATCACTCAGCTACAACATAAATGAACCTCGAAAACATTAATACAGACAGAAAAAGTCACATACTGTATGATTCCATTTATATGAATGATCCAGAATAGATATATCCATAGAGACAGAAAGCCAATTGATGGCTGCCAAGGGCTGGGGGCAGGGGGAATGGAGAGAAACTGCTAAATGCAAATGGGTTTTCTTTGGGGGTGATGAAAATGTTTTGAAACTAGATAGAGGTGATGGTTGCAGAACATTGTGAATTTATTAAATGCCACTGAATTTTTAACTTAAAAAAGGTTAATTTTATGTCATGTGAATTTTACCTGAGAGAGAGAGACAGAGAGGCATAAACCCTTAAAGCTTGAGAAGAATAAGGAATGAGAAAACAGCAACAAATTTTTGAAGGTTGGAAATCAGTTAGGTGAGCAGTAACTGACTTAACAGATTCAAGAATGCTGACTCCTAAACTGGTAGTGGAAAAAGCCAACAACAGCCTGTGCTAAATGGTAGATTCCTCACAGGGATTGGGAATTGGTAGTTTCAGGTACCTCTGGAAGTGGAAGGAAAGGGGAAATAAAATAAGATTGTTTAAAGCTATTCAAGTAACAGATCCCTAAACTCTCATCCTAATTCCATGTCACTAGGCTATTGCCCACTCCAACCTCAGCAGAAGAGTGGAAATTTATTCTCTGGAGAGAGTAAAACTGAGGGTCTCTGAACTGGTGGGACACTTGTCACTGTTGGGAGTGAGGACACTATACTTAAAAGAGGGGAATTAAGTGATGCCATGCATATTGAATGCTGATAACATCAGCCCTATTTGCTCACTTGGCTTCCAGAAAGGGGTTGGGCAGTCCTGTCTTCAGGTTGGAAGTCTTCCCTGTGAGTTACATCAAAGATCTAAAGATGCAACATCCCAGTCAGACCATCCTATAACAAAGACTGCAGTCAGCAAGTCCCCCTGCCCAATCATCTTTTTAGTCCCCCATTCCTAAACATATGCAGACAACCAAGGATTTGTGGAAATCTGAGAAAAACCTAGGAACTGAGATAAAGACTCCCAAGAAAGGGCAGGGAAAAAAAGCAACTTGGAAGAACAATAAGTATACAAGGAGACGAAAACTTCCAAAGAAAAAACTAATAATATCCCTATGAGATAGCAAATAATATTGCACCCATGAAATAAGAATAGGATGCTCTAAAGAGTAACATCCATGGAATAATAAAGACCTCCCGGGAAATTAAAATACAGGAGCAGGAAT
>NW_006796716.1:4420537-4426994 GCF_000442215.2 Lipotes vexillifer | reverse complement strand
ACTCAATAGGGGCTTCCCTGGTGGCTCAGTGGTTGAGAGTCTGCCTGCCGATGCAGGGGACACGGGTTCGTGCCCTGGTCCGGGAAGATCCCACATGCCGCAGAGCGGTTAGGCCCGTGAGCCATGGCCGCTGAGCCTGCGCGTCCAGAGCCTGTGCTCGCAACGGGAGAGGCCACAACAGTGAGAGGCCCGTGTACAGCAAAAAAACAAAAACAACCAAAAAAAACAAAAAACTCAATAGAAGAGGTGAAAAACAAATTGAGGGAATATCTTGGAAATAAGAGGAAAAAGATAAAGAGGTGGAAAACATAACAGAAAAGATGAGAACATTAGGAGACCAGTTCAGGAGTTACAAAATCCAAATAATAGGATTTCTCAAAAGAGAGAATAGAGAAAATTGAAAGAAATAAATCATCAAATAAGTAATTAAAATTTTTTCACTGAGTTGAAAGACATAGGTTTCCAAAATAAAGTGACACATTGGGTGTCCAGAGCCACGGACAAAAATAAACCCATATAATATTGTGAAATTGTAAAACACTGAGGACAAAGTGAAAATTTTATAAACTCTAAGAAAGAAAAATAAGTTACACCAAACGATGAGGAAATAAATGTTTTTGGCCTTCTTGATAGTAACAGTAGATGCTAGAAGACATTGGAGAAGTGTCTTCAAGATTCCAAAGAAAAATGATTTCCAACCTGGAGTGTTATACCTAGCTAAACTATCAATCCAAGGTTAGACATGCAAGGTCTCAAAAATGTTACTTCTTACGACCTTTCTAAGGCAGTTAGTGGAAGATGTGCCCCATGAAAACAAGGAAGAAAATAAAGAAAAGGAGTCATGTGATACAGGAAACAGGACTTCTAATACAGGAGAGGGGCAAAGTGTTTCCTTAAGACGATGGTGAAGGGAGATGTCAGGATGATAGCTACATCTTCTGCGTAGAAGGTAACTAGTCCAAAGTAGAGCAGGTCAGTGGGCTCCTGAGGAGATTTCTTGAAGATGAAACTGATAGAACACCTTAAGGAATTAATGTCTTGAGAAAAGATATAGATAACTGATGAATAATTTAGGGCCACATTATTAAGTAGATAGAAAAACCAAGGAAAACAGAACCAAGACAATTTTCAGTGCTAGAGAAAACAAAAAGTTGCACAGGAAAGGAAAATAACCCACAGTTTATTGCCTGGTTCAGGCCTGATTAGCATACATAATAATAAGAGTGTAAATACTGAAGATTGATCTTAAAAAAACCCAAAACCCTAAACTACAACTGTACTTTAGGTAAGAAATAAGAAATGTGTGTGGTGTGGGCTGGGGAGGAAAGAGAGCCAAATGCTCATTTTCTATAGTGGGAAATCCACAGATAAGGTTTAAAGCTAAAAACTTCACAATCAGCAATTTAAGTGTGATATTTAGAGATATAAAAGGTAATGGCGGGACTTCCTGGTGGTCCAGTGGTAAAGAATCTGCCTTACAATGCAGGGCACATGGGTTCGATCCCTGGTCTTGGAACTAAGATCCCACATGCTGCAGGGCAAACAAGCCCACGCGCCTCAACTAGAGAGACCATGCGCCCTGGACCCTGCATGCCACAACGAGAGAGAGAAAATACGCACACCACAACTAGAGAGAACCTGTGGGCCACAGCGAAGAGCCCGTGCCACAGTGAAAGATCCAGCACGCCGCAACTAAGATACGACGCAGCCAAAAAAATAAATAAAAAAAATAAACAGGGGCTTCCCTGATGGCGCAGTGGTTAAGAATCCACCGGCCAATGCAGGGGACACAGGTTCGAGCCCTGGTCCGGGAAGATCCCACACACCGTGGAGCAACTAAACCCGTGTGCCGCAACTACTGAGCCTGCACTCTAGAGCCCGTGAGCCACAACTACTGAGCCCATGCACCTAGAGCCTACGCTCCGCAACAAGAGAAGCCACCGCAAGAAGCCTGCGCACCGCAACAGAGAGTAGCCCTCACTCACTGCAACTAGAGAAAGCCTGCACGCAGCAACAAAGACCCAACGCAGCCAAAAATAAATAAATAAATAAATTCATTAAGAAATAATAATAAATAAATATTTTTTAAATAGATAATAGTAAAAAAAAAAGTTAAAAGAGAGAAGAGCAATTGCCTCTGGAAAAGGGGCAATAGGAGGAGGAGGCTATGAATGGCATTTTTTTTCTTAACATACCTTATAAAATAAATTGATTCTTTATATGTATATAAAATATTGACAAAGAATGTAAGTTAAAAGGCCATAAAAGGACTTGGGGTGGTGGGGCAGTGTATAAGGTTGACTGGGGGAAGGGCAAGTGCATAGAGCTGGAGGAGAGAGGGAGGCATGGAGACTAAACCAGGGAGGAAGGAAAGTGGTTGAAGATGATGGAGTTGGAAGGAAAGTTTGAAAACCGAAGTGGAGTGAGTGATGGCTTGAGGAGAGAGGTGAATGGTGGGCCCCAGGGCTTGACTAGCAGCTGGATGAGGCACTTACCGGGGCCTCGGACATGAGCACTGGGTGTAGATTTGGCTCAGACTTGACGTGTTTGCTGTAGGTGTGATCCAGGATCGCACGGAAGCACTCCCAGTCCTCGACTGGGGCCAGGAGACCAGTGGAGAGATGAGGGTGGGCAGGCAGGAGTCCAGGGACAGGAAGGAAAGGAAGGAGGGAAGGAAAATCCGGGGGAGGGGAAATAAGACAAGCTCCAGCAGAAGCCCCCCCTTCCCAGGAATCTGGTGGCCCCTGGTTAGGAACCAGGCAGCTGTGGGAAGAAGTGAGGGCATCCCTGGGACTTGGGCCGCTGCAAGGAAGACTCTGTGGATGTGGGGTGCTGTGCCCCAGGTTGCTGGGTGTGGGCTCTGAGTCTGTCAGGAGGCAGTGGGTGGGGGCCCCGTACTCATGCCATTCTTGAGGGGTGACATGACCTCTGCTCCATCCCGAGGCACGTGGAGGGCATTGGTGTCGATGTGAAAGATCTTCCCTTTCTTCTCCTTCTCCCCCTCCAACTCCAGCCCGCCCCCCTCCTCCGCGGCCAGCAGCCCCACTGTGGTGGGAAAGTCAGCCTGGAGGGGGGCATGGGCGGAGAGAAATCAATCTCTTGCCCGGTTCCAGGCCCATGGCAGGGCCCTCAGCCCACCCCTGGTTTACTCCCTCATTCCCACTCAGCAAAGCTTCTCTCTGGGCTCCGAGAGCCCTGGATCACTGGGAAGCCTGGAGGGGAGCCCTAGGTTTCGGGGAGGGGGCTGGAAGGCTCACCTTGGGGCAGTCCTCCCCAGCGTACCCAGCGCGGACTGAGAAGGAGCCAATGTCAAAGACCAGCGCCCCCACCTCATCTGTGCGGGGAGACAGACTAGTGAGGGGATCTCTCCCAAACTCTCTCCTCTTGGATTGTTCCGAAAGGAGGTCAGGGCAGAGCCACCTTCAACGCCGCACGGTGCGGGTGGGAGCTCGGCCAACAGTTTAGGGTCCTGGGAGTGGGGATCAAGACCCCAAAGTCCCTTTCTGCTCAGTGGCCGTTTTCAGGCCACTCTCCTTGCTGGGCTGGGGGCCGGGCGGTGGTGGGTTGAATGGTAGAGAGGTTGGGCCCGGTGCGCGCGAACGTCCGGGGGCGGGGGTCGAAGGTGGGAGTGGCGCAGGACACAGACCAGGGGCTAGACCTGCTCGAGCGCCGAGGTGCCAGGCCCCAGGGTGCCCAGAGCTTGGGTCTCGCGGGTTCGGGGCGCTGGGATTCGGGCGAGGCCGCGCCAGGCTGGAGAGCCCGAGGCCCGAGGCTCGCTCACCTCCGCCGTAGACGCCCCCGCTCATAGTGCCCTCTCAGCGCTGCTCGCGGCCCGTGGGCAGCGGCGGGATCAGCACCGAGGCTGCCGGACAGCTCCCGGGACCCCGGGCGGGGCGGGGCGCGGGGCGGCCAATCGGGAGGCCAGGTTCCCCGCCCCCAACGGCGCCGCCGATAGGCTGAGAAGCCAGACAATAACCCGGTAGGGGGCCGCTGCTTTAAAGGGGCAGACACCTCAAGCTTAGGCGCCGGGGAGGGGATTAGCAGGGACCTCGAGGCCGGCCCTAAGGGATAGGCTGGCAGAGAGCAGGAGTACGCAAGAGATGGAGACCTTGTCCATTCGGAGACTGTAGGGTGACTGACGGGGCCCCTGCTCCCTTACTTTTAAAAATGGGGTCTAGAAAAGGGCGCCATCGTCTCCGAGACGCGTCCATTCTCAGGCTCCTGAGCAAGGTTCTGCCATACCCAGGACTGAATGAAATCACTGGGAGAGGGAGGGAAGGGAAGGAGAGGGAGAGGTACGGGAAGGGGTTGTCTCCATTTTCTCCCTGTTTCTTGCCACCCTTGTCTTTCTGATGGTCCCTCTTTTCCTCGCTGGTCTTCTGGTGCCTGGGCCTTATACATACACACGTTTATGCACATGTACACACGTTCACACATGGAGCTCAGCTAACCCAGCTTTAGCTTCCTTTCCCTCTCCCTCTCTTTTCATCTTTTCTTCTCAGGAGTTATTTATCAAGCAAGTAGATTTTCCCCTCATAGGCTCCTAGGTCCTTCTTGGCTCCTGGCATGAGGCCATCTCCACAGCAGTTTTGAAAGAGAAGGTGAAGGAGTGGCTCTGACAGCCTGGCTCAGCTGAGAGACTCTTAAGTGAGCCTATGGGTAGGTGTGTGCCTGTACGTATGTGAGTGTGTCAGCATTCATGTGCATATGCATATGTGCATGTGTTGGGGGCACTCCCACCTACTTGTTTAGGGGTGGGGGGCAATAAGACCAGAGAGGGCATTGGAAGGGGGTTCTGTGTGATGGCCGGCCGAATGCCCCTGAAGGTTCTCAGCTCATCAGATACTCATTCTGTAAGGGACTCCACCCTTCCTTAGCCAAAGGACAGATGGTTTGAGCTGGCTCATCCGTTACCCACTGGCGACAGTGGCATTTCACATGCCCAGGGGTGGTTCTGAGCCCAGGCCTGGCTCCCCAGACTGGAGGCTTCAGTGGGAGGGGTGAGCTGATTCAGGAGTTGGGAAACAGAAATATCCCAGCGTGAGCCTAGGTCAGCCATTGTACTCTATAAATTGAGGCCTGCGTGAATTGGAACAGCCCCTTAACCTCTCAGTGCCTCATTTCTTCATCTTTCAAAATGCTGAGGTGAGAATTAAAGGAGAACACTGGAGGGGAAAGGGATTCTATTCATGGTCTGCCCCTCTCCTCTTTGTTGACATTGAATAATGTTGCTTCACTTCCCTTGTAAATTCACCTTGTCGATTCCCACTATCCCCTCCCCCATCCCAGTCAGGATCTCAGATTCAGAAACTACCCCAGTCAGGGGAAACCTTACTGATCATGGATACAACTCCTAGATTTTATAGGGATTTCCCCAGATAGAGGCAGGGCCCTGTCTTGGGTCACACAGCCCACTGGGGCAGAGCCAGGACTAGAACTCACATCTCTCATCAGCCAGTTGACAGATGACCTTGTTTCATAACACCTCTGTGTCCCTCTGCAAGCTTCACTGTCCCCATTTGTAGGACAGGTGGTGGTGAGGACTCAATCTGATGCCAGAATCAAGTTCCTGGCTCAGAGCTGGGCACACAGGGCTATTCAGCAAACACTGGGTCTTAAGAAAATCCCTAGGGCATTTTTGAGGCTTTAATATTATTATCCATTTATTCATAGAAATCTGTAGTTTGTCTGGTAAAATGATTTTTCCTCTCATGGTTGGTAGAAAAGCTAAAGTCAGCGAACTACCGACTAGACTTGATTTACCGCCCAGTCAACTGTGGCCAATTTCCATTTGTCATAGGATCTGACATGATATGCTATTGCATGATGGAAGTGGTTAAGGTAAAGTTTATTAATATATTTCATTCATCCGTTCATTGATTCAACAAACATCTTTTATGCCTACGGTGTGCCAGGCATTGTACGAGGTATGGGAATAGTAAGGTGCATAAGATATATCCCTGCTCTCAAGGAGTCTTGGTGCAGTGGGGAGCTCAGAAATGCATGAAAGTGGGGTGAAATGGAGGCCCAGAGGAGGGAGGGGCTACCTGTCTCTGAGAGTCCAGGGAGGCTTCTAAAAGTAAAGTTTGAATTGTGAAGGATAAATAGGGGTCACTGGTGAACAAGGTGGGAAAGGTGTTCCACCCAGAGAACAGTGTGAGCAAAGGTCCATACTTGGAAATAGGAGAGTTGGAGATGAGCTGGTGGCAGACACCAGCGTCAGGGGAAGATGAAACTAGAAAAATAGTCAAAGACTGACTCATTGGGCTTCCCTGGTGGCGCAGTGGTTGACAGTCTGCCTGCTGATGCAGGGGACACGGCTTCGTGCCCCGGTCCAGGAAGATCCCACATGCCGCAGAGGAGCTAGGCGCGTGAGCCATGGCCGCTGAGCCTGCGCGTCCGGAGCCTGTGCTCTGCAACGGGAGAGGCCACAACAGTGAGAGGCCCGCGTACCGCA
>NW_006796716.1:4408828-4420370 GCF_000442215.2 Lipotes vexillifer | reverse complement strand
GCCCAAAAAAAAAAAAAAAAAAAAAAAAAAAAAAGACTGACTCGTTTATGCCTGAACCCTGTTTTTACTTAGCAAACACAAAGCATCTGCTATGTGCCAGGCACTGTATAAATGCTTTACAAATATTAAGTAATTTAGTCCTCATAATGACCCGATCATCATCCCCATTTTGCAAGGGAAACAGAAACATGGAGAGGTAAATGACTGGCCCAAGTTCACTCAGCTGGTAAGGGACAGCTGAGATTTGAACTGTGGCATGTGAAGAGTACTGGTCCTGGGGAAAATGTTGCCATACTTCTATTCATTTCATAGATGTTCTCCAGGTGCCTGATAGGCACTGGGAATAAAATGGCTCATATAACTTGATGTGACTCTCACTGAGTTTAATGTCTATTTTAGAAGATGGATGATTAAACAATTAGCTCAATAAAGTCATCTGGAGGTTCTCACACTGGCCAAACCTGAGCACCTGGTAATGACATTGAAGGTGGTAGGACCATGACTCCCAGACCCCACACCTTGGATAGGATTTGGCATCTTGTTTGGGTCTATTCATTGCTTGGTGACCCCACACCTTGGATAGGATTTGGCATCTTGTTTGGGTCTATTCATTGCTTGGTGAGCTCTCACCCAGATCTCTTCCAGACAAGCCAAGTGCCCTGGCTTCCCAGGGAGCCCCTAGTGCAGGTAGCAAGTGCCCAGAAAGAAAGTCCAGTAAAGACTGCAATAGGCACGGAGCCAGCACTGCAGTGGGGCACAAACAGTGACGTAGTTAGGGAAGCAATATTTAAACTGATACTGAGAAAATGAAAAATTTCCCAGCTGACAGGAAGTAGAATTGGAATGGGGCGTGGAAGGCATTCTTAATAGAGGGGAAAAGACCCAGCCTCTGTGTCTTGCAAAGAAGTTTGGCCCTTCTCATGGAGTCAGTGGGGAACTACTGCATGGTTTTGAACAGCAAAGTTATATGATCCAACTTGCATTTTAGAAAGATACCTTCTGGCAGCTATTTGGTAGGTTGATTAGAGAGGGACTATCCTGAAAGGCCTGGGAATAGGCAAGAACCAAGGTAACAGCAGCTGGCGCACAGTAGAACGGGTAGATTTAAGCAATACTGGAGAGGTAGCACCGACAAGATGTATTCACCGATGACGTAGACTGCTAGCCTTACGTCAATAGCCATCTCCCTCCTTTCTTTTTTTTTTTTTTAATAAGTTTATTTATTTTAGTTATTTTTGGCTGCGTTGGGTCTTTGTTGCCGCACACGGGCTTTCTCTAGTTGTGGCGAGCGGGGGCTACTCTTCATTGTGGTGTGCGGACTTCTCATTGCAGTGGCTTCTCTTACTGTGGAGCACGGGGCCTAGGCGCGTAGGCTTCAGTAGTTGTGGCTCGCAGGCTCTACAGCACAGGCTCAGTAGTTGCAGCGCACAGGCTTAGTTGCTCCGCGGCATGTGGGATCTTCCCAGGCCAGGGACTGAACCTACGTCCCCTGCAATGGCAGCAGATTCTTAACCACTGTGCCACCAGGGAAGCACCCCTTCTTTCTTTGTGAACAATGTTTTAACTGGGTATATGGCTACAGACTACATTTCCCAGTCTTCCTTGCATCTGGCCAACTTCTGAATAGAAGTTAGTGGTGTCCTTAAACAGGAAAGAACTCATGCTTCCATGCCACCCCCCTTCCCAAGAGATGGGTTCAGATACAATAGTGGGAAATGCCTGGGCCACATCGGACACAGAGATGGAAGCCACAGGTTGAGGATGGCTGAGATGCCCCACAGTCCTGCAGGATCTATTCTGGGGTTGTCACTTAAGCCACTGAATTTTGGGGACTCTTTGTTCTAGCAGCTCGGACTATAGCCTAACTAACTGACCATCTTTTGGATATGGGGAATGAGGGGGTGAGAAGCTCCTGGGCAGATGGTGGTGCTGTTAACTGGGCCAAGAGATTCTGAGGAGAATTAGGGCTGGGTAGGATGGGGTGGGGTGGAAGAGGATTACTTTAGTTTTGAATATGTTGAATGTGAGACATCTGTAAACAGTGATGTGCAGTCACTGTTTTAACAATCAACTCTTCGGGGAAGGGGAATTTCGATCTGAAGCATTTGCTGACTTCCATGGTGTAAATACTCTCACCACAACGATTACAAGTTACTACTATCAACATGACATCATTGAACAAGGAGTTGGGAAGAGAGGTATACAATGGCCTCTTGTGAGCTGGTCCGAGCTAGCACGAGCTGACTCCGGTGCACCACTGTCCATGAACATGCAGGTGGAGACGTTCAGTCTGCAGTTGGACAGACACCAAGTCTGCGCGTGGAGACAGAGATCTGAGAGTGATGAGCAATTAAGGGGTAATAAAAGTCCCAGTAGTGACTGGAGTCACCAGTGATTAACATGGAGAATGAGAAGAGGAGGCTGAAGCTGGGATCGTGAGAAAATCAACGTTTACAGAGTGTCCTGAACAGGAGGAGAAGGCTGAGGAGAAGGCTGAGAAAGAACAGTCAGAGGGAGGAGGAAGTGTCCCATGACGCACCAGGGCCAGGTTTTCCACATGTGCTCCAGGGCTTCTGCCTTCTCAGAGAGATTGGTCATCCTCTGGTCACCCCCTACCTGTCTCTATCTTCACCTCTCTCTCCTTTCTGTCCTTCTCATTTTTATCTTTTTTTAATTATTATTTTTATAAACAAGGTTTGTTTTTTTTAAAATAAATTTATTTATTATTTTTGGCTGCGTTGGGTCTTTGTTGCTGCACGCGGGCTTTCTCTAATTGTGGCGAGTGGGGGCTACTCTTAGTTACGGTGCGCGGGCTTCTCATTGCAGTGGCTTCTCTTGTTGCGGCGCACGGGCTCAGCAGTTGTGGCACACGGGTTTAGTTGCTCCAGGGCATGTGAGATCTTCCCGGACCAGGGCTTGAACCCGCGTCCTCTGCATTGGCAGGCAGATTCTTAACCACTGTGCCACCAGGGAAGCCCTTCTCATTATTATCTAAACAAGCTCCAGGAGCTCCCATCAAAACACAAATTTCTTGACTCCACATTCCCCTCCCATTGCCGCCCCACCTTTCTATACCCCCTCCCAGCCAAGATTCCCAAAGCCTTGGCCACCTTGGTCGTCTCCACCGCCTCATTTCTCACTTGTCCTCAGCCCACTGCAAGCAAAGCATCCATTGCAAATGCTCCAGACCAAGCCAGCAGCAGCCTCCACGGTAGTCAATCCTATGCCCTCTTCCCAGTCCAGCCTTGTTTCACCTCTCTGCAGCATTCAGCACAGCTTACCATTCCTTTTTTGGAACAGAATTTGGGTTCCAGAATTCCACGTTCTCCTGATTTTCTTCTTAGCTCTCTGGCTTCTCCTTTGGCAGCCTGTTCTCCTCTGCCTGACCTTTAAATGTTGGAGTTCCTCAGGGCTTGGTCTTAGGCCATCTTGTCTTTTCCCTGAACCTCTTTATGATTTCATCTGCTCTAAAATGCCACTCATTCTCAAGGCTCTATTCCAACCCAGACTCCTGCTGAGCCCCAGACCTGCTTCGACAGCCACTACTGAGCATTCTGCCTTGCATCTCTCCTAGGCATCTCAAGCCTAACACGTCCCAACTTAGAACTCTTGATCTTCTTCCCCAAATATATCCCCTTCCAACTGCTCTGCCCTCAGTAAATGGCACTTCCAAGCCTCCAGTACTAATAGTTATTTCCATGGTTGTCTACCATCTGTCTCCTCTGTAGATTGTAAGCTCCCTGCAGGCAGAGGAGGGTACACAAATTCGAGGTTGTATCACCAGGGCCTAAGACAGTGCCTGATACATCTTTTGGGACTCAGTAAATATTTGCTGATTGAGTTAAAACAAGGAGGCATATTAGCACAGAACCCAAGTGAGAGGAAACAGTGTCAGATGCCCTATAGAGTTGAACAAAATTGGGTTCTAGTCATCGGCTGCTAGTTTTCTAAATGACTTTAGGGAAGTCACTTCACCCATCTGTAGGTTGAAACTGAAGTAAATATAAGGTCCTTTCCAAATTCTAACTGACATCTCTTATCTACTGCTAATATATCACTGAATTGGTGAGTGCACATACATGGAATTTGTGCTTAAGTAAGAATGACTTTTTTTCTTATTTTCTTTAAAAATTGGTGCTTTGACGGGAATTCCCTGGCGGTCCAGTGGGTTAGGACTCAGTGCTTTCACTGCTGGGGCCCGGGTTTAATCCCTGGTTGGGGAACTAAGATCTGCACCCCCCCCCCCAAAAAAAAATCGGTGCTTTGAAAACTATTTGTAATGCCTTCAACAGAGGTTACATGAAAAGTGTGTTTTGATACTTTTACTTTTAAATTTCATGAGGACTTGAAGGCTATTCATTGACTTGAACTTACCAAAACATTTTCACAATCTGTGGGGATCTCATAACAATCCAAGGTGACTTGCAGGGCAGTTAGCTATTAACAGTCTCATTTTGTAAATGTGGAAACGCAGGCTTATACTTACATTCTCATCCCTTTACAGGGATGGTCCAGGGGTTCATCAAGAGGCTAGCACTGCACACAGTAAAGTCAGTAAAGCTGCCCTGGTTCATATCTTAACTCTGCAGCCCTAGGAATGTTTCCACTACTATAAAATGGTAACAATGCCAGTACTTAACTTCATAATATTGTCGTGAGCGTTAAATAAGTATGGAAATCAATAAATATGAGTTGTTATTACGGTGTCATGCAGCCCTGTAAAGAGTTCTACAAAAGCCCACTGAGCAACGTGGAGGCACTGCCTGGGCAGGACTTTTCTCACAGCACACCTGAGTTCCCAGGGGCCGGAGCTGCCCCCACTCCTTCCTGCTCGGGTACCTTCAGCAACGCTGCCCTTTCCTCTACAGCGCTGAGGCCTGCGGGCTAGCCCTGCGCGGGTCAGGATCTCTCTAACTCCGCCCCCTAAGTAGGGGCGTGGCCTCACACGCAGGGGGCGGAGCCAGGGCGAGAACT
This sequence comes from Lipotes vexillifer, assembly GCF_000442215.2. Taxonomy (NCBI): domain Eukaryota; kingdom Metazoa; phylum Chordata; class Mammalia; order Artiodactyla; family Lipotidae; genus Lipotes; species Lipotes vexillifer. Next base: position 4,415,396 of record NW_006796716.1, on the reverse strand, counting down.
GGGGCGTCGAACTCCCCTTCCCAGTCTGGAACCGCCCAATCCGGGAGGGTAGGTCACGTGATCATCCAGCGGTTTCACCCTCCCCTATGCCGGTACCATCTCTGCCAGTCCCGGGGGAGATGTCTTGCGCCTTTTGGGGAGGCAAAGGATCTGTTTTGGTCCTCTTTGCGTGGAAATAGTGTGGAGTAATATCTTTGATGTGACAGGGCCAATATTTGCCCCTTAGGTGGTATTTTCCCTTCCGGGCTCTCCCCACTAAGTAGTTGGTCTCGCCCAGCCGGGCCCTGGGCGCGGCGGCGACGGCCGCGTCACTGGCGGGCGGGATCCCTCCGCTCTAGGGAGAGCAGAGCTGGACGGTGAGTTGCGGTGACTGAGGAAATCCATCCGCGTCGCCGCCGCTGCCGCCTCCGCCGCGGAGGAAGACAGGACCTCCCGCGCTCCTCTAGCGACCCTTCGCAGAGTCCCACCGCCACAGGTACCTCCGCTGATAAAAGGAGTTCTCATTCCCCCCCGCAGCCCCAAATTCCCATGGGGGAACCTCTCTTCTGTCTGTCTCCCCGGTCTGGCCTCTCGGGAGCGGACGTAACTCTCCAGACCTCCCCTCCCTTTTTCTGGCCCCGTCGCTCCCAAACCCGGAAGGGAAACCGGGGGACCCTCGCCTCCAATAACGCACGCTCTCGCTGCACCATCGGGGTTATTTTGCCTGACCCCAGATCCCAGGCCAGCCCCCCCTACTTCTTGTTCCCTGAGAAGTTGGGGGTCTAAATTCGGGGCTTCCTTTAGGCCCCGCCCCGCCCCCTTTCCCCACCTCTACCACCCCCTTGCCTGCCCCTGGGTAGCACCCCTCGTGTCCTCCCATTTCGCACCCCCGCCGGCATTCGCCTTGCAAAACTCCAGAATCCTCACTAAGGCAGGGCCGCGAGGCTACCCTTCTCCTCGTCTCCACCTCGATTTGGGGTCTGCCCGTGTTTTCTGGCCCCATTACCCTAGACCGGACACCTCGGCACCCTATTCCCTTTAGTAGTCCTAACCCCACGCTTAGCTCCCAGGCGGCCCCCACCTCCCCCGCCTAGCTTTCATTTGGGCAAAATGGAGGTCGTGGGGGCCGGAGGACCAGGCCCACTGCGCTTCGCAGCGCGGCACCGGCCCGCGCCTTCCAGCTGCCAGATCCGGGGACCCTCCCTTGTCCCTTCCCCTTCTCCCCGCTAGACCTGCGGAGGGGGTTGCACCCCCATTTCTCCGTGGTACCCCCGGCTGCTGTATGCCCAGAACCCAGGGCCGCCTAGGGGGCCCTGGCGAGTGATGGGGATTGAGGTCTGGGAGCGTCGCCCCCGCCCCCAGCGGCTTCCTCCCGGCCTGCTTCCTTCTGCCCCGGGCGTCTGGCGTTGCCGCCCCGCCTGGGCTGCCGGCAGCTGGAAGGAAGGGGCTTTGTCCGGAGCTGGGGAAGTGGGGTGGGGGGCTTTGCCCCCTCCCTTTTTTGGAGGGGCGTCCTCGGGCGCTGGCGTAGAAAAGCTGAACAGAGGGGAAATGTCAGTGGGGAAGAGGAACGCCCAGGGTACGGGGGAAGTGCGAGCAGGATGGGGGACGCCTGGGTGGGCAGAGTGCAGTGTGCATGGCCAGATCACACAGGTGTCGAAAGGGGAGGGGGGGGGCAGGATTCCGGGCCCTGGAGCGGAGCCAGCCAGGCCCCTGGGGCCCCGGCGCGGAGCCCGCGGGCTGGGCTCTTGGGTAGCCGGGCCGCCTGGGGCCGCCCGCTCGCCCGCCCGTCGGCGCCTGGGAGAGAGCAGCTCCGCGCCTCTGGGCCCGGGACCTCTTTTTGGAGCCCTGATTACTCGAGAGCGGCTCCCACGGGCTTTCTGCGGGCGCGCCGGAGCGGGCGGCCTAGCCGCTGGAGGGAGCAGCGGCTTGGGGCTGGCTACCTCGCCACCCTCGCCTCCACCCGCCGCGGGCGGCTAATGGGGCGCAGCCGGCCCAGAGATAATCCGGGGTGAGCCGTCCCGAACCTATTAGTGCCCAATCGGCTTTTCCCAAATCCTGTAAACAGCCACCCTGGCTGGTTCTGGGGAGGGGGCGGGGGGTGGGGTCATCCACCCTACAGGTCTCAGCCGTGGATGCGGTTGCCTCGGCAACCGGGCTAGGGTGGGGGCACTTCACCAATGAGGTGCTCTCAGTCCGGGTGACGGTTGCCTAGGCAACCCCACGAACAGCCCAGCTTTCCCCTCTGGTCTCCCCCACCCCCAGTCGAAGCTGGGGATGTGTGTGTGGAGGGTGTGCGGTGTATGGGGGTGAATTTAAAGAGGCACCGTCCCTTTTAAAATTAGGTGCTAGGAGGGCGGTGTCTCTGCGGGCCGGGGAGGACGCCCGGTCTGTTTTCGAAGGGACTCTCCCCGCCCCTTCCCGCACCCCAGTTGCTGCCGCGGGTGTCCCGCCCGGGCTGCTGTCCGAGGGAGGAGTTTCCCCTGCGCTTCCTCTTGAGCTTCCCGCTCCGTTTCCGGGGGGCGGGAGGAAGATTGGGGAAGTCAGCTGTTCCCCGGCTACGTCTCTCCCGTGCCAGAGGCCCGTGCTCTGTCCGGGGGACCGCGGCCACCGCTGGCGCCCCCTCCCCCTCCGACCTGTACTTACCCCTTCCGGGCCGCGCGTCAACCCCGCCTTTCCCCCTTCTTCCCCGACGGCCTTGGGCCTGACGTCAGCCCTGCATCCCCCAGGCCTCGGGCCAGCGGCGAGGAGCTGCCTCCCCCAGCCCCTGTCCCGCGGCCCCCAGCCGCCCCCAACCCCGCCCCACGGGCCCGGCGCCATGAGTGAGCTGGAGCAACTGAGACAGGAGGCTGAGCAGCTCCGGAACCAGATCCGGGTGAGGGCCTGGCTGCCGGGCTGCGGCGGCTGAGCGGGCAGGGCCCGGTGGCTTGTGTGCACCGGGCCAGGGGAGGGGTTTGTGTGTGGGTGGTGGTGGGGTACCCTAATATACTCCTGTCTCGTCCTCTCCATTCCCCTGTTTCCTGTTCTCTTTCCTCTCCTCCTGTCTTATCTTCGTGCCTCTCTCTGAATGGCTCTGCCGTCTCTTATAGGATGCCCGAAAAGCATGTGGGGATTCAACACTGACCCAGGTGAGATGAATCCAGGGCTGGACTTGGGTTTAGGGAAGGGGCACGGGTTGGAAGCATACTTCTCAGAGGGCCCTGCCGCCTGAAACTTCCTGAGCCCATTCTGCCTCCACCTCCAGATCACAGCTGGGCTGGACCCAGTGGGGAGAATCCAGATGAGGACACGGAGGACCCTCCGTGGGCACCTGGCAAAAATCTACGCCATGCACTGGGGGACAGACTCAAGGTGGGTGCGGCTGGGGCTGTGTGCTGAGCTGTCGTGTTTGCCTTGGGCTGAGTTTATGGCAGGCAGGGTGGGCAGGGGTAACCTTGCACGTCTGGTGCCAGAAACAGGATGCCCCTGTTGCCAAGTCTGTTTGGGAAGCCCATGACTCCCAGACATCCCCAGGGGATGGGAAACAGGGCCATACTGACAGGAAATTCTCAGCTGCTGCCAGGAGTTTTCTCCCACCAGATGGGAGAGGGGGAAGGGTGTCCTGCCTCCAGAGGGGCCTTCCCACCCTGACCCCTCTGCGTCTCCATCCACTCTCCGACAGGCTGCTGGTCAGTGCCTCCCAGGACGGGAAGCTCATCATCTGGGACAGCTACACCACCAACAAGGTAGAGGTGGCACCTGAGGCCGGATGGGGCTGGGCTGCAGGCCCTGGCTGGCTCTGACCCTGGGCACTGCCCCTCGTCCATAGGTCCATGCCATCCCGCTGCGCTCCTCCTGGGTCATGACCTGTGCCTACGCGCCCTCAGGAAACTTTGTGGCCTGTGGGGGATTGGACAACATCTGCTCCATCTACAGCCTCAAGACCCGTGAGGGCAATGTCAGGGTCAGCCGGGAGCTGCCTGGCCACACTGGTGAGAGGCGCGTGACAAGGCACAGGCACTGTTGTGGGGTGAGGGGCTGCGCTGCCCTCCCTTAAAGACCCGGCTGACCAGCCCCTTTCCCCAGGGTACCTGTCATGCTGCCGCTTCCTGGATGACAACCAAATCATCACCAGCTCTGGGGACACCACCTGGTGAGGCCCTGCCAGGGCTAGGCAGTCGGGACTCACCTACACTTCCTGCTGGGGGAGGGAGCACCGCCTCAGTGCTCAGGCGCTAGTCCCCACCCTGCGCAAGCACCGGCAGAGCCCTTGTTCTGAACACTCAGCCTTTTGCTCTGGTGGCAGGAAGGAGGGGGAAGTGGGGGACCCCTTCTCACCTGGGACAGGAGCAGGTTTCTGTCACCCAGTGGCTCCCGGTGCCCCTTGTGTGGAGGCTTCACTGGGCCTGGGCTCACAGGCTGGAGGGGTCGGGGAGAGGGAGTCCGTCCTGCACCCGTCTCTGATCCATTCTTTCTTCCTGTCACCCCTCCAGTGCCCTGTGGGACATTGAGACAGGCCAGCAGACGGTGGGTTTTGCTGGACACAGTGGGGATGTGATGTCCCTGTCACTGGCCCCCGATGGCCGCACCTTTGTGTCAGGTGCCTGTGATGCCTCCATCAAGCTGTGGGACGTGCGGGATTCGATGTGCCGACAGACCTTCATCGGCCACGAGTCCGACATCAATGCCGTGGCTGTAAGCGCTGGGGCGAGCTGGGCTGGCCCATCTTTGCCGAGCTCCAGGCCCTGCCCTGAACCCTCATCCCACTCTGGTCTTGTGTCCTGCAGTTCTTCCCCAACGGCTACGCCTTCACCACGGGCTCTGACGACGCCACGTGCCGCCTCTTTGACCTGCGGGCCGACCAGGAGCTCCTCATGTATTCCCATGACAACATCATCTGCGGCATCACCTCTGTTGCCTTCTCGCGCAGCGGCAGGCTGTTGCTCGCTGGCTACGACGACTTCAATTGCAACATCTGGGATGCCATGAAGGGCGACCGTGCAGGTGAGAGCTGGGAGCTGAGCAGGGGGTGGGCGGGGACAGGGAAACGAGGCTGGAGTTTTGACGTCCCCCTCCGCCCCAGGTGTCCTCGCAGGCCACGACAACCGAGTGAGCTGCCTTGGGGTCACTGACGATGGCATGGCTGTGGCCACAGGCTCCTGGGACTCCTTCCTCAAGATCTGGAACTAACAGCCCCGACCCCAGCTGGGCCCAGGCTAGGAGGGGCCCTGCCCATGCCCACACTACAGGTCGGGAGCTCTGGGGCTGGGTGCACACCGAGCCTCCCTCCTTGGGCCACGGGGCCTCGGGTCCCTGCTCCCCTACCCAGGTTTGGTTCCTCCCGGGGCCCCCACTGTGGAGATTAAGATGGGAATAGAATGGGGGAAGAGGAGGGGCAGAAAGCCCTCATCCTTTTGCTGCCCTGGGGTCAGGGCCTCATCCCTCTGGAGGGCCAGAGGCAGGAGGTGGAAACTCCAGGGGCTGGCTTTTTTAAAACTGGTTTTATTTTAATTTTTATTATATTTTCAGTTTTTCCATAAAGGAACCAATTCCAACTCTGTACCTGGTCTCTACCCTTGCTCGTGTCTTCCTCGCTCTAGGTATCTGTCCCCAGCGGCAGACTGGCTGGGGGGACATGGGGCTCCAAGTAGTGGGGTGGGGACTACCACTCCTCCTCGGCCGGAAGCGGAGTCACAGGTGGGAGGACCTTCTCTGGCCCGCAGATCACAGGTGTTCCACACACACAGCCCTCCCATTTCTAGTCTTGGCCTGGTTAGGCTGGCCGACCACAGCGGCCCTTTGCCTGTGGCTCTTTCAGTTCCCAGCTCTTTTGAGCTGTGCCTCTCGTTCCCAACATCCCCTTACCCCAAGAAACAACTCAGACGCAGGAGGGGAGAACACACACCAAGTTTTATTGGGGGGAAGCGGGGTATTTACAGAGGCAGGTAGACGAGAAGGGAGTCACACAGGTTGGGGAGATGGTGGGTACAAGGCAGACAAGGATACAGAATGACCCCTGCACCCACCCTAACCCCAGGAAGGGCGGGGGAGCAGCCGGGGCCCAGGAAGACGGGCTGGGAAAGGACAGCAAGGGGCCTGAGTCCCTGGGCTGGGGGGCTCAGGGGCTTGTAAACATTGACCACTCTCAGAAGGGGATAGGGGTGGGAGAGGGCTCCCCCTACACTTCCTCACAGGGTTAAGGCCTCTCCAGGCTCAAGGGCCCCCTAAATTCAAAGTCTCTTTAGCTGGGGGGGAGGGGAAGGAAGAGACGGGGAAGAGTGTCATCCCCCCTCCCCCTGCATTGGCTGCGGCAGGGGTGGGGGCAGTTACATTCAGTCACAACAGTACTCCCCCAACACCTCTAATGCCACCAAATACTGGCTCGAGGAAAGGGGGAGCTGGGGGGCCAGCAGCAGCAAGACATTTCCCCCTGGCCCATCACCCCCTTATTGCTTTAGAGAGAATATTGTCTTTTCACGGACTCTAACACTGTTGAAACCAGGGAGAAGCAGGTGGAGGGGGCCCCTCCACCCCCGAGGCCAGCTTTATCCCCCAACACTGACCCAGTTGCCACTTTGGTGCAAAAAAAAAAAAAAAAAAAAAAAAAAAAAAA
>NW_006796716.1:4405736-4408817 GCF_000442215.2 Lipotes vexillifer | reverse complement strand
AAAAAAAAAAAAAAAAAAAAAAAAAAAAAAAGTTAAAAAAATCATCTCTCTGGGGATAGATGAGGAAAGAAAACTGGGGCCACTCCCCATTTCCCCAGGGCAGGAAGGATAAATACATTCATGGAGGGGAGGCAGTGGCAGAATCTTGCCCTAATACTGCGCTCTGAGCAATGAGGTCCACGGGAGAAGTTAAATGAGAAATCCAAAAGATACAACAAACTTAAAAAAAAAAAAAAAAAAAAAAAAAACAACCCAAATGGAGACAAACCCAGGTAGGTGATTGGGAATAAGTTGGTGAAGGGCAGCCTACCCCCGACCCAGGAGAGATAGACACTCCCATTCTTGACACCCCACCCTACCCAACATTTAAAAACATGAGGGGAGCAGGGAGGGGAGAGGCCGCTTGCTCCTCTACCATTTGGTCGATGGAGGGGTCAGGGCCGAGCTGGGTGGTCCATCTCCCACACAGCTGGCTGCAGGTGGGGGGCTCCCTTCTAACAGCCCCGCACTGCAACCAGAAGCCCCAAGCGGCCCACTCCCATGGCCTCCTTGGCCCCTCGCCTGCCCCCTTCACAGGAGGAACAACAGTCATGAAGTGGCGCCTCTCTCTCCAGCTCCTGGAGGAACTGCTCCGCCCCCACCTCTCGGGTTGAGGCAGCGGGCGCAGCAGGGGCTCGTGGCCCAGAGAATACATTCATGTGGCAAGGCAGGGAGCTGGGACTTTCAGCTTCACACACAGGCCGGCCCCCCGAATGGCAGCGGAGGGGGAAGCGCCTCACCAGGGCCAGAGTGGAAGTTCTGCCGGCCTGACAGCCAGATGAGGTTGGCACTGCCGGCCCTCTCCCATCCACCCTGTCAGCCGGCGCAGGGTGGCGGCCTGGGGCGCTGAGGCGGCCTGGCCCATTTGTGCAACTTTCCCCAGAAGCAGCAAAGCCAAGGGGCTACTTTGGCCCCCACCTCAGACGCCTCTGCCACAGTCACAGCAACAAGGGAGCCGTTCACAGCGGGTCCGGCCGGCGGGGCTGAGGGGGCCTCGCTGTGCAAACTGCTGGCACCCCAGCTTCCAGTTACCCCAGTGGCCCACCGTGTGGGGCAGGGAGGGTAAGTGCAGCCTTGGGGGCCAGGCAGGACAGGTCCGTGGGGCCCGTGTCCCCACTGCCCCAAAATAACAGTGTGTTTTTTCTTTCAGTCTCCTAACCATTTTTTTTGTTTGTTTTTCTTTTTTCTTAAAAAAAAAAAGAAAAAAAACGAAAAAAAACCCTCTGTGGATCTTCCATTGTCGCTCCCCCATCCCCGAAAGGGAAAGGGAGTGCTTAGAGTCTCCTTCTTAACAATTTTTTTTTGTCTCTAATGTTTTCTTCAATGTTGTTTAAAATTAAAAACAAAAACAAAACAAAAAAACCCTTCCCCCCAATCTGTAAAGTGCCTCGTGGTGGGTGAGTTAAGGTGCATCGTGTGGTTTGTAACAAGTGCTGGGGACCCTGCCCCTGCTTCCTCCTATGCTCCTCGTGGGGAGCCTGCAGGCCGGGGACCCAGGGGTCCAAGCCGTTGCTGCTGCCCCTGGTCCATAGCCCAGGGTGCTGGTGGGACGGGCTGGTCAGTAGTCATCCACGCTCTCGATCTCACCAGAAGGTCCATGCAGGGAGTACCCTGAAGCCAGGGGAAGCTGGGTTTGAGCTCACCCACCCAGGCTCCTGCCCGGTGCTGAGCAAGGAGACTCCTCCCCACTCCAAACTCACCCAAGATGCTGGGGTCCGAGTGCAGCATCAGTGCCCGCCTCTTGGCCTTGCTGCCCTCCCCAGAGCCGAGTTTGGTGCTGTGGTTGGTCTGAAAGGCTGTCTGCAGGGAGCCACTGCTCAGCCAAGCCTCCTGCCAAGCAGCAGAGAGGGAGCGGGGGCGGTCAGGGGAGCACTGGGCGCCCTCACTGCCTCTGGCCAGGGCTCTGTGAAACCTCACCTGCTGCTGCTGCCGCTGCTGGCTGGCCTTCTGCTTGGCCCTCCGCTCCAGGAATTGTTTGGCAAATTCTTTGGCTTCCAGCGTGTCCCCCAGGCAGGAACGGATATAGTCATGGACGTCGTAGGGGGATTCCACCTCCTTGAGGATCGCTACAGCCATGGGCACTGCGGGGCAGGATGGGGCTGTCAGAGCCCACCTGATGCGGGTCTGGTACCCCCAGCCCGGCCTCCCGGGGAAAGCCGCCTGTACCGTCCAGGCTGCCCGTGGTGCTCAGTGTGTGCAGCATCTGCTCACACCACTGGGTGAAGCCATCCTGGGGCCGGGGGATGCCCTGGAGCAGCTTCAGCAGCTTCTCTTCCTCCTCCGTCTTTTTGCGCACAGGCCGACCCGACAAGTGGCTGTACGAGTCGCTGAGCGGGATGGAGGTGAATCAGAGACAAAGACAGCAATGAGCTCAGGAGTCCCGCATCCTTCCACCCCCACCCCTGCAGGCCCCAGCACCCACCTGAGAGAGGGGCTGCTGCGGCTGTTCTTCAGGCCCAGGCTGCGGGCCAGGCTCCCGCTGCTCTTGAGGGTGTCCTCCCAGAGCCCCAGGCTGCTGCTGCCCCCACTCTTGTCGGGCCCGCCCCACAGCGGCCCAGCCTCAGACACCCACTGGTTCAGGGGGGTGGCGCCCAGGCCCCCGAGCTGCTACAGAGGACAGTGAGTCAGGGTGGCCCAGGCCGGGACACACACACTCAAGAACGCTGAGTGGGAGGTTCGTTCCGGTGGCACGGAGGGTGGGTGAGGTGAGGGCCTCACAGAAGAGAGCGCCTCCAGGGTCACATGGGGACCAGTGTGCCCCCCACCCCGGGTCACCCCGGGAGCTGACCGGAAGGGGTTCCCGAGGGCCCCAAGGTGCCAGCCAGCAGGGGCCAGGCCCAGCCTGCTCACCACGCGGTGGTTGGGAGCCTGGGCCCGCGAAGGCTCCCGAGGCGGGGGCTGCTTATGCATCTGCCGCTCGCCCTCCAGCTGCAGCTCCAGCAGCGTCTTCATCGACAGGCCCTGCTTGGCCAGGCCGGCCCACAGCGGGGGCGGGGAACTGGGCGCAGGAGGCACAGGGACGGCAGCCACCGCCTGCTGCTG
>NW_006796716.1:4394076-4405454 GCF_000442215.2 Lipotes vexillifer | reverse complement strand
CGCCTGCTGCCGCACCTGAGGCAGAGACGTGGTGAGGGCCGGCGGGCACCCCCGCCCAGCCCAGGCAGGACGTGCGCTCGGCCGGGCCCCCACCTGCTTGCGCCGAAACAGCTCCTCTTCCTCCTGCCGCCGCTTCTGCTCCTCCTGCTGCTGCTGCTGGCGGCGCTTCTCCTCTCGGCGCTTGCGCTCCTCCTCCTCCCGCTTCGCCCTGAGCTCCACTTCTCTGCGCTCCTGGAACTGCAGCGGTCGACATCAGACCTGACATCAGGCCTTCCCTGCCGTGGCCCGGCCCCCGACACCCGAGGACTCCAGCCCCAGACGCCCACTCACTTTATGCTGCAGCTGGAGTTGTTCTAGAATTGGACCCTGAGTCGAAGAGTTAATTGGTATGTCCCAAAGACTGGCCTCACCGCCTGCAGGGAGCAAAGGCAGCTGCAGGAGGGAGCTCAGGCCTCAGGGTACCCACCCACCCGCGGCCGTGGGGGATAGGGAGGGGACTTCAGGGCTCAGGACGGGCCGGGCGGGCAGTGGCTGGCCACACACCTGACTGTGATGAGGCTGAGGTATGTATGTCCCAGAGGGGGCCCGAGTCTGGCGCTGACAGGGACCGGTTCATCGTCGGGAGCAAGTTCTGGTCCCCACCCCTGGGGAGCAAAGCACTGACACTCAGCACCCTAAAGCCATCTCCAGCCTGCACCCCACGCCCCCACCACCCGAGGGCTGTGCGCATGGCCACGGGAACACAGAGCAAGGACGCAGCATCCCACACACCTGGGGGGCTTGAGAGCTTGGAGCTGCTGCAGGAACGCGGTGAGCTGCTGCTGCGGCGGCGGCGGCAGGTCCCCCAGAGCCGCCTTTTCCCGGAGTGCACACTGCGGGAGCTGGCGGCTGCCGAGAAGTGGGCGGGCATGAGGTGGGCCAGCCACAGGGCCAGAGCGGCCCTACTGACAAGCCCTGCTGGGCCCCCCATACCTGCTGACCAGCTGCAGAAACTGCTGGTGCTGCAGCTGCTGATACAAGGCGGCTGCCGCCAGCTCCTGCTGCTTCTTCAGCCGCTCCTGGTCCATGTTTCCCTGAGTGAGGGCCAGAGAGTTCCGGCGGCTCTGACCTTGGCTTCCTCTGCAGCACCCGCTGCCATCCGCCAGGCTCCCACCTCCCGTCCCTGCTCTGTGCAAAGGGGGGTATGCTCACCAGCAGTGGGGGTGGTGAGGGCCCAGGGGCAAAGGGCACACGACCCCACATCTTGATCACCTCACCCAACGGCTGGAAGCCCTCATCACAGCCCCGCTTCACAAGCAGGGCCATGGAGAAATAGCCCGCCTGGAACCACTCCGCCATCTCCTGTGTCGTGAAGGGGCCTGGGCCAAGGGAAAGGGGGCCGTGGTCAGAAAGGTGCACCAGAGGAGCCCTCGATGAGAACGGTGCTGTCCCCACGCCCCAGCAGCCCCTCCTGCATGCCCTGCTTCCCACGGGCACCTTGGATCTCCCCCTGTGGGTCCTTGTAGAACCACTTCCGGGCCGCGCCATGGCTGAGGGGGAGGGCGGTGGCAGCTGCAGAGTGGCGCAGGCCCTGGGCCTGGATGGCAGCTGTGAACTGCTCCTCCTCCAGGGAGCTGTCCTGCAGGGAGGCCACGAGCTTCTCCGCCTCCTGGGAACCCAGGGAGAGAGGGGAAGGCTTAACCGGCCAAGCCCAGCAACATCGGACGGGGCTGGGGCTAAGGTGGGGTGGGGTCAAGAGAGCAGGTCCTAACACAGCGGGACCAATGGGGAAAAGCCTGGAACCGGGGCAACGACAGACAGAATAAAGACTCTCTGTCCCCCCAAGAGGGGAGGATCCCCAGAGGCTTCTCAGGCCCCCTCACACCTGCTGCAGGTGCTTCAAGCCTTCATCATCTTCCAGATCTCCAGGTGGGCCAGGGGGTGAACCCACCCCAGGACTCAGCTGCACTGCCCTCATATCGTCTCCTAGAAGGAGCAAAGAAGGGAAGGCGGAATGGGTGAGTCCAGAGAAGGGAGTGAGACAGTCCCCCTTCTACCACCCTTATTCCAGAAAAGTCGGCGCTAACTCTGGCCCCCCCCCACAAACACTCCTTGCACCTCCTTCCCACAGGGAAGGGGAGCATCTTCCCCACCAGCCCCAGGCTCCAGGGAAAGGGTGGCCCTGCCCTCTGGCTACCTTCAGCTGCCGGCAGGTCTTTCTCCAGAGCATCATCGCCTTCCCCGTTGCCTCCCCAGAGTGGGCCCAAGCTGGGCAGTGGGGATGGGGAGCTGGACTTCTCCTCCTGAGGAGGCAGTGGGGTCAGTTCTTTCCCACCTGAAAGGGAAGGGTAATTACCAGAATTCAAAACCAAAGAGCTGGAAGGCCTTAAAAATGATTTAGCACAGACCTTCCATTTGTGGTCAGAAGGGCCTCTGGGTATTGAGTCCACCCACGTACCTTTGGTCAGCACAACTAAGGTTCGGTGAACTGACACCACAAACCCCGCTTTGCACACTTCCTCTTTTGCCCCTTCGGTAATGGAAATGCATCCATATCACCGTCCGGGGCTGTACACACAACACCACTGGTTTAATACCGTGTTCAACAGATTCGAGGGACAGAATCAGGGACAGAGTCAAGGGACTGTCGAAGGTCGTTTTGATCCTGCTTTGATTTTTATCTGACCCTCGGCCTTCTGGACACAGCCCTGCTGTTTGCAGGCTCCTCCCCACAACTGTGTCGGCACCGGCCTCCCTCCGTGTTGCCCGCGGACCCTGCTCGCTCGAGGCTGCAGGCGTCCTCCTTGCCCCGCTGCGCAGGCTTACCCGCCTCAGGCCCCTCCTCATCTAGCCCTTCGGAAGGCTCTTCCTCCTCTTCCTCCAGACCCTGGAAATCGAGCTCCTGCTCCTCAGGAATGGGCTCCTTGGGGCCCTTCTGCACAGGTTAGGGGTTATGACAGGGAGGTGAATGGCAGAGGAAAAAAGGGTGGAGTGAGAGGACCCCCTCAGGGCAGGTTCCCACCAACCTCTAAGAAAAGTCTCCCCCTCGCCGCCTCTCAGATACCTTGAGAGGCAAGAAGGCCCCGGAGGCATCGAAGGTGCCCATTTCTTCATCCTCATCGTCCAGACACCACTCCGGGAGCCCATCCTTGTCGTCATCAAAGCCGTCAGGCCCTCGGCACCTCCGGAGGTGAGAGCCGCCCGCCCCACCCCTCCCCTCCTCTTCACCACACCCTCCTCGATCCCCTCGCAAATCAAATTCAAACTTGCGACGCCGGTCCCCATGTTCCCGCCAGCCAGCAGAGCGGGGGCCGCCATCTGGACAGGAAAAGTCGGAGAAGGAGAATTGGTATCGCAGTCAAGCCAGAGTCCCCACTCTTCTGCCGCCCACCGGGACCCCCGGCCCGGAACAACCGGCACTTCCGGGACTGCATTCCCACCCGCCCCGCTCCAGAACTCTCTGCTCCCTCTGCCTGGCCGTAGGTGCCCACCCTCACAGGAAGTTCTCGCCGCCCGCCGCCCCCCACGGCGCCCACCTGGCCCCCATCTCACCAGGGCTGGCAGAGCGCCAGCGGTCGCCATCTCGCCGGGGTCCTGCCCCAAGTCTCCAGCTGCCCTCCTCCTCTTCCTCTTGTTCCTCCCGGAGAGAACGCCAGTTCTCGCTATCTGAGCGGGCATGCTCCTTCCTCGGGCCAGCCCCTCCCTCATCAAACCCGGATCGCGCTTGGGAGCAGGGGAAGACACAGTCAGCGGGCGGCGGCCACGGTCCCTGCAAGACTCTTACTATACACCTTGCTGGGAAAGAGGAGCCCAGCTCCGGGCCCTCCTGCCCCTACCACCTCCCCCAGGAAACATCCCCCAACCGGGGCCACCCATTTCAGTCCTCCCCCACCTCTTAACGACCTCAGGGCCTGGCCACCACCCTCGCCACTCTCCATACCTCCATCCCTCCTGGCCGACTTCTCAAACCGCCTCTCACTTCTGTGGGAGAGACAGGTGTGGGTCAGAGGACAGTTCCGTCCCCAACCTGCAGGATCTCTGCTCACCTTGTTCATTCTGCCCTGAGAGGTGCGGGGCGGGGGCAGGGGGACGGGATGGGGGACGGGGGGGCTTGGAAGGAAGCCCAAGGGCGTGCCCAGAGAATCGGAAGGATAAGGGCAGGGTCACAGGGGGTCAGAGAGCACAGAGAGAGCTCTCTGACCAGGGCTGATCTGGTGGGTCTCCTGGTACCCTCTGATGGCAAGACCCAAGCCTCCCTCCATGAGACCCTGGGCCATAACCCCGAGGCCCCTCTCTGCTCTGCCTCTATGCCACCTTCTCCCAGCCTGCACCTGTCATCCCAACTCTGGCTACGTTGGATCTCCCGGGGGTTTCGGCCAAAGGCCCCATCGCCTTCTTCAATGCTTCTTTGGTAAAAGCAACTGTCACCGCGGCCGCGTCCTGGAGAAGGAATGAGGTGCGCGTGGGAAACCTGCCGGCTCACCCCTCCAAGTCCTCAAGACCGTGAATCCCACCGCTGCCCGCCCCAGAACATGCCATCACCCCCCTCTACCTCGGCTCCGCGTGCTGCCCCTGCCACGGGAGGCGCCACCTAGGGGGGGACCAGCCCCTTTCCCCATCAGCCTCAGCACAGCCACACTGTTCACTGACAGGGAGAAGTTTCTCTGAGGAGGGAGCCAGGGGTGGGAGTGAGGACCCAGGCACCTGACCGCTCCCACCCCATCCACAACCGCAACTCCACCACCTGCCTTCCCAACTCCAGCCCCCTCCACGGTGGAGACGCGGCACCTGCCAGCAGGGCCCCACCTGCTCCTCCTCAGTCAGGGGCTCCAGCGCCAGGGGCTGCAGCGGCTCCTCCTGCAGCACCGCAGCAAACTCCTTGTCTTGCAGCTCATCGGGGACCTGTCAACCGGGGCAGGAGATATCACATGCTCCGGGGCCCTCTCCACCGGCCAAGGCCAAGCGGGCAACTGGGCCACACCCCACGCCTGCCCACCCCTACCTTGCTCTCCTTGACATAGAGGGCCAGCATCTCCTCTCGCCCGTAGCGATAGTCGGCCAGCTTGTATTTGGGCATGGCGGGGGATGGGGGTGGGGAGGCCACACTGCCACCACTAGAAAGGGCCCTCAGCCTGCAGAAAGGGCACGAGAAGGAGAGAGACAGAAATCTGAGCAGCCCCGTCCTTCCCGGCTTCTCTACGCCACCCAAAGCACACCTGACTCACCACTCAGGCCCAAAGTTGAGGGTCTCTGCTGCCATTGTGGAGCTGGGCGTGTCCTAGAGGTCGAGGGGATGAGCAGGGGAGGGGGTACCGGGTGTTCACTCTCCAAACACCTGTGGAGACGAGGGGGACACTGGGCCTTGGAGACAACACAGCCGGAGAGCCAGAGAGGATGAGGACTAGGTGGGTACAGTAATGGGCTCTGTAAGGACTCGCCTAAGCCAGCCACGTGCCACTCACACCATGAGTTAACCAAAGAGTCACGGTGGAGGAAGGCCTGGGGGAGGGGAGGAAAACAGGCAGCCAGAGCCCCTTCCAGCTTCTGCAGGGGGATGCCCTCCCTCTGGCCCAGACTCACCTGGCAGCCTTGCCCAGGGAAGTAGGTAGGGCAGGGGCCAGGCTCTCTCCAGGCAAGGGCCTGTGCTGGAGTGAACCAGGGTCCCCAGGCAACTGGATGTTGGTCTGACCAGAGCAGTGCCCAAGGAGGGACCTTCACATCTGGGAAAGATCCTTATTGAGGGGCAAAGAGAAGAAAGTGGGGTTAAATTAATGGTCAGACAGACCTCCCTGCCTCCAGCCCTCCTCCGTCCTGCATAACGAGAAGGCCCACAGCTGCCTGGAGGCCGCTGGTTACGGAGCACAGGGCAGCCCAGGCCCTGCTCCTCCTCATCGCTGCCCTCCACTCATCAGGCCACTCGAGCAGTCAATTCACTTGGCAGAGCCCGGTGGAGGTACTGGGGGTGTGGCAGGGAACGCCAGGCACCTCCCGACAGCTCAGCACTCTCGCCAAGTGGCCCAGCATTCAGTAAAGGGGTGCCTGAGGTACACGTGGATGTTTAGGACAAAGATAAAACACATACACAAACAAGTAAAAAAAACCACTGGAGTCCCAAATGTTCTAGAGAGAGAAAAGGCCAGTTATTAAGAGGGTTAGAAGTTTATCTGGGAGCAAAATTACCTCTCCCCTGAAAACACTCAGGTCTGGTCGCTTGGCAGCTAGAATCCAGAGACTCAGTTTGGGGAGAGACCCGGTACAAGGGGAGCGGGGGCTATTCCAGAGCCTGAGGTGGGGCGCGCTGAAGGCCGTAGCCAGCCACTCCAGCCAGCGTGCCCACGGCTCACTCACCAGACCGGAGTCAACACCGAGGCCTGGTCCCGGGGATCGGAAGAGCCCGATCGTAAGGACAGAGAGCCAAGGAGGGAACGACGTTACCGTGATACAAGCTAGGAAGAAGGCTCCCTCACCACAAAGCAGGAATAAGGTCAGAGTTACTGAGGCTGACAGAAGCGGTTGTGGTGGTGGCAGCGACCCGTCCCTCTAAGGAACAGCGGAGGCGGCTCTCAGGAGGCGGCACATCCCTGGTGGTGCCAAGCAGAGGGGGGGAGGGCAGGGTCTCAGGGAGCCGTGCAAGGGCTTCCCTCACTGGCTGGGGCGGAGGCGGGACCGGAGCACCTCCACAGTTCCCATCGACTCCAAGACTCCACAACTCTGGGAAGGAAGGAAGGAGAAGGGTTTCCACCAAAGGGGCCACAGGGGAAAGCGGCTCCTCCACAGCTGCAGCCCAGAACCCGGAGCAAACTCCGCGACAGACACGGGACCCACTCCCAGAATCCCAGCGTCCTAGGGTGAAATGCAGCTTGTGAGACCGTCCAGAGCAGGGCTGACCTCCCCTGGCAGCCTCAGCTGGCCATTTGTGGAGCTGGAGCACGCCACAGCCCACACAGCCGTCGGAGAAGACAGGCCTGTTGAAAAGCTCTTCCTGTCACTGAATTCGAGTAGGCCTCCCAGAACAGCCGAGTCCGGTTAGTTCTGTCTGTGCTACAACCCTTATGTAATTTGGCCAACGAATGACTCTTGAAAACATTAGCTAAATAAAACATACCAGTCACGGAAGAACAAATATTGGATGATTCCTCTCACGTGAGATTACCAGGGGAGTCAAATTCAGAGGAACAGAGTAGAACAGTGGGTGCCAGGGCTGGGTGGGGGGGCAAGGAGAGTGGGGAGTTGTTTAACGGGGACAGTTTCAGCTGAAATGGGGCAGGTGAAAAAGTTCTGGGGATGAGGTGGATGGCTGCACAACAACGTGATGAATGTATTTAACGCTGCAGAATTGTATCCTTAAAAATAGCTAGGGTGGGGGCTTCCCTGGTGGTGCAGTGGTTAAGAATCCGCCTGCCAATGCAGGGGACACGGGTTCAAGCCCTGGTCTGGGAAGATCCCACATGCTGCGGAGCAACTAAGCCCGTGAGCCACAACTACTGAGCCTGCGCTCTAGAGCTCGCGAGCCACAACTATTGAGCCCACATGCCGCAACTACTGAAGCCCGCGTGCCTAGAGCCCGTGCTCCACAACAAGAGGAGCCACCGCAATGAGAAGCTGCACACCACAACGAAGAGCAGGCCCCGCTTGCCGCAACTAGAGAAAGCCCGCGCGCAGCAACAAAGACCCAATGCAGCCAAAAAATAAAAATAATTTTTTAGCTAAAATGGTATATGTTATATTTGACCATTTTTAAAAGGTTTGTGGGGGGACTTCCCTGGCTGTCCAGTGGTTAGGACTCCATGCTTCCAATGCAGGGGGTGCCAAGTTCAATCCCTGGTCGGGGAACTAGGATCCCACGTGCCGCGTGGTGCGGCCAAAAAATAAAAAAAAAATTACTGGTAAAAAAAAAAAAAAAAGGCTTGGGGGAAAAGAAGACATTTGGGGACAGCTATCACATACTAAGTCTTCGTCACTCCAAGAAAAACACCCCACTTCCTTCAAACAAACTCAGGAGAGGCTGTTCTGAGCCTCTTCCAGGCCACCCCAGAAGAGCCCCATCCTAGACGGATGGGACAAAGAGTCCTGCGAGCATGGAAAGCTGCTGCGGGGTGAGAGGACAGAAAGGGGACAACTCACCCTCCCACCCCTCCAGGGAGTGGCAAAGGCGGCTGGCCGCCGGGCGCTTCCCACTTCAGCCGTCGCCCTTCTGTCCTGGTTGCAAGGAGCGAACTGAGAAAAAGCGCTGGCTCCGGGCGTGAGAAGCAGGGAAACTGCGGAGGCGAGAGAGACAGGCAATCAGGCGAGAGGAAGTGGAGGAGCGGCCGGTGAGAAAGGTCAAGCGTCCAGGCGGGCCCAGCCAGGGGAGGCCTGGCTCCCAGAAGCCGGTGGCTGCCTGGCCCTCCGACTGTGGGCAGCACACACATGCCCCACCGTTTCTAGCTCCAAACAGGCGTGCGTCTTTCCCACGCGCTTCATCAAAGCCACCCCTTCTCAACTGGGGGCAACTCTGCTCCCCAGGACACATCGGGCAGTATCGGGGGACATTTGTGGTCGGTGTGACTGGGAAATGCTACTGGCATCCAGTGAGCAGAGGCCAGGGTTGCTGCTAAACATCCTACGCTGCACAGGACAGCCCTCACCGCAAAGAGTTATCTGCGTCCAGATCACCAACAGGGGCACAGTTAAGAAACCGTCCTGTGTGCCGCAGGCAGAAGGTAACCATGCCTATTGTCTGTTTATGGGGAAGAATGTAAGACAAGAGAAACCAAATTTACTCCAGCTCATTCCTGCCTCTGAAGAGCAAGGAAATCATTCCCTAATTACACTGTCCCATGAGAGAAATCTGCAATCCTGCCAGGAGGGAAATCCTCGGGAAAAGAATAGGTTAAACAAAATTGTCCTAAGTCTATCACAAACTTTGAAAGCCCAGCATTTGGATCCCCTTCCAGTGAAGGAAAGAGCAGGAGGTGGCAGGCAGCAGACGGAGACAGCATCCCTCCCTGGCTACTTGACCTAAGGATGTTGTGCTTAGCCCCCACCTCTCAGCATCTGTCTGCCTCATCTATCCACACCCCGCCCCCTTCTCCTTCTCAAGCCTCAGCATACCCTCACTCCCCGAGCACCTGAATTACTGCTCTTAAAAGACTGCCCCCTGCCGGAGTCCAAGGGAGAGGACACACACTGGTCCTGGGTGCTCACGACAGGCTTGAGGGAACACGAGGGGACCCTGTTCTCTGGGGTTCGGAACTCACAGGAGAAGGAAAAAATCCAGAGAATAGGCAGTCCCAGTACACACTAAGTTAAGAACGTTATTTCCTCATTCCATCACCGCGAAAATTAGCCCCAATCCAGAGCAATGTGCTTTGGCACAGGAAGGTACCACTATTAACAGAAGTACAATACCAAATTCCCCAACATTTGAGCAACCACCCAGCCCCAAGCCTGTTGGAGGTGACTCCGCCCTTTCTCAGGACGGAAAGATTCTCCATGCGGGGTAGGAGAACTCTTGATACTTAAAAAGAGGTGCAAGACCATGTTCTTCCCAGCTGGCCAGTTTTCCCAGCTCTGCCCTCTGAGCCATCATAACAACGCCCCGCAGCATGTCTAGTAGTTAACAGTTTTCAAAACACTTTCACACTTTACCTCATTTGATCCCTTCTGCCCACTTGCCCAGTCTTGGGCTCCAGGCAGAGAAAACAAGGAAGGGAGGCTGCAGCTGCCCTGATAGGAGATGCTGATGTCTCTGACACCCTACCTGAGACTGGAGAAGGGGCACATCTGCAGCAAGAACCACCCCAAACTCACAAGCACACTTTGTGAGTTTTAAACCATTTTTAATTTCTCGTTAGAATTTTTAAAATCTTTCCCATAGGGACTTCCCTGGCTGTCCAGTGGTTAGGACTTCACCTTCCAATGCAGGGGCTGTGGGTTCGATCCCTGGTTGGGGAGCTAAGATCCCACATACCTCGCAGCCAAAAAACCAAAACATAAAAACAAAAAAACCCACAGAAGCGATACTGTAACAAATTCAATAAAGACCTGAAAAATGGTCCACATCAAAAAAAAAAAAAAACCTTAAAAAAAAAATCCTTCCCGTAGCCACTGCTTCTCACCTCCTCTGCTCTCAAGTGGGGCTTTCTTTTTTCCCATCCCAAACTCCAACTACAGATGTAAAAGCCAGGGCAAACTGGGGTACTTTAACCCATCAAACCACAGACAACACTGACACATCTGCTGGCTGAGAAAGACAGGCCAGGAGTCTCAGAACAGAACTCACTTGACTGTAATCACCATGTGGGACCCCTCGAGGTCCCTGGTCCAGGCCATGGCAGCCACACAAAGCCCAGATCTGTTCCAACCCTGCCCAGTGACACACTAGACCTACCATCTAGGAAATAAAACTGAGGCTGGGGTGAGGGTGGGTGGCCTGGGACTGCACAGGGAACGGTACCGATGAAGGACCAGAGAGCAAACACCCACACTGTGAGAAGCTAAGGGGACCAGCCTGTTGGTACCCAAGGTGTTTCAGATGCAAAGCCAAGGGGCAGGGGCTAAATTGCAACCGCGTGTCAGCTCTCCAGCAGCAGAAAAGCTGTGGAGAATGATCTCTGGAAAAGCAGCAATGAGAAGCAAGAGGGGAGTGAGACTGGGGTGAGTGGAAGAAAGAGCTGGCCAACAAGCACTGGTTGAGCATCTATCCCCGGGGCTAGGCCCGGCCCTATGATGGACCAGACCCGTACGCTCACTGGGAATTCTAGTAATGGCTGGGTAAGACGTGCGACATGAGGGTCTTTTTAAAGTTAACTTGGAAAAAAAATAAAAAGGCAAAGTGTGAGGGGCCGTGACTGGGGAGCTGCTGCATCAGGGGAGATGGGCTGGGAAGGGCCAAGCCTGGCGACAGGACAGACTAAGGTGTTTCACACGGCCGGGCAACCGGGAGGAAGAAGACCCCAATGACCAAGCACTAATGTCGCTCGCTGAAAGGAAATTTAGGTGAAGACCCAGGCGAAGTGCTGTGGTTAAGAGGAGAGGCTTCCACGTTAGCCAAAAGTCACGGAAAGCTTGGACTTTAAGACCCGCCAGGCCCAGCTCAGGCTGATAAGAAACCGGAGGCGCGTTGGTGGATATCTCCGGGGAGAACCGGGCATTAGGGTCCCGGGCCCCCGGGCGGAGGATGGCGGACGGGGGTAGATGGGGGGCCTGGGCCGGGCTTCCGAGGGCCAGAGAGCTACCCTTAGGAGCGCGGGGGTGGGAAGGAGGCGGGCCGGCCCGGGAGGACGGCGTGCCCTTCAGGGAGGGGGCGCCAGGTGCGGGGGCGCGGGCAGCCGCCCCCGGGAGGGAGCCGGCCTCCCTGCGGGCGGGGGCAAAGTTCCTAAAACACATCTCAGTTTACGTGCCCTTGAACTCGTGTA
>NW_006796716.1:4357930-4393791 GCF_000442215.2 Lipotes vexillifer | reverse complement strand
CCTCCGCCCCCGCCGCGGCCGCCGCCACCGCCACTGCCCCCCTTTGCTACTCCGGCCCGCTCCGACCCGCACGGCCTAGCGCGCTGCTAGCGTGCCCGGCGGGCGCGGCCCGGATGCCCGCCTCCCCCGACCCCCCCGGCACGTGACCTGGGAGCCCGGTGCCTCACGTGACACAGACTGCTGCGGGCCGGGGGGGTGGTGAGGGTGTCCCCGGGGTGCTCCCCGGCTGCCCCCCCCCCCCGCACGCGATGCGCGACCATCGCGACGGAGGCCGCCGCTAGCGGCATCGCCCGCCTCCTGGACGGTCGGCTTCCTCCGGGAAGCCCGCCTGGATTGAAGGAGACCACGTACAACCCAGAGGTGTGTTCGTCGGACATCCCCGGGGTATATGAAATAAACGAGGACCCTAATGGTTTAGAAACAGTCCGAGGCAGCACTGGCTGGTGAGACCTGGAGTTTCTCTTTGGCTCCGCCACCGACTAGCCCCCTAGACCTTGGGGGCGAAGGAGTTGACGCTGTCGGGCCTCAGTTTCTGTTTTATAGTAAGGTATTGATGCTCTGCTCCGCCCCATCCCTGGCCCCCATTCCACTCCCTTCCGTAGTGCCGAAAGAATTAAAATAGGTGAGTGTGAAAGGTTTCGGAAAGAAACTACTATGCAAATGTGAGAAGTAGATTGACACCGCCTTTGTTTAAAAAGGAGGTTTTCAAGAATGACTTTTCCGATTCCCTGACCTTTTTAGGTTGAAAAAGTTTTGTGTGTGTTTTCACCGTTTTCTTTGGAAGTTACGCCAGAATGTATACTTCCCAGCTTCCTAAAACAGCCGTTACCAAAAACAATATAATCCTCAGGACAGGGAAGGGTAAATTCAGACTTGGAACTTGAGCCCTCCGTGTTTCGCCAAAACGGAGCGCCGACCTCCAGAGCTACCAGGAAGGCCCTTTGTTCTTGCACGGAGCACACCCCAGGTTTCTATGCACTTATAGTTTTCGTGTCTGCTTTTTTCAGTTCCCTTGTCTTTCTTGCAGTCAGGATTCCTGCCTCAGTGTAGTCAGTGAAGCTGCTTGTTCACAGGCTGGAAAATGCAATTGTTTAAAGCGAGGGCTTATGTGCTGGTTCCATCCCATACTGACCGTGGCCTTGGGCAAC
Organism: Lipotes vexillifer; assembly: GCF_000442215.2. Classification (NCBI taxonomy): domain Eukaryota; kingdom Metazoa; phylum Chordata; class Mammalia; order Artiodactyla; family Lipotidae; genus Lipotes; species Lipotes vexillifer. The sequence continues at coordinate 4,392,643 of NW_006796716.1, read as the reverse complement.
TTTACTCATCTCTGAGTCTCTGGATTGTATGGTAAAGCACTTAACACAGTGCTTGGTATAGGGCAGGCACTCCACAAATGTTAGCTAGTGGGGTCTTCTGGGTCCACACTATTCACATTGTTAACTGTGTGAAAATATATCAACAGAATCCAATCTCCAATCAAGTTCTCCTAGAACAAAGTTCTCAAGTTTACGACAGCTGTTTTTTCTTACTCCAAAACTTTTGTTGCTGCTTCCCCCCCCCGCCCCCCCACTTTCCTGGATGTGTCCTACCCTCTGAATAAGGTCTTAGCCTTTTGGCCTGTTTTAATGATGAATTAGCAAATGTGAGATTGTAAATTATAGTGGAGAAATGGTACAGGGGAAAAAGGGGGGAAACCCCTGTGAAGGGGAAGCAGTCAGGGACAGTGGTGGCCTGTGCTGAGCAGGAAGGAAGGGCAGAATATGGGTAGATTTAAGAAAAGTGAGCATCAGCTTTAGAATAGTGACAAGCCAGGCTGATGGGAGAAGAGGACCTGGATTGCTAGTTGGATGAGAAGTGAAGTGAAACTTACGTTGAGGGCTTCGGATGCTATCATGAAAATGTTTTTGATTGGACAGTAGTACCTACCTACCTACCTACCAGATGCTTTGTGTCAGGGAGAGCACGCTGGACTCCAGGGTAGAGGATTGGAGGGATCGCCCTGGGTTTCCTGTATACCAGCTTGTGATCCCGGCCAAGTCATCTCCCCCAGCCGTAAAGCGAGAATGCGTTTGCTGCCAATGACACTGTGGAAATTGAATTGCATAAGCACCCTCATTGCGAAAGGAAACAAATCAGAACTGTGAATCTCCCGTACAAAATTAAAGAAAACAATCTGAATGAAGAAAATCACTTGGACCTAAGATATTTTTGTTTATTCAGTTTTATTCAAGACTATGCTGTAAAATGTCTTGGTGGTCTGTGTTATTTTAAATTTGGAAGCTTTTGAACTAAACAAAGAGATGTGGTTAGATGATTTATCAAGATGAAAGGGAAGTCTCAAGTAAACAGCCAAACTCTCTGCCTTTTTTTCTAATGAGCTAAGTTCTTTGGTGAATCAAGTGTAAATGCTTGTCAAGTCACCAATGCAAAATGACCACATTGCTAAATCCACTGGTTTGTTATCTTATGTGGCCTATCAACAGCATATGACACAGCTGGTCACTACCTCCTCCAAGAAATGCTCTCTTCACCTGGCCTCCAGATCACCATATCCCTTGGTTTTCCTCCTACCTCATCAGCTGCTCCTTCTGAATCCTTTGCTGATTCCCTCCTGCTTCCCTATCTCCCAGGGCTCAGACCTTCCAGACCTCTCCATTGTAACAGGAGGTACTGCACAGGATCTGAGCCCAACTGCTAGACGTTACTGCCTCACCTTAGCCATTGCGTCCTTTGGAACACCTTGCATCCCCCCAAGGTCATATTGGCTGTACCTCCTTGAGGGTCCACTGAACCCTATACATGCTCCATGCTGAGCAGTGGTCACACTGTCTTGCTCATCTTGTTTGCCTTCCACAGTAAACTCTGAGCTGCTCAGCACAGTATTGTTCTAGGATGTATCTAGTCTTCCAGCAGCCTAATGGGTCTCCTTGATCCAACTTTTATTGCTGAGTAGTATTCCATGGTATGGATGTACCACACTTTAACCAGTCACCCATTGAAAGACACATGGGTTGTTTCCTGTCTGGGGCTTTTACAAACACTGCTATTACAAAAGCTGCTGTGGACATTTGTGAACGAGTTTGTAAATTCCCATGTGTGCTCTTGCTGGGTCATATGGTGAGTGTATGTTTAATTTTAGAAGAAACTGCCAAACTATTTTCCAGAGTGGCTGGACCATTGAAAATGTCCACAAACAGTGTATGAGAGATCCAATTTCTCTGCATTCTCCTAAACACTTAGTATTGTCAAAATTTTTAATTTTAGACATTCTAATAGGTGGGTAGTGGCATCTCATCATGGTTTTAATTGCATTTCCATAATGGCTGTGTTGAACATCTTATGTGCTTATTTGTCATCCTTATACCCTCTTTGCTAAAGAACCCTCTGTTCAAGACTTTTGCCCATTTTCTAATTGTTTTGGTTTCTTTGGTTTTGGTTTTTTTCGGCTGCGCCGGGTCTTAGTTGCAGCACTCGGGATCTTCGTTGTGGCATGCGGGATCTTTCAGTTGGAGCATGCGAACTCTTAGTTGCAGCATGTGGGATCTAGTTCCCTGACCAGGGATGGAAGCCGGGCCCACTGCATTGGGAGCACGGAGTCTTAGCCTCTGGACCACCAGGGAAGTCCGTAATTGAGTTGTTTTCTAACGCTTGAATTTAGAGAGTTCTTTATCTATTCTGGATACAAGTCCATTGTTGGATATGTGATTTGCAGGTATTTTCTTGCAGTCTGTGGCTGGGTGGTCTTTCACAGAGTAAACGTTTTAAATTTTGATGAAGTACAATTTATCAAATTTTTTTTAAAGCATATATTACTTTTCACATATTTATTTATTCATTTTTGGCTGCATTGGGTCTTCGTTGCTGTGCACAGGTTTTCTCCAGTTGTGGCGAACGGGGGCCACTCTTCACTGCAGTGCGTGGGCCTCTCATTGCAGTGGCCTCTCATGCTGTGGAGCACGGGCTTTAGGCACGCCGGGCCCCAGTAGTTGTGGCACGTGGGCTCAGCAGCTGTGGCTCACAGGCTCTAGAGCGCAGGCTCAGCAGCCGTGGCACACGGGCCCAGCTGCTCCACAGCATGTGGGATCCTCCCGGACTAGGGCTCGAACCCATGTCCCCTGCACTAGCAGGTGGACTCCCAACCACTGTGCCACCAGGGAAGTCCTCAATTTTTTTCTTTAATGGATCGTGCCTTTGGAGTTGTATCTAAGAACTCTTTACCTGACCCTATGTCATGAAGACTTTTTTTCCTATATTTCTTCTAAAAGTTTTATAATTTTCCATTTTATGTTTAGATCTACCATCCATTTTGTGTTAATTTTTTGCATAGGGCTGAGGTTCAGTTCTTTGCCTATTTATACAGTTGTTTTAGCACCACTTGCTGAAAAGACTCATTCTTTCCCCATTCAGCTGCTTTTGCACCTTTGCCAAAAATTAGCTGGCTGGCTTTTCCGCGCCAGCCAGACAGGGGTCCATACGGCGTTGTTCTGGATTCCCATCGTAACTTAAAGGGAAACTTTCACAATTTCCAGAGCGCTTGATGTCCTGCAAATGAAGGAGGAGGATGTCCTCAAATTCCTTGCAGCAGGAACCCACTTAGGTGGCACCAACCTTGACTTCCAAATGGAACGGTACACTTACAAAAGGAAAAGTGATGGCATCTACATCATAAATCTGAAGAGAGCCTGGGAGAAGCTTCCGTTGGCAGCTCGTGCCACTGTTGCCATTGAAAACCCAGCTGATGTCAGTGTCATATCCTCCAGGAATACTGGCCAGCGAGCTGGGCTGAAGTTTGCTGCTGCCACTGGAGCCACTCCTATTGCTGGCTGCTTCACTCCTGGAACCTTCACTAACCAAAGCCAGGCAGCCTTCCGGAGCCAAGACTTCCGGTGGTTACTGATCCCAGGGCTGACCACTTGCCTCTCCCAGAGGCCTCTTACGTTAGCCTGTCTACCATTGCTCTGTGTAACGCAGACTCTCCTCTGCGATAATGTGGACATTGCCATCCCGTGCAACAACAAGGGAGCTCACTCCGTGGGTCTGATGTGGTGGATGCTTGCCCGGGAAGTTCTGCGCATGCGTGGCACCATCTCCCGTGAACACCCGTGGGAGGTCATGCCTGATCTCTGCTTCTACAGAGATCCTGGAGAGATTGAAAAGGATGAACAGGCAGCAGCTGAGAAGGCTGTGACCAAGGAGGAATTTCAGGGTGAATGGATTGCTCCAGCTCCTGAGTTCACTGCTACCAGTCCAGGTGGTGGACTGGTCTGAAGGTGTGCAGGTGTCCCCGTGCCTCTTCAGCAGTTCCCCACTGGAGGCTGGAGTGCTCAGCCTGCCACTGAACACTGGTCTGCCGCTGCCACTGCTCAGGCCGCTGAGTGGGTAGGAACAAGCACTGAGTGGTCTTAAGCAGTTCTTCCACAAACTCTTAAAATGGAAATAGGTTGACGGAAAATAAACAGTTTCTTAAAAAAAAAAAAAAAAAAAAAATCAGCTGGCTGTACTTGTGTGAATCTATTTCTAGGTTCTCTATTCCATTTTATTGATTTTTGTGTCTGTCCCTTAGCAGATATCACACTGTCTTGATATTGTGTTTACACAGTAAGTCTTAAAATCAGGTGGTGTGATTCCAACTTTTTGTTTTTCAAAATTGCTTTAACTTCTCTTGCCTTGCCATATAAATTTTACAATAAACTTATTTACATCGACAAAACTTCTTGCTGGGATTTTCATAGGAATTGCATTAAATATGGAGATAATTGACATCTATACTATGTTGAATATTCCAATACGTGGACACAGTATATCTCTCCATTAATTTAGATCTTTGATTAGCATTTTGTAGTTTTAAGCAGAGTTTGTACATGTTTTGTTACATTTATACTTAAATATTTTTCGCTCCCCCTCCTTTCCTCCTCCCCCTTCCCCTCTCTCTCTGGAGTGATTGTAAATGATTTTAAATTTTGGTTTCCAGTTGTGTATTGCCAGTATATAGAAATACAATTGATTTTTTTTTAACTTTTTTTTTTTTTTTGGCTGCCTTGGGTCTTCATTGCTGCGCACGGGCTTTCTCTAGTTGCGGTGCGCAGGGGCTACTCTTCGTTGCGGTGTGCGGGCTTCTCAATGGTGGCTTCTCCTGTTGCGGAGCACGGGCTCTAGGCGCGCAAGCTTCAGTAGTTGTGACTCGCGGGCTCTAGAGCACAGGCTCAATAGTTGTGGCGCACAGCCTTAGTTGCTCCGTGGCATGTGGGATCTTTCCGGACCAGGGCTCGAACCCGTGTCCCCTGCATTGGCAGGCGGATTCTTAACCACTGCGCCACCAGGGAAGCCCTACAATTGATTTTTGTATGTTAATCTTGTATCCTGCAAACTTGCTAATAAGCTAATTTATTAATTATATGTTTTTTTGTAGATTCCTCGGGACTTTTTATGTATACACAATCATGTCATCTGCAAATAGAGACAGTTTTTTTTTCTTCCTTTACAATCTTTTCTTTGCCTTATTGCACTGGCTGGGACTTCCAACAATGAGAGTGGTGAGAGACGACATCCTTCCCTTGTTCTTGATTTTTAAGAGAAAGGTGTCCAGTCTTACACCATTAAGTATGATGGGAAGCTGTAGTGTTTTTGTAGATGCTCTTTACCAGGTTGAGGAAGTTCCTTCCATTCTCTTTTTGCTAAGAGCTCTTATCATAAATGGGTACTAAATTATGTTAAGTGGTTTTTCTGTATCAATTGACATGATCATATGTGTTTTTTTCTTTAACTTGTTAATATGGTAGATAATACTGATTGGTTTTCTTACACTGAACCAGTCCTGCATCTTTGGAATAAACTCTACTTGGTTGTGGTATATCATTCTTTTTATATACTGCTGGATTCAGTTTGCTAACATTTTGTTGAAGATTTTTTGATGTTGTTCATGAGTGGTATCCATCTGTGATTTTTCTTCTTTTGTATTATCTTTGTCTGGTTTTGGCCTCATAAAATTAATTAGGAAATGTACCTTCCTCTTCTGTTTTCTGGAAGAGATTGTGTAGAATTTGTGTTACTTCCTTTTTTTGTGTGTGTGGTAGAATTCACCAGTAAAACCATGTGGGCCTAGATATTTCTTGTTCTAAATTTTTTTTAACTATGAATTTAATTACCGTAATAGTTACAGAGTTATTCAGATGATCTGTTTCATCTTGGGTTAGTTTGGTAGTTTGTTTTCTAGGAGCTGGTCCATTTTATCTGTGCTATCCCCTCTTTCATTTCTGATAATCATAATTTGAGTCTTCTTTTTCTTGTTCTCTCTTTTTTGTCAGTCTTGCTAGAGGTCAATTTTATTGACTTTTTCAAAGAACCAGCTTCTGGTTTGAGTTTCTTTATTGTTTTTCTGTGTTCAGTTTCATTTATATTTGCTCTTTATTATTTCCTCCCATCTTCTTCCTTTGGCTTTACTTTTTCTAGTTCCTTGAGGTGGAAGCTTAGGTTATGCTTCCATTCTTTTAAAAATACTGTTCAGTGTTTCCAGAATACTCCTTGCTTCCCTGAAGAATTCCTGTTTGTCCATCAAAACTCTGTTCAGATGTCACTTCTGAGATGGAGTAAGGTTGTAGCCAGCATTTCCTCTTCAACCCCAAATAACCCCCCAAGCTTGTAAGAATCTGAAGCTAAAAGAACCACAGGATTTAAGTGGTGCTGGGAGAGAAGTTCTCAGGAGCCTGGCCTCTTTCCAACCTCCAGTCAAATGGGGTCAGACTCTACCCCAGGCAACTAGAGAGAGGTCTGGGGTGGGGGGGTGGGGTTGTGCATAAAAATGCCAGCTCAGGGACGTCCCTGGTGGTCCAGTGGTTAAGACACCTTGCTCCCAAAGCAGGGCACCCGGGTTCCATCCCTGGTCAGGGAACTGGATCCCACATGCCACAACTAAGACCCAGCACGGCCAAATAAATAATTTTTTAATTAAAAAAAAAAGCTAACGTGTAGGCTTACAGTTTGTAAGGTTATATATTGGGTTTTGCAACTCAGTAGCAAGACAGGAATTCTCATCCCCATTTGAGTGATGAGGGAACTGAGGTCCTCACTGCAGGTCTAACTCATTTTCAAATGGAACTCTACAGAAGCTAAACCGCAGAAAACCCCTTCCCACTGGCCTTGGGGAGCCGCCAATCCCCGGGTGTTGCCCTGCACTTTCCCGCTAGGGGGCGCACGTCCGTACTCCCAGGTGGCGGGCAGTGACCGAAGAGCTGGTGGCGGGTGGGGGTGGTGGAGGGGTGCGAGTGGGTCAGGGGGCCCCAGGGGAGCTGTGAAGGCTGGTCCTGCGGCTCGGAGCTCGCGTCCCCAGGGTCTGGCCTGGGAGGTCAGCCCTGCCAGACGCAGGGAAGAAGGACGGATCCCCGTGAACTGCAGAGGAGTCCCGGAGAGCTGTCCTCCGCAAAGGGCCGGGCCTCGCCACTCGTTACCCGCCCTCGGTCTTTCGGCAACAGGAACCTTAGGCGGGAGGTCAGTTCTGCCAACTCTGCCACACCTCCTCTGACCCGAGGAACTGCGATGGACGCGAGAGTGCAGACTTGACTTCAGACCCCTTCGCGATCACGTTCTATGGAACTCGCTGCCCTCCCTGCTATCTTTGGAAGACCCTTACCCCCCAATCCTCCACGCCCCTACAAAAGCCTCCTCTCCTCCCTTCTCCCCTTCTGGACACCTCCGCGAACCGGGGACTCGGATTGGCCCAGGAAAGCTGACCTCCCCTTCCCAGACCCTCCCCAGCTCCGACTTGGTACACGCCTGCCGTCTCTGCTCCCCGCCTGGGAGGCGTACACGTGGTAGATCCCATCACCCCCGGAAGCCTCGCGTTACTCAAACACATCGCGCGGTTTTGCGAGCTCTCAGGAAAGGGGCGGGAGAACGGAGGCCAGGAAGGTGATTCGTGGATCCCGCGGGCTTGGCTGCAGGGGGCGAGCGCGCGTGCGCACTCGGCACCCTTGTCAGGAGCCAGGGGCAGGCTGGGTTCTAGCGCTCGTGCGTTCCGGCGGTGTTCACCTTTCCTTCTCTTCAATTCTTGGCGCCTGGGGGTCGCGAGCAGCGCCCTATATTCCGGCCGGTCGGCGCAACGCTTGAGTGCCCTGGCAGGGGAGCGGGCCGCGGCGCGTGGAGAGCACTGTGGACCGGAGAGAGTAGGCGCGGAAGAGCTGGGGAAAGGGGGCGGTGGAGGGGCCTGGAGGTTGGGGGCGATGTGATGAATGAGTAGGAACTGGGGGTGGGGGAGATGCGGGAGCTTGAGGTGAGTGGAAGGGGACTGAAAGTGGAAGGGAATAGAGGCGTCGAGTGCGCCTTCTCCCGGCTTCACCCTTTGGGCAGGAAACGGGGTGGGAAAGGAAGCGTTGGTCGCTCGTCACCCCTGGCTGATCTCGTCTCTTCCTCGTGCCAGGGCACACAGCATGGCCGAAAACCGAGAGCCCCGCGGAGCTGTTGAGGCTGAGCTGGACCCGGTGGAGTACACTCTGCGGAAGCGGCTTCCCCACCGCCTGCCCCGGAGGCCCAATGACATTTATGTCAACATGAAGACTGACTTCAAGGCCCAGCTGGCCCGCTGCCAAAAACTGCTGGATGGAGGGGCTCGGGGTCAGAACGCATGCAGTGAGATCTACATCCACGGCTTGGGCCTGGCCATCAACCGCGCCATCAACATTGCCCTACAGCTGCAGGCTGGCAGCTTCGGGTCCTTGCAGGTGGCTGCCAATACCTCCACCGTGGAGCTTGTCGATGAACTGGAACCAGAGATTGATACGCGAGAGCCGCTGACCCGGATCCGCAACAACTCGGCCATCCACATCCGTGTCTTCAGGGTCACACCCAAGTGATTGAGATGAGGCTGGCCCACCTTATCCACCCACCCCCGTACAGCTAGGCTCAGATGTGGCTCTTCTTGTACTGAGTACTGTCCTGGACCTTCTTCTAGAGCCATGTAGGAAAAAGCCTGTCCCCTCGCAGCCCAGAGGACTCTGAATTGAGAGGGCAAATATTGTCTTTTGTTGGGCCCAAGTAGTGGGGCCTCCTGAATCTTTGTGGTCTGTAGCCAATGTCGTATACAATAAAAAGCATCAAGTTGTGTTGGTGCCCAGCCACCCCGCTGCACTGCCTCTCCCCTGTGTAAATTCTGGAAAGGAGAGTAGGAAAGAACTTTACAAGGATTTAGGTACAGTAGGGGAACCCCAGTTCACAGAAAGAGCATAAATTGTACTACGGACACTGCAACCTAAAACAAACTTTAGTACAGTGCAGAAGCCTGACAATTCCAATGTTTGCTTTAAAATATTTCATCCTCACAGAAGAAGGCAGGGCAGATAAAGTATATACTCTCACCCACTGGAGTGCAGCTGGGGTGTAGTTGTATGCTAGGAAAGCATCAGGTTCTCTGCTGGTGGTTCCCAGGCACAGGAAGGGTGAGGGTTTAAGGGTGAAGAGGGCAAACAAAGGTGGGGGCCTCCTTTGTGTCAGCCTGTGGTAGGGACTGAGACACTGCTTTATTTGATTCCTGGTCCTGTGGGGCCCAAATTGTTCTAAACAGCTATGGTCCAGAGCCCTTCAGACCCTTGTGGCTGGGCTGTTCTAAGCAGGAGGATCTGATTTTTCATGTTTATCAAACAAGTCACCTAAAGCAATTTTTATCAAAGTGGGTGGTGACCCATATGTGGGTCTTGAAATCAATTTACTGGGTCAAAGCCTTTTAAAAAGCAAGTAAAAAAAAAAAAGTACAACTTCAATGATAATAATTTGTTGACACTTTCAGTTATAGATGTGTATATAGACACATGTGCTAGTTATGACATCAGTTTTACTGTTGGGCATCAATTTTACTGTTGGGCGGTCACAGGAGTTTGAAAGCCTTTGATCTAAAGGTTAGTAACAGAATTTGGTTCTAGTTTGCTTGAAGGCAGTTTGGTTTGGGGTTCTGAAAATTAGCCTTCTCGTTTAACAAAACCTCTCCCTCTGCCTTGAGTATTCCTGTTGACTAGGGATTCATGCTGCGGAAGTGACTGCCAGCCACTCAGGAAAGTGAACACCTTGCAGAAGGACTAGCGCTTCATTCTAACAACTAAATACATGCTGAGTGCCTACTGTAAGCCAAGGCCTGGGCTGGGCCCTGGGGATACAAAGATGGGTATGAAATGGCCCCTGCCTTCAAGGAGTTCACTTAGTTGGGAAGGTGGATATACCAATTTTTTGTGAAATGAGTAAGATGTGTTATGTAAGAAGTAAGAATAGCCACGATACAGAAGTGTGGAGAAGGAAATGGCTAACTTCCTGGTGAGGTCTCAGATGGTTCCACCTTTTGACCTGGGTTTTGAAGGATGAAAGGGAGCTTGCCAGGCAGAAGAGAGGGGAGAGGGCATATCAGACAGAGGGATCAGCACGCACAAAGGGGATTCATGAACAAGCAGGGTGTGTTCTGGAACTGGAGGGTCACTCGGGCAGCTAGAAAGTAGCTGTGCGGGCTTTCTCTAGTTGCGGCAAGTGGGGGCTACTCTTCGTTGCGGTGCGCGGGCTTCTCATTGCTGTGGCTTCTCTTGTTGGGGAGCACGGTCTCTAGGTGTGCAGGCTTCAGTAGTTGTGGCTCGTGGGCTCAGTAGTTGTGGGGTGCTGGCTTTAGAGCACAGGCTCAGTAGTTGTGGTGTACGGGCTTAGTTGCTCTGCAGCATGTGGGATCTTCCCGGGCCAGGGCTCAAACCCGTGTCCCCTGCATTGGCAGCCGGATTCTTAACCACTGCGCCGCCAGTGAAGTCCCTCCCTATCAGCCTTGACTGCAAGACTCCCTTGTCCAGGAGCCCCCAGTAACGGAGTGGGGAGCCGGCAGGGAACTATGTGTGTCCCTGCACGTATGTGCTCCGCTCTCTGCTCCTGGCCTGGGCCCAGCAGAGGTGGTGGCAGCAGCCCTTTTGCATTTGGTTTGTTTTGGCAGCTACATCTCCCAGCTTATTTGTTTGTTGTTTCTACTCCGAGTTCTCTCACTGCTTGCCAGTGGGGCTTCTCTCAGTGGCAGGTCTGCGGAAACAGCCCCTAGTCATTGCCACCGAAGGAAGAAGGGGTGTGAGGGCAGGTAGGGGGCGTGGGGAAAGCTCCTGCATCTGTTGGAGTCCATGCGTGGTGGATCGGGCTGGGAGGTCTGCATTCCTTCTGCAGGGAGGCCAGTGCCGGCCTCTGCTTCCCTCCCTCTTTGGTTCTCTGAAGTGTCTTCCACCACAGCTTGGGAGGTGATGGGGGTAGAAGGCGTGTCCAGGTGCAGTTTCCCTCCCTTTTGCTCAACCACTATGGAGCCCACAGAGAGTGCGAAATGACCTCCTACTTCAAAAACAGATCCCCAGAGGCCAGGTTGGAAATGCTTGTCTTGGAGATGAGTGTAGACCTTTTCTCATCATCCGTAGTATTATTGAGCATCCACTGGTTGTATGGAATCTGTGTTAGGCGCCAGGTCTGCCTGGAGAGGTATAAACTCCTGGTTCTCTAAAAACTAATAGGGAAAAGGACAGATAGATTTAAAAAGACAAATCATTTACGTCGTGCTTGGAGTTGTCCTAGCATTAGTAAGCGCTCAAAAAATAGTAAAGGGCTACTATTGTTAACTTGAGCCATTTTGCTAAGGAATGGTTTGAGCCTCTTCATGGGGATGGGGAGAGGGGAAGGAAGGTGATTTGTGTATGTTTTGTTTACAAGTCTGGGTTATTAGTCCTGTCGGCTTTTACTTTTGTGGCACACGTGGCAGGGAAGAAGGGAAGCCCTCAGAGCACATGAACTGGTTTGGATGGGCGGACGATCCTTCTAGGTGAGTCCCCAGTGCTTGGTCAGGAGTTGGGGGAACAAACCCTGGAGCCTATAGGGAAGTTGGACTAGAGGCATGTGTCAAATATAGTTCCTTAGGGAAGGGATATCCCGCTACACAGATTTGGGGGTGAGGCAAATGTTATCCCACCAAGAGAGAAGTCTGTGAAAATGACCACTTATGACTCCATCTTCCTAATGACATTATGGGTGCTTTTTAATTGATGTGTTTTGGTTTAGCCATATTTTCTAGTTGGTCAATGATCCTGTATTGTTTTTGTAATAGGAAAACGTTATTTATTTATTTTTTTACAAAGCCTGTTCCTTTGGTCTGTTCCCTAGGTGGGGTGATCACATGTGGTATTGGCTATCCTATAACAAGTCTCTGCTCCCTTAGAAACACCAGATATCTTTCACTGGAAGTGTGCAAGCAGAGGGTGGAAGTTCACCTTCATGGGATGTCCTAGGTCCCTTCCAGCTCAGAGTCTGTGAATCTTGTTTGCTGCAAGAAAAATATACTTTCCTGAAAGTACTAAAATTACTTGCTGGTTGATGAAATAAGACATGAACAGAAGGTCTTGCTTATATACAGATCGGAGGATGCCTCTGTCAAGCAATAGGTTCTCGTAACTCATTGGTTATCAGTGAACCATGAACAATTTGGGAAAATATTTGCTAAACTTGGGGGTTTAAGAGTATGTCTAAGGCTTCTATAAACTACCTTGAGTAGATCTTGGCCTGTGTTCCTCCAAGTAGGAAGAGCCTAGAGTTCATGCAGGGCTTCCCTGGTGGTGCAGTGGTTAAGAACCCGCCTGTCAATGCAGGGGACTTGGGTTTGAGACCTGGTCTGGGAAGATCCCACATGCCGCGGAGCAGCTAAGCCCGTGTGCCACAACTACTGACCCCGCGTGCCACAGCTACTGAAGCCCGCGTGCCTGGAGCCCATACTCCTCAACAAGAGAAGCCACCGCAATGAGAAGCCCGCGCACCGCAACGAAGAGTAGCCCCCACTCGCCGCAACCAGAGAAAAGCCCGCGCGCAGCAACGAATACCCAACGCAGCCAAAAATAAAATTAAATAAATAAAATTTAAAAAAAAGACTTCATGCAAAATCCTTAAGCCCCATGTTAACAAAATGAAACTTTTGTGTTCACGACTGCACCCCTGCAGAGATCTTACATGGGAGAAAAACATTACTCTCGTTGATATTTTGCCAGTAGTGTTTTAAGTTAGGATTTTCTAGTTTTATTTTTGCATGGACAGGAAAGCTACTCTGACCAACTTAGCAGCTCTGTCTTCTGATAAAGGATGGGTGCCATGGGAAGGAGCTTGGGAATATTCAGCCATACTTGTGAGCAAGAGATCCTAAGATGGGGTTGACACTTCATAGAAACCTAATCTGGGGAAGTGTTTCTGGATCCCAAGGTGGAGGTCTTGGTGCTTTGGGCACCCTCCTTCAAGGACTCAAGCACTGGAGGACAGGCAAGAGACAAGTAACCAAGGAAGCTGGCCTGGTAATGCTTCAGGCCTCATTCAGTCCAAGGTCCTTGGGACTTCTCCGGGCCTCCCTTGGGAGGAGACCCATGTTAATGGGACAAGAAACCCCTGTTTGGCCCCAGGCTTTGAATAAACTAAGTGTGAGACTTGTCTTGATATCTGTGTCTTAACCCCCGCCACCCCCCAGCTCCCACAGTGATGCCGTTTCACTCAGTTTTGTTCAGTGGCAAGTTTCTCCGAAGAGCAGTGGATGTGTACACCCGGCGGTACCTCCATCCACACCCCACTATCCCCATGACCTTTACCAGTGAGTTGCTTGGTAAAGGTACAACACCAGAGGTAAGGTGTCATGAACCCATGCCCAGCTCCCCAGAGGGAACAGTGGAGGGCGCTGGAGGAGGGCTGACAAACATGCTGGAGATTTGGTCTCCAGGCCTCCAAAGCCAGGACAAATAGCAGCCACAGTAAAGCAGAGGGTGCCGTGATAATAGCTAGCATTTATTGATTACCCCATGCCGGGCATTACATAATCACACGACAGCCCTGGCAAGCGATTACTATAGTTTTGTACCATCCCCAGGCTCAGACATAAAGTCACTTGTCCACATCCCGTGCTCCCTTGTTTGCCAGACAAGCCCCATTAGCCTGCTGAAGCCACAGAGCTGCTCGCTGAGAACAGAAACCCAGATGTCTGGCTCTACTGGCTACTTTGTGGCCAAGTAAGCAGAACTTCCCTCAGTTTCTCCAAAGTGACCTTCGCACAGGACTTCCTTTTGCTGTCTGGCAGGAATCCCTTCTCCAAGTCCTCACTCCATTCCCAGTTCCCCAAGCGCCAGGAAGCCCTCCCCCACCGCACCCTCCAAGGTCCCCGCCACCTCACTTCCCAGCACAGAAGGTCTTTTGGGCTGCTGGCTGAACTCCCGAGACCAGCTGAGAAGCCACTGCTTGGAAAGGAGGAGGGAGAAGAAGTCCAGAGGCCCCCCCTCCTCCCCAACACGACTCCAGGCAGCTGGGACTTCGTGCTGCCTGGGGGTCTGCGACAGCTCAGGGGGCTATAAATTTGCTTCTTGGATTTTCAGTCTGAATTGGCTGCCAGGAAGACTCCATGGAACAGAGCCTGCCTCCACCCCCGCCATCCTCTGGTTCAGACCCCGCCTCGGGGGGCTACCTGCTCAGGAAGTAGATGGAGGCTTCTCAGGCCCCCACGAACCCAGAGCTAGGTTGTCCAGGCATGGCTCCAGCAAGCATTCAGAGGATGAGTAGCTCACTTCCTCCCTCCAGGTCTCCCATTCTCTGGCTGAGGTGTCTGGAGTGGAGGGACCACACAATGCAAACCACACTTGAGGGAAGCCCATAAACAGGCGACATGCTGGGTGCCCAGTGGCACCCAGGTGAACAAGACCTGCCTACACTGTCCTTTGCTCTCTCCTCCAGTTAACAGAGCACCTGTGCTGCATGACTCCACAGGGTACCATTCTCATCAGGGTCGATATGAATGGCGCCCCCTGGAGTTGTGCAGTGCTGAACCTTGACAGCTGTATATGGTGGCCCGGCCAGGAGAGGCCTAAGACGTGTACATAAAGGATGGCAGCCCAGAGCAGGGAGACAGCTTCCTGCTGGGGTATCAGGGAAGGCTTCGTAGAGGAGGTAATGCTTGGGTTTGGGCTTTGAGAGCCATAGTGGGACGGGGAGGGTGATCCAGGTGGAAGGCACATAGTGAGCGAAGGGCAGGAAGCAGCAAACCATCTAACTGAGCTCACGTGATGCAGGAGAGTGGGAGTGAGCAAAGTGGGAGAACAGGCTGGAAAGGTAGGTGGATGGCAGAGCACAGAGGGTCTTCGTTCAGAGGCAACCGGGAGCCACTGCAGGCTCCTGCTCTGGGGAATGCCACGAAGGAGCTATTCAGTGGGAAAGTTACTCTAGTGGCAGGGATGGGGATAACTGGAGGCGATGGTGCGGAGACCCTCCGTGGTGGTCCTGGCACTGGTCCAGCCCTGTGCCAGGGAAATACAAACAGGCAGATGGAGGGGGCACTGGTGGGGGTGGGGGGGTGGGCATCGGAGGGAGACCCCTGGCTAGCTTCCTGCTCCTCAGGATGCCCCTGCTGGGCAGTATCCACAAGCACCTGGGTTGAAGTTGGCTCCTAAACCAGCCTCTGCCCTCTTGGTAGGATTACTACAGCTTAGGGATTGGGTGCAGGGTGAGCTGAGGTCCTCTCCTCTGCCCTCTCTCCCAGGCTGCAATCGCAGCTCTCTCTCCCAAAGCCCCAGCGGATGAGCCAGCGTCACCCCTGTCCAGCAGGCCCCAGCAGCTAGAGGCTGGTGTTCAGGGCCCATCTCCCTTTCTTGAAGGCAGGGGCCTGGGGACCTCTGACAAGCTGGTGTGAGGGCAGAAGCAGATCCCACAGCCCGAACGGCTCCTCCTCTCCTCTGGCTGTTTCTACTCCCCCCCCCAGTCTGTCCCCGGCCCCTCTCCATGGTCAGGTCAGGGCAGTGACGCAGGAGTCAGGGAACCCAGAGAGCAGAGGCTGCGGGGGGTGTGGTGGGTCGGGACAGAACGCATGTGCGGACGTGTGTGGACGTGAGTGTGCGTGTGCTTGTCCCACAGCTGGGATCTTGTCCCAGAGCTGGGCTCTGAGGGCCAAGTGGGGCTGGGAGGCTGCCTGGGTGCTGAGGAGGAAACGGGGACCAGAGGACGTAGTGAGGTGTGCAGAGCCACAGCAGCCAGCACACCAGGTTCGGGGAGGACCCCGAGAGCAGGCTCGCAGTGAGTGGAGGGCAGGGGAGCAACTCAGGCCCTCATTAGTTCCCACAAGCCTCTGCCTCCCCACCCCTCGCATTCATCTTTCTGAACCCCTCTTTGATCAGGCTCTTCCCCCAACCCCTTATCTCCCTCCCTCACTTCTGTCACCTCTCAGCAGGCATCCCTGCCTGCTTCATCGAAAATTGCCACCTCCTCCGACACTCCTGGGCCTTTTTAGTTATGTTAGCCATTGGAGCTCCTCTATCTTTTATTCATTTTCTGTGTTTATCATCCATCTCTCCACTAGAATGTCAGCTCCACCAGGGCAGGCATTCTTGTCTGTTTCATTCACTGCTCTATCTCCAGGTCCCTAGCCAAGAGTAGGTACTCATATGTATATTTCTTGAATGAATGAATGAATGAATACTTCCCACTCTTTCCTTCCCCCTCTTTCCAAACAAAATCCAAATTCTTTAGAGGCGCATTCAAGGCCCTTCACAACCTGACCTCTCCCTAACCGGCACCCTAGTCTGATCTCCACCTCTCCCTCCTCCACCCCATCCTTCACCCCAACACACCTGACCCACCAAGCACTTGGCTGGACTGGCCTCTGCACCCACCTCACATCTTTTCCCATTGAAATCTTACCCACCCTTCAAGGCTGAGCTTGTTGTCACCTCCTGCATCAAATCTTCCTTGATTTCCCAGCTAGAGGTGAGCTCCCCCTCTTCCAAACTCTCATAGCTCGGATCTGCACACTCCAGTCCTCATGCACTGTTCTGTGTCCCCACCTTATCTCTATTGTAAACTACAAACTCCAGGAGGCAGGACTTAGGGCTCAAAACATCTTTTTGTCCTGAAAAGTTCTTAGTCAATTGTCTTGCACAAAGAAGGCACTGAACGCATGAATAAAGTATCTCTAATATCATGGGACTGGGGAGGGAGTGAATGAATGTATAAATAACTGCCGGTATTTGTAGGACTTCCCTGTCTTTTATGAAAGCTGCATGAGCTGGGACTGGTGCTTTCATGAGGCCCATTTGACAGGTGAGAGCACTGAGGCTCAGGGACTCAGGCCACTTTCCAAGGTTTGATAGGCCAGCTAGCCTTGGACTCCTGCCCCCCACCCCGGGAGCTCCCCCCGTGCCTCGGGGCTTCCTAGAAGCCACAAAGGCTTAGCTGCAAATCCCAAGTGCCATCACTCTGGGGGTTCACTCTATTTCAGAGTTCTTAAGAATTTTACCATTCAGACTAACCTAAAAGTTCAATTTCTGGGTTTTCAGGGTCCTCAAATGTGAGGAGTGGGGGAGAAGACCCCCTCAGATTTCTTGCTTTGTGCGCCCCCGTTAAATTTCTCAACAAGAACACTGGTTTCTAGGACAAGAACTAGGATCGTGAGAAAGAGGCCACTGACTTGCCCCGCAGGCACCTTCCGGGCTTCCAGCCCTAGCTGCCTCGCAAGAACCCAGACAGTCCCAGCTCTGAGTCCCCGCCCAAGACTGGGACGCCCCCTTCCCTGCGGGGACGTCGGGGGTCCCCAGCCTTTCCCAGAATGGCACTGCTCTCGCAGCGCAGCCTTCTGCCCGTCCCGCTGCGCGCACCCAGCCGCCCCTCCCGGGACCCTGGGGTCCGACGACGGGCAGCCCCGCGCCCCGCACCCCGCCCCCGCCCCTGCGGCAGCTCGGCTCCCGCCCCGGCGAGCCCCCGACCCAGGCGTCCTGCCCCCGGCTCTGACCCCTCCGGCCCCCCCCTCCCGCGACCCCTCACGCACACAGCCCCCCCCAACCCCCCACACGCACGCACACAGCTGATAACAGCCCCGACCCCCGGCCGCCGCCGCAGTTCCCCGGGCCAACAGTCCCCGGGCCAACCCCGGCCGGCCGCCTCGCCGCGCCGTCCTCCGGACCCTGGCCCCGGGCCCTGCGCGCTCTGCCGCGACCCCGGCTCGGCGCCCCGGACGGCGGCCCCCTCCTTCGGGCGGCGGGGTGGCTCTGCCCCGCCGAGCTCCCCGGGATGCGGGCCCCCGGTGCGGGCCCCCGCCGAGCCCCAGGTCGCTGAGGGGCCGGGCGAGGCGCGGAGATGGGGGTGCGCGGTGAGTACTCCCGGCCGCGGGAGCGCCCGCCCGCCCGGCCCCTGTTTGAGGAGGAATTTACCGCTGGGGCTGTTGGCCCCGAGGTGGCCGGGTTCAAGGACCTGCGACTTGCCAAGGACCCCGGAAGGGCAAGGGGGGTGGGGCAGCCTTCACCTGCCGGCCGGGCTGGGGGAGTCCCCGGGCAAGTCGGAATCTGAGCCGGAGACGCGATGGAGGATTGGGGGTCCAGGCAGAAGAGGGGCGGCTACGTGGGTGCCGAGGAAGCGGATACCTGGGTCTGGGAGCAACAACCCGGATCTGCGAGAGGGGAAGCCTCTGTCACGCCGGGATTGAAGTTTGGCCGGGAGAAGTGGATGCCGGTAGCTGGGGGGTGGGGTGTGCACGCGGCCGCGGGATTGAATGAAGGCAAAGGAGGCAGAGCCTGAGCGCTCGCAAGGTTCGGGTCGGGAAGACTCGCGGGGCCAGAGCAGCGGGATGGGTGAACGTGCGGGCCCAAACCACCCCTTCTCCTGCAAGTCCCGGCCTCACGCTCAGCCCGCCTCTCTCTCCTAGGATGTCTTCTGCTGCTTCTGCTGTCCTCGTTGCTGCTTTCTCTGGGCCTCCCAGTCCTGGGCGCCCCCCCACACCTCATCTGTGACAGCCGAGTCCTGGAGAGGTACATCCTGGAGGCCAGGGAGGCCGAAAATGCCACGGTGAGGCCCCCTCCCCAGAACCTTCCACAGAACTCACCCTCAGGGGTCCAGGGTCTCCCCCAAGATCCAGGAACCTGGACTACCCCTTGGCACTTGGTTCAGGGGTGGAAGCGGGGAGCCAGAGCCCCCAGTAAAAGTAATAAAGAGTGGTAGTCCCCAGTGCACACCTGGAAGCTAGGTAAGGGGCGAAGCCAGCAGGAGCCCCTGGGGCCCCTGACTCCAGGCTTGTGCATTTCAGATGGGCTGTGTTGAAGGCTGCAGCTTCAGTGAGAACATCACTGTCCCAGACACCAAGGTTAACTTCTATGCCTGGAAGAGGATGGCGGTGAGTTCATTTTTTCCTTCCTCTTGGGGAGTCTCGTTTTGGGAACCTCCTAGGGCAGGAAGGAGAATGATAGAGAGAGAGAAGAAACAGAGCAGCAAAGATGAGGGCTGAATGCAATATGTTCATTCATTTATCCATTTGTTCATTCATTCAACAAAACTGTTTGCTTGGGGCTGCTGAGAGGGAGGAGGGCGGGGCTGGCTTGGGCCAGCTGACTCCAAGTCTCCGACTCCCTTTAGGTCCAGCAGCAGGCTGTGGAAGTCTGGCAAGGTCTGGCTCTGCTCTCGGAAGCCATCCTGCAGGGCCAGGCCCTGTTGGCCAACTCATCCCAGCCATCCGAGGCCCTGCAGCTGCACGTGGACAAAGCTGTTAGCGGCCTGCGAAGCCTCACCTCCCTGCTTCGGGCGCTGGGAGCCCAGGTACGTGTAGGACCCTCCCTCGCACTTGTGTTTGCCCCTTCTGTAAAATGGGAGAAGGGCCCTGCCAAGGAATCCCTGCTGCAATTCTGTCCCAAATTCCGTCTCCTGCCGGGGTCCCCACCGGTAACCTTCTGTTCTCTCCTTGGCAGAAGGGAGCCGTCCCCCTTCCAGACGCAGCCTCCTCTGCAGTCCCCCTCCGAACATTCACTGTTGATACTTTGTGCAAGCTTTTCCGAATCTACTCCAATTTCCTGCGGGGAAAGCTGACGCTGTACACAGGGGAGGCCTGCAGGAGAGGGGACAGGTGACCCGGTGCTCCCACCCCGGGCACGTCCACCACCTCGCTCACCACCACTGCCTGTGCCACGCCTTCTGCACCTCCACTCCCAACCCCTGTCGATGGGCCATCAGCTCAGCGCCAGACTGTCCCACGGACACTCCAGGGCCAGCGGTGATATCTCAGGGGCTAGAGGAACTGTTCAGAGCTCAACTCAGATCTAAGGATGTCACAGGGCCAGCCTGAGTCTCCAAAGCAGGAGGAATTCAGAGAGTTCAACTTAAACTTGGGGACAGCGCCATGCTGGGGAGACACTGATACTCATCTCAGTGCCTTGCAGAACCGTGATGCTGCGTGATGCTGGGACAAGCTGGAGGGCAAATAATTCCTTTTGCACCTAGCAAGCAGGGACAGGATGGACTGGAGAATTTAGGGGGCAAGCCATGAATTCTCTGGGTCTCATGGGGACTCCGTGACAGCAGAGCCCGCTGGATAAGGAGGGTGGTGGGAGCTGTGAAGATGGGATGGGGGCTGGCTCCTGGCTCTCACTGGGTCCAAGTCTTGTGTATTTTTCAATTTCACTGGCAAGAACTGAAACCGCAACCTGGCTCTTGGCTTTTCTGTTTTCCTGGGAGACCCCTACTTCCCTGGCTCTGCCCCCATCCTGGCAGCAGGCAGCAGGTCCGGGAAACAAGAGGTGGAGGAGGCCGGGCCCTACGTGCTGCCTCGCATGGCCTGTCTGACCTCTTGACCCCACTGGGCCTGAGGCCACAAGCTCTGCCCATGCTGGTCAATAAGGTGGCTCCATTCAAGGCTAGTCCTCAGTAGGCAGCTGCCATCTGGCCCAGGATAAGTCTTTTTTTTTTTTTTGGCTGAGTCGCACGGCTTGTGGGATCTTAGTTCCCCAACCAGGGATGGGACCTGGGCCCCGGCAGTGAGAGCACGGAGTCCTAACCACTGGACCACCAGGAAAGTCCCCAGGATGATGTCTTTAGTGAGCCTCGGCTGCTGGCAAGGACACAGGAGCCAGGAAGAGGGGCCCCTTTGGGGGCTGGTGGCAGCTGCCAATGCTGCCTGCTAGACCCTTAGTATTTTCTGCCTCTTCTCTGTGGCCGCTTCTTCTAATGCCACAACCCCAGCAGCACACAAGCCCCCTCTAAATCCAGTGGAACTTTCCTTGCCTGGGGATGGTTACCATGAATGCTCTACCCTGAAACTTGCCAAAGGGGCAGTGGTAGATTGGGGTACAGTGGGAACCAACTTCCCAGACAACCATCTTGTTGATCAATCACTCTGCCCAGAGCTGCTGCAGGTGGTTCACTTATATGACCTCATTTTATTCCTCACACAGCCCTGGGAGAATGTCACTGCAGTCATTCCCATGGTACAGATGAAGAGGTAAAATATCTTGCCCAAGGCCAAGATGACAGGAATCCCGCATCCTCCCAGCACTCACCCCTTCCCTCTTCTGCTTATTTCTGCCACATAAGCCCTCCCAGCTCCCCTGGGATGGGGGACACAGGACAAACTCACTCAAACTCCACACTTGATCCCTACTTGCTTCTTTCTCTCTTTTTTTGGCCACACCGCATGCGGGACCTTAGTCCCCCAACCAGGGATCTAACCCGTGTCCCCTGCAGTGGAAGCACAGAGTCTTAACCACTGGACCGCCAGGGAATTCCTACTTCTAACTTTCCCCTTTCCCCTGACAATCAATTTCAAATTCCTTCCCAGAAATAATGTTTCAGCTGCAAAGTAACGCCCAAGAGAGACCTGTGCAGACAGCAAAAGCTGTCACAGAACTGTGCGGTAACCCCCGATCCTGGCCATTATCGTACATGGGAGGCGGGGGGATCAGTCTCACTTATATCACAAAACGGAGAAGTCAGCCTGCACCCCGGCAAATATGCACAAAGCAGGGAATGTTTTGCAATCTGTGGCAGGAAGAATATGGGCAGGTTGGGGGGTTGGAGGGTATTTGCCAAGTATATGTGTGTGAGAGGGTAGGGGTGAACTTGTGGTGGGAGGAGTCAGCCAAGGGCAGGACCCAAGGAGAATTTTCACTCTGGCCAACCCTGCTTCTGGGCTACAGTGCCCTCTTCAGGCCCTCTTGGGAAATGCTGGAGTAATCTACAAGCTATAGAACCCTGAGGACTCTGACCTTGTGCATTTCGATAAAAATTCGTGTTATGATTTCCACACGTGCCATCCGGTTCTTGCTCCACCGCTGTGAATCAGGAAAGAAGGAATCTCTCTCGCTGGCAAAACCGAAGCTAAGAGGCTTGTCCTGAAGCCCAGGGAATCCAGCTAGTAAGTTACAGCTGGGACCTGAACCTGAGATTTAGGACTCATAACCCCAAAGTCCTGTCCACCTTTCAGCCTGATGTGCTGCCTAAACATCCCCTGGATCTTCTTTCCTCCTGACCTTATTCCTCGACTTCGTTCAGACTTCTTACTGCTTTCAATTAAAGAAAAAAAAAGGAGTTAACAGAACCTGAAGTGTATGACCTGGGTCAGGTGTGATGGGCGAGTAGGTTAAGAACATAATTTTAAAACATACTTTAGTAAAGCAATTATACTGCAATAAAGATGTTAAACAAAAACATTAAATCACTTGTTCGACTACAGGACTTCTCACAGACTTTAGTGTGCTAGCGTGCTTGATAAATCTCTAAGGAAGGAATAGGGTTTCCTATTTCATGAACTTTTAGACAGGAGTCCTTTTCTTTTTCGTGGAACAACTTACAGGACAGATGGAACAGTTTTAGAAACTCTGATTTAGTAAATAAAAGAAATATATTTAAAGAAACATACTTTATTCCACATTTATGGAGTGCCTACTGTGTTCCAGCCTTTGCACTAAATGCTAGGAAACTTGGAAAGACGGTCTGTGCCACTCACAGCTCAGTGTCCTCCTAGAGCGGGCAGTGCCCTGGCGGCAAAAAGACAGGTGCTCATGAATGTAGGCATAGACAGGGCCAGCTTGGCATGTGACTGAGTCCTGAGAGGTGGGGGGCTGAGAGGCCTGGATGGGAAGAACCTGGTGACACCCACAGTACCTGCGAAGAGACACAGATATGCAAGGAGGGCATTGCCAGATTTCCCGGGTTCTTCAAGTGCGGACCAGGGGTGTAAAGTTTCTTCTGCACTACTGTTATGATGATTAACAACATATTAATCTCTGGCACTTACACGATCTGCTCTGATTCTCACCATCACTCCATGAAAAAAGAAGGACAGTAGGGCATCATCCTCTTTTGTCAGACAGGGAAAATAAAACTAAGTTCCTCCAGGTAAGTGACCAAGCCAGCTCTTCCAAGTTCCGGGTGGGACAGGAGCCAGCTCAGCCCGGTTCTGGGTCAGCGGGTTACATAACTGTTTCATGGAGACGCATTCTGTTTGCAGAGTGCTTTGCGATTTCCAAGGTGCTTTCCCGGGCAGTCTCACATTTGCTCTCCTAACCCCATGAGGAAGGCAGGGACAGGAGAGGATCCCCGTTTGTAGAGGTGGAAAACGAGATCCGGAGAGATTATGAATGGGTCTGGCCCAGGTCGTAAGACACTGAGAGGACGCGTCAGGACCGGGAGCCAGGCTCTCGGACTCTGGGTCCCTCTTCTACTAGAAGCAAGGATCATGGGGAGAAGAGAAAGCAGAGGGAGTGGACAGAGGGGAGGAAACAGCTTCAGTCAGAGAGGCACGAGTCCCATTCATTTCTCGCTACCACCTCTTTCCCGCTCCATCCCCTGCCCCTGGTGCCCACCTCCTCCCTGGAAAGGCAGAAAGTGCCTATCACCCTCCCCACCACCAAATCTCCCAGCACTGGGGCCCACCTCATCTGCCTCCTGCAGCGCCAGCTCCTACCTTGACTGCAGCCTCTTGGCTTTGGGTACCACTGGCCCGAACGGTCTTCCTGGGCCTGAGCATCAGGCTGACCGATGCATCCGCCTGACCCCAGCCTCCAGGCCACCTGGGATTCTCCTGGAACTACTCAGTCTAATGGTCTCCCACAGTAGGTGATTGTTGCTAGAGCTGAGTTAGCTAAATGAGGCCTCTCAGACACTGGAATCTAGGCTGAATGTTAGCTACATTATTTCCAGCTGGTCAAGGCTCATTCCTCTTAAAATTCCATCATAAAACTGTGACATTATAAAAGATTATTGGCAACAGAAAAACAGATAGCAGGATGGTTTCCCAGCCTATGTGAGTCATGCCCAAATGTCTATAAACTCCCTCCTCGATTCTAAAAAATGAGTTATTAAAAAAATTATACCACACACACACAATTTCTGGTTTTTAAAAAACCTTAGCTGTGCTGGCCTCTCCATCCTACAGATGAGGAAACTGAAGCCCAGAGCAGATGAGCAAAGTGTCCAAGGACACACAGGAAAGCCAGGACTGGCTGCAGTTTCCCGGAGTGATTCCCAGGTTCTTCCACATCCCAGGGTCCCTCACACCTATTCCTGCTAGTCTTGTCAGGTGACAAAGCCTCTGGGGCCTTGCCCTTTCCGGACTCCCCAAAAGGCAGAGCCCGTGGTTCCCTCCCACACCACATTCCTTCCTGTCCTGCCTGAGCACCAACCCCCCACGCCCAGACAGGTTGGAAGCTGTGACCGTCCAGCTCTGCGGCGCCAGAGGGAGGTCAGCGAGAGCAGCCCTCAGAGGACTTATTGCCTAACCTGGAGGGGCTGAGGATCAATTGGCTTCTGCTGCTTTTCCCTGGGTTAACCCTTTCCTGGCTTTGTCCCTTTGTTGAATGCTCTCCTAACCTGCTCTGGAGGAAGGGGAGATCGGGGTTTGGGCTGGGCATCCTTTACACCCCCAGCTTTGATGCAACGGGGCAGAGGATCTCTCTTTTTCGGGATTGACCCTCTCCGTGGGCTCTGTGGGTGCTCACTTGGGCAGAAGGAGTCCCCAGGACTCCGAAGGGGGTTGGGACTTCCCGCTCCAACACCCAGGGCATGACAGCACCGGCCCCACGCTGACAGCTCATGAGAATGGCTGGCCCAGGCAACCCTGTCACATGTCAGGGGCAAAGGCCAAGCAGGCACACTGGGCATAGATTTGACAGTAGGGACGGGGGCTGCCAAAGTAAAGGGAATGAAACTGAAGATTTCTAGGAACACCTGGGTGTGGGATACAGGAACTCTGGATTCACGATAGTTCAGCTTGCTGCCAGGCCAGTCCACCAGCCAAGACAGAGCCATGAGCAAGCGTCAATGCTGTTTTTAAAAAGCGGCAAAACCACCCTCTTAGCTGCATTCTCATGTACACTTGCTATTGATGAAACTGATAAAGGCAGATCTGCTCTGGCTGGGATGGGACCCCGCCCCCATTTAGATGCACTTCAGGGAACCATGGGACTTGGCAGGACACCTCGTAGGGACCGTCAGCACCATGCCCTTCTGCTGGGCAATTGACATCACTTCTCTAGAGCTCAGTTTCCACATGCGGAAAATGAGGACAAGAATTTTGCGATGAAGAGAACATGAGATTTGGCACACGGAACAGGCACATGAACATATGCTCAACATAGCTAATTATTAGAGAAATGCAAATCAAAATTACAATGAGGTATCACCTCACACTGGTCAGAATGGCCATCAACAAAAAAATCTACAAATAGCAAATGCTGGAGAGGATGGGGAGAAAAGGGAACCCTCCTACACTGTTGGTGGGAACGTAAACCTGTGCAGCCACTACAGAAAACAGTATGGAGTTTCCTCAAAAAACTAAACAGAGGGCTTCCCTGGTGGCGCAGTGGTTGAGAGTCCGCCTGCCGATGCAGGGGACACGGGTTCGTGCCCCGGTCCGGGAAGATCCCACGTGCCGCGGAGCGGCTGGGCCCGTGAGCCATGGCCGCTGAGCCTGCGCGTCCGGAGCCTGCGCTGCGCAACGGGAGAGGCCACAACAGTGAGAGGCCCGCGTACCGCAAAAAAAATAAATAAATAAATAAAATAAAATAAAAATAGAGTTGCTGTATGATCCAGAAATCCCACTCCTGGGCATATATCTGGACAAAACTATAATTCAAAAAGATACATGCACTCCTATGTTCATAGCAGCATTATTCACAATAGCCAAGACATGGAAAGCACTTAAATGTCCACCGACAGATGAATGAATAAAGAAGATGTGGTACATATATACAATGGAATACTACTCAGCCATAAAAAAGAACGAAATAATGCCATTTGCAGCAACATGGATGGACCTAGAGATTATCATGCCAAGTGAAGTAAGTCAGAAAGAGAAAGACAGGGACTTTTCTGGTGGTCCAGTGGTTAAGACTCCAAGGCAGGGGGCCTGGGTTCAATCTCTGGCCAGGGAACTAGATCCTGCATGCTGCCAACTAAAAGACCCCGCATGCCGCAACTAAAGACCTGGCGCAGCTAAATAAATAAATCTTTTTTAAAAAAGAAAGAAAGGCAAATACCATATGATATCATTTATATGTAGAATCTAAAATTTGACACAAATGAACTTATCTATGAAACAAAAACAAATGAAACAGACTCGCAGATATAGAGAACAGACTTGTGGTTGCCAAGGGGGAGGGGGCTGGGGGAGGAATGGAGTGGGAGTTGGATGGATAAACAAGGTTCTACTATATAGCACAGGGAACTATATTCAATAGCCTGTGAAAAACCATAATGGAAAAGAATATGGAAAAGGACATATATATGTACAACTGAGTCACTTTGCTGTACAGCAGAAATTAACACAACATTGTAAATCAACTAGACTTCAATAAAACACATTTTTTTAAGAAAGAGGGAGAACATGGGATTCAGTTAGGTGAGCCGGCAAGAATTGCTGTTTCCGGCTCCTGGAAAGCTCTCGATCCACTTGCATCCCCCACTCCTGCTACCTTGACATCAGCGTCCATCGGCCCCTCCCATCTCTCAGCTTCCACAACATCCTCTCCCGTCTCCCTAGCTCTGCCCAGCCCCTCCTTCATCCATATCCACCTGGGGATGCTGGAGTAGCCTTTTGAAAACGCAAGTGGAATCAAGTCACCCCCACTGCTTCAAAACTTTTGGTGGCTCCACAAAGCTGTGGCATTCAAGGTCCTCCAAGACAGGGCCCCTGCCCACACACACACACACACACACACACACACACAAACACATGCTCAGCTATCCTCCAAGTGTCATGCTCCCTCTAAGCTTGAATATTCCCTCTTCCTGGAATGTGCCTTTCCAACTTCTTTGCCTAGCTACCATCTCTTGGTATTTTTTTTTTGGCCACACCACGTGGCACGGGGGATCTTAGTTCCCCGACCAGGGATCGAACCTGCGCCCCCTGCAGCGGAAGCTCAGCGTCTTAACTGCTGCACCGCCACGGAAGTCCCTCTTGATACTTTAGAAAGCCCCTCAGGTGTCACCTCTTGCCAAAAGCCTTCCCTAACCAGCTCCCTTCCCTTCCTGTCATCAGTGACTTGAGTCACGGATTCCTTTTCCACGCTCCGCTCCGTAGCAAAGCACTTATCTGTCCAGCCCCAGGAATGCACATTGATACAGCTGTCGAGCCTGGCAGAAGGTGGGAAGGGGTGGGCGGCGGAGGGAGGGCTAGCGTTGGCAGGGCTGGGAGGTAGGGACTTGCTGGCTGTGGGCAGCACCACCAGGGAGCTCGCCTGGGAGGGGCGCTCCTGTCATCTTCTTGCCAGCAGAACCTTCTCCATTCAACTTCACAGATAAAACGGAAGCCGCCAAATGTGCACCGGCATGGCGCAGCCCCCACCGCCCGCCGTCACAGAGCTGGCTTGCCCGTCCTGCTGTTTTCCTTCTGAACTCTTCCCACCCACCTTCCCATGAGTATTTATACAGGCTCAAATTTCTCTTATTTTGAAAAGACCTTACCTCGTCCTAACTTCAGCACCTGCCCTCCGAGTCTCCTCTAGATGGCCAAGCAGCCCCAAAACGCTGTCCCCTCCTGGTTGGATTCCTTCTTCAACTTCCGCTCCCTGCTTGAACCCTCCAGTCTGATTTCCTCCCAACCAGGCCCCTCAAATGGCTTTCACTAAGGTCCCTATAATGAACCACACCTGTTACACAGGAAGGCCTGGAAACATCCTTGTTGTGCGCATAAGTATGCAGAATGCATGGAGAGCCCGGCCCACCCCCTCCCGGAGGGAACCACCATGAACAGCTGTCTGTGTGTCCTAGTTCCATCTCTACACCTCTACTCAAAACACGTGCATATGAAATTAACACAACATTGTAAATCAACTATATCTCAGTAAAAAAAAAACAAAAACACATACATAAACATATACCTTTCTTTGGGGAGTTTACATTAATGGGATCATACTATAATTTTTTTGTTTTCCTGTGACTCACCTCTTTCACTTAATAATATATCCAGGGCTTCCCTGGTGGCGCAGTGGTTGAGAGTCCGCCTGCCGACGCAGGGGACACGGGTTCATGCCCCGGTCCGGGAGGATCCCACACGCCGCGGAGCGGCTGGGCCCGTGAGCCATGGCCGCTGAGCCTGCGCGTCCGGAGCCTGTGCTCCGCGGCGGGAGGGGCCACAGCAGTGAGAGGCCCGCGTACCGCAAGAAAAAAAAAAAAGAGAGTATGGTTCTGCAGCATTAAGTACATTCATATTGTGCAGCCACCACCACTGTCCATCTCCAGAACTTGCTCATCCTCCCAAACTGAAACTCTGTCCCCATGAAACACTAACTCCCAATTCCCCCTTTCCCCGGGGCACCCACCATTCCACTTTCTGTCTCTATGAGTTTGACTATCCTAGATACCTCAGATAAATAGAATCATGCAGTATTTGTCCTTCTGTGACTGGCTTATTTCATTAGCATAATGTCCTCAAGGTTCATCCAGCTTGTATCAGGTATCAGAATTTCCTTCCTTTTCAAGGCTAATATTCCATCGTATGTATATACCACATTTTGTTTATCCACTCATCTGTCTATGGGCCCTTGGGTTGCTGTCACCTTTTGGCTATTTTGATAACGCCACTATAAACATGGGTGTACAAGTATCTGTTCAAGTCCCTGCTTTCAATTCTTTTGGGCATATACCCAGAAGTGGAATTGCTGGGCAATATGGTAATTCTAACTGTCAATTTTTTGAGGAGTGCCATTCTTTCTAATACCTGTATAATATTCCTTTGTATAAATAATATTCCTTGAATACGATCCAAACACACATCTCCTGGCAAACATTTAGGTAAACTCGATTTCTTTTCCTATTGTAAATGATGCTGCAATTAACGTCTTTAAGGTATGTACATCTTTGTGAAAATACGCACGTATTTCTGTGGGAAGACTCCTACAAAGGTAATGCTGGGTCAAAGATAAGCACATTTGAAAGTTAAACGGTCATTGTCAAATTATCTTCTAAGACGTTTTCACCAACATGCAGTCTTAACATCAATGTATTTTAGTGTGTCTACTTGCATCGTGGCCAACACTCAATGCTTCAATCTTTTAAATTGTTGTCAACATGAAAGTTGTAGTTTTGATTAGCATTTCCCTTCTTATAACAGAAGCAGAACATTTAAAAATTTTTTAATTTAATATTTATTTATTTATTTTTATTTGGTTGTGTCAGGTCTTACTTGTGGCTTGCTGGCTCCTTAGTTGCCGCATGTAGGCTCCTTAATTGTGGCTCACCTGCTCCTTAGTTGTGGCATGCAAACTCTTAGTTGCGGCACTCATGTGGCATCTAGTTCCCTGACCAGGGATCAAACCTGGGCCCCCTGCATTGGGAGCGTGGAGTCTTAACCACTGCACCACCAGGGAAGTCCCAGAAGCAGAACATCTTTTCCGACGTATACTGGCTGCTTGTAGGTCTTCCTCTGTGACTTGTCTTTTTCAATTCTTTGCTAAGAAGCATTTTCAGTCCTCACTTTACTCCATCTTTCCGTCGCCTTCGATACTGTTGCTAGCTATAGAACTTTAGGTTTGAAATGGTTTTCTGTTGGAATTCTGCAGACAATGTTCCACTGCCTCATCGAATCCGTGGTTGCTAGTGAAAAGTCCCGTGTCATGCTGATTCCTGATCCTTAGTATGTGACCTGCTTTCTTCTGTCTGAAAGTGTTTAGGATCTTCTCTTCAGCCCTGATGTTCTGAAATTTCATGACATGCCTTTCATGGGTCTCTCTGCATTCATCATACCAGACCCCTTTTAATCAAGAGGCTCATACATCTGTTCCGGGAAATCATCTTCTGTCGTTTTTCTTAAGTAATTTCTTTTCCTTTGTTCTTTCTTTTTTGAACCCTTCTGGTTGAATGTTAGGCTTCCTGGACCAACCCTCCAAGTCTCTCCCTTCTTTCTTTCTTTCCTTCTCTCTTGCTCTCTTCTACTGGCTTTTAAATTTCAGCCCTCATAGTTCTCATTTCCCAGAGCTTTCTTGTGTTCTCTGTCCAGTGTTCATGGCATCCTCAGGAGGGTGCCAAGCGAGGAGGGGCGGGAGTGAACAAGGTGGCCTGGGCCCCTCACTCCGCCTTTCTCCTCTCCCCCGAGAGCTGCTTCTGAGGTCCCACATGGCTCCTCCAGCCTGGACTCTGCTGCTGCTGCTGGCGGCTGCCTGGGGCCAGGGTCACATGCCTGCCCCTGCCCGGTAAGCTGGGCTCAGGGGGCAGCTGGGGGTGGTTCTGAGGAAGAGTGAGGGGTGAAGCTGGAAGGGGCAAGCGGGCTAGCGATGAAGGGCACAGCCCTGGTAAGGAAGGCGGGAGCCTGATGGGTGTGAGAAGGATGCTGAACAGGAGTGGGTGGAGCCCCGCAGCCCACAAGCCTGGACCTGAGACGCGTGAGCAGCTCAGTGGGAGCAGGACAGAGCTGAAGGGTGAGGAGAGAGGAAGGAGGTGCAGAGCCGGGGAGACAGGTCTGGGGATGGCAGGGGAGGAGAGAGAGGTCGGGCCCTCAGAAAAAGGACAAAACCCAGAGCAGACCCAGCAGACAGAGACACAGCAAGTAGGAAGCAGCAAGAAATGATGGGTGGCTTGGTGTCCTGGAGCTTGTTTGAGGGGATTTGAACGAGCAGGACTTGAACTACTAAAACAAGGGGCTGTTCTACGTGGCCCACACCACCGGGAAAAGGGCAGCTGGCTTCTCTGTGGAATTTCTAAGGTGTTGCTCATCTGTGTGTTCAGTTGGGGCAATACCATCCCTGACACCTACCTGGCAACATGGGACCCATACAGTCCCTACTCTGTGGGGAAAACTTGGGCTATAGCACAGGAAGACCTCGACCTGAAGGAAGGAGATTGCTCAGGTTCAAATGCTTAGGCGCTGCTGTGAGAAATCCCGTACAAAGAAACTGGTTCTTTCTCATGCAAGAGAACCCCACGTGACATCCAGGGCATAGAGGGGTGGAGGGACCTGTGGGGATGTGAGGAACTTGGAGGGGAGATGCTTTCTAGGAGACAGATGACAACTTAAGGTGAGAAGGCTGTGAGTGACCTTTTTGAAAACCTTCAAGTAAATATACGTCACTGCATACACGTTGATACAATATGAATAAAAAGAAAGGAACAATCCTCTAGAAAGCTCACAATCCTGGAGGCTTAACAGTTCTTGGTAACGACGAGGATCACTTTTTTTTTTTTTTTCTCTCTGTCTCCAAATCAATGCCAAGGAAAGAGAAGCCTCTGGATTGGAAGCCCGTCTCTCGCAGCTCGAGGGAAAACTGTGAGTTGGAACCCGGGGCTGCTCAGTCCCTCCCAGGGGTGGCCACCCCAGGTGCCCTCAGGCAGGGTGATGACATAAATATGTAATAAATGTGTGAAGGGCAGTCCTCAGAGGATGGAGGGGGGAGGGAACCGGGGAGGAGTAGAGTACAAGTCCCGCCTGAAAGATCCACATTCAAACGAACAACAACAAAATGTATGCTGCCCAGACAAGCCTGCCTGACTGCGACCTCCGTTTGCAACCCCTAACCTAGTCATTCTGCCCCTCACCGAGCCCAGCCCTGAATTTCTCCTAAGAGAAGACTTATTTCTCAGCTTCTCTTTCCCAAATCTCTGCTCTGGACCCTAAATCTTAGTGGCCACCTTGCAACCCTGCTCTGCTTCCCTCCCCCCACCTCCTACACCCCCAGCCCCATTGGCTCTGCAGCCGACCCCCTCCCCTCTGCCTTCTCCTGGCCTCACAGTGGCCCTTTCTTCCCAGCCGTTCTCACCCAGTGTGATTTTGAGGATGACTCCAGACCCCTCTGTGATTGGAGCCAAGTGTCCAAAGATGACGGGGCCTGGACTCGGGCCAGTGAGCCCTCCCCCACCAGCAGCACCGCGCCCCCCGGCGGGTACCCCAATGGAGGTGAGGAAGCGGAAGGTTTAGGGAGGCATCTGGGAGGTGGACGCTGGCGGATCTGGGTGCAGGGAGGTGGCCGGAAGTGATACCTGGGCTCTGGGAAGGGGGGGCCGCAGGGCCTCACGATCCCTGGCTCTGCCTCCCCCAGAGGGCTACTACCTGCACATGGACTCCAACATCTTCCGCCCGGGCGGGGTGGCCCGCCTGCGCAGCCCCCCCGTATGGGAGCAAGGCCTCCTCTGTGTGCGCTTCGCATACTACATGTTCGGGCTGTCGTGGGGCGCCCAGCTCAAGCTGCTGTTGACCACAGACCCCAAGGGCAAGCGCCCCAACGTGCTCTGGACACACAGGAACGCCCAGAGCCCCTCCTGGATACCCGCCTCCGTCACGGTGCCCATCGGGCGCATCCTGCCCAGTTGGGTGAGGCCGAAGTTAAAGCCTGGGGTCCCAGTGGGAATCTGGCTGTGGGGAGTCCAGGAGGGGCTGGGCTGGGACAAGGAGGGGGCACGGGGGCTGGGCCACCTGAATTCAGGCAGGAAAGTGGGAGCCCGAGGCAAAGGGGCTCACAGCGTGGGTGATCCCCCTTCCCTCCCGCAGCTGACATTTGAAGGGGTCAGGGGCAGCACGGCTTATCTGGACATCGCTCTGGATGCCACCTCTATCCGTCGGGGCTCCTGCAATCAGGGTGAGCCCCCGTCCCTCCTCCTCTTTCCCCCCACACCTATACATCTGCCCAGGTGGCAGGAGTTGCTCAGGGACCATGACCCTGGTTTCTTCCAGAGTTGGGGTGACTTGCTTCCCTTTACCTCCACACCCCACACCTTTGACCCCTGAAGCAGCCACATCTAAAGAGACGTTCTCCTGGAACACAGAATTGTGGTGACACCTGTCCTAGAGTGGCCAGCCATTCTGATTTGCCCTGGGCGGTCCCTCTTTCAGCACGGAAGTGCTGCATCTCAGGAAACCCCTCAGTCTCTGGCAAACCTGGACATCTGGTCAACCTGGCTGTTACCCCAGATCCATCCAGAATTAGCACTCTAGGCTGACGTTAGAGATTTGAGGGGAACGAATTCAAGGGAAGGAACATTCCAGAAGCTGCATGCAAGGAGCCAACACTTACTGAGCACAGGAACTGTGCTAGATGCTCCCACACGGGGTGTAACTTATAACAGGCAAGTGCTGTTGTTCCCAGTTTATCGATGGGGAAACTGAGGTTTGGGCAGCCTAAGTAGTCCGTGCCAGGAACACAGCCGCTGGAGAGCAAGTCCATACCTGGCTTGCAAGCCAGCCGTGGCTCACATTAGGACCCAGACTGGGACTCAAGAGTTCTGACTCCAGACTGAGGCATACTTTTCTTTTTTTAAATTTTTATCTTATGTTGGAGTATAGTTGATTAACAATGTTGTGTTTGAGGCATACTTTTCTGAGCTGCCTCCCCTTAGAAAAAGCTAAATCCTTCCTCTTTTCTTTTCTCTCAGTCTGCATGATGCAAACGTGCAGTTTTGACACTCCAAATGATCTCTGTGGCTGGAGCTGGATCCCGACGGCCTCTGGGGCCAAGTGGGTCCAGAAGAAGGGGTCAACGGGGGTGCTGAACGTGGGGCCTGAGGATGACTTCTCTAGCCCTGGTAGTGAGTAATGGCCCTGCTTCCTCCGTCCTTTGACTTTCTGAGCTTCTAGTGACCTTTGCGGGAGCCTACGATGTTTGCCTGACCACCCTACAATAACTCTCTTGGGATGGCCTGGGGCGAACGTCAGCAAGCTCAGACCTCCACCAGCTTAAGTTACAGGACAGAAAACAGATTCTAAGCACCCAGCCAGCTTCCCCCACTGCCACCCCAAAAGCCCTGCTCGGTAGACCCAACACAGCCGACTCCTCACCTCTTTTCCCTGGCACCCTTCCTTATTCATTCATCCAACAAATATTTATTGAGCACCTACAATATGCCAAGTCCCAGGCCCTGAGATGCATCAGCTTACAAAACAGACAGAGGATGGTGGGGGACAAGGAGGAGACAGTTCCTGAAACAATAAAGAAGTAAATTACATAAGCTTTCAGATGACCAGTGCTATCAGAAAAGAAAAAAGTTGAACAAAGTAAGGGGATCGGGAGAGCAGGGTAGGGTGGGTTGTAAGTTTTAAATAGGGTGGTCAGAGTAGATCTCAGACAGGTCACATTTGAGCACAAACTTTCAGGAGGTGAGGGAGTGAGCCATGAAATTATCGAGGGGAAGAACATTCTAAACAGAGGGGCCAGCCATGCAAAGACCCTGAGGTAGCAGTGGGTTGCGGGGTGGGTGTTGAAATGCAGCAAGGAGCCACGTGGCTGGGATGGAGAGGATGAGCTCAGACGGGTCCTAGGAGGGGCAGACCACTGTCAGGACTGATTGTGGCTTTTATTCTATGTGGATGGGGAGCCTTTGTAGGATTTGGAGCAGAGGAGTGACCTTATCTGACTTACGTTTAAAAGGATCACCTGGGTTTTTTGTATGAGAATCCACAGAAGGGACGGGGCAAGGACAGAGGCCATTCTTCCCCATCCTTCCCTCCCCCCAAATCCTTGCTCTCCTTCCTCTGATCTTTCCTGCTTCCTGAGGTTTGCTTTCTAGAAAGACCTGGTGAAAACCCCACCCCACGTTAATTCTAAGCCCGTGGAGAGTAGGGCAGGGCCAGGCCATCTCTGCCTCCCCCTTAGTATTTAGCACCAAATCCCATGCCCAGCAGTTTCAGTAAACGTTGTTGGGTTTGTTTGTTTGTTTGTTTCCATTTCCTCTCTCTTCCTTTTTCCACCTTGCTCCCTTCCTTACGTTTTTCCATCTTTCCTCTTTTTCTCCCGCATCTCCTTTTCCATCTCTCAGACGTCCCAGTATCGACACTTGCTGCGTTCTTCCACCATTTTACTCTTTCC
>NW_006796716.1:4344696-4357812 GCF_000442215.2 Lipotes vexillifer | reverse complement strand
TCTTTCCCTCCTTCCCTGTTGGCTCTTTTCTTTTCTCTCGCAGTTCTGCCCACTCCCTCCTCTTCAGCCGTCTTCTCTCCCTCTCAGAAGCTCACCTTTCCGGGCTTCACTCTCCAGGCAGAACCCCGTGGGGCGTCCGGCACGTGCGTGCGCGCGGTCGGAGGCCTCTTTAATTTCCCCCCTCCTTCCCACGGCTACCAGTTGCGTCACGGAGCGAGGTCCAGGCTGATTGGCTGCGTGAGCTGGCGGCAGGGGGCAGGAGATCCCTGCGGGTCAGCATCAGATCGGGACTCTCAGCACTTTGCGTGAGGCAGCTATGTCCAGTGGGTTAAGAAAAGGAAGAGGATGTGACTGTGGGGGGGACCTCAAAAGTCTGAATCCAAAGGACAGGATTCTGGCTGCTTCTGAGAGGATGCCGCGTTTCCTGGGCGGCGCCCGCGTCCTCACCCAGACCTGCCAAGCACTTCTGGAAGGAACCAAGGCCTCAGCCAGTCGTGTGATGGGTTTAGGCCCATCTCAGCGCCGGCTGACCCTAGGCAACTGTTAGGGCTCCCCAGGGCCGGGCTCCCTGCCCTCGCAGCCCCTATCCCTGTGCCATCCCCCACTTTACTGGCCTTTTCCTTCCCAGGTGGCTTCTACATGGTCCTGGACCCCAAGAATGCAAAACCAAGGCAGAGCTCTGCCCTCCTGAGCCCTCTGATCCAGTCCTTCGGCTGCCTGAGCCTGTCCTTTCACTACACCCTACGTGGCCAGTCTCCTGGCGCAGCCCTCACGGTCTATGCTTCTGACTTGGGTGAGAGTGACAACGTCATGGCATTTACACTGTCCTGAGGCTCTTCTCGCAGGGTTGGGTTGACGAGGAAACGTGGGGGCATCTCTTGGGGTCTAGGGAAATCTGGGATACTTGCAAGATGAGTCTGCGGAGTGGAATTTGGGAGCGGAAGGCACAGGGTTCTGGAAAAATAGATAAAAACGCCAGGAGAGTGAGAGAGAGGACGTGCTTGCACATAGAGGAGGGGAATCCACTCCAAGTGGTCCCTCTGCTACTCATCCTTCTGAGTATAGGTTTGAAGTCATTTTCCAGCCCTGAGTCATCTCACTGCTCTCTTGGGTTCCTTCCATTGTAGGCAGCCTCCGGAAACACACACTCTTTTCAGGACAACCCGGACCCAACTGGCAGCCTGTTTCTGTCAATTACACAGGCCAGGGACAGATTCAGGTACAGAGGAGCAGGAGGCGTCAGGTCTCCTTGGACGTGGGAGGCGCACCTGTTATTGACAAGGGCTGAAGGTCTGGGCCCTGGAAGCCGGGCGCCTGGGTCCCTGAAGAGAGTAAAATCAAATGGAGGGGGCTGAACATTTGGGCTGTTTCCTCACTCCCGGTCCCTTCTCCCTCTCTCTTCAGTTCACCATGGTGGGCATGTTTGGAAAGATTCCCAGAGCCAGCGGTGGCGGTGGATGCAATCAGCATTGCTCCCTGCGGGGGTGAGAGCAGCTCTGAGAATGGGGGTTGGGGATGGGGGAGGAATAGAGAGCATGGCCCAGATTTGATCTGGGCCCCATCTCCCATTTTGATCCCCCAGAGAGCTTTCCTCAGTGTGACTTTGAAGATGAGGCCCATCCCTTCTGTGACTGGGTCCAGGCATTACAGGATGGCGGACACTG
Organism: Lipotes vexillifer; assembly: GCF_000442215.2. Taxonomy (NCBI): domain Eukaryota; kingdom Metazoa; phylum Chordata; class Mammalia; order Artiodactyla; family Lipotidae; genus Lipotes; species Lipotes vexillifer. The sequence goes on along the minus strand of NW_006796716.1, from coordinate 4,356,148 downwards.
GACCCAGGGAAGTAAAAACACGCTCATCCAGGGTACAGGTCCCTTGGGAGCCTCCCTTAATGGAGGTGAGGAGATGGAGGACCCCTCAAGCCAACGAGTTACTGAATCTGCTCCCAGCGAGGGGGTGGACTGGTGTGATTGACACACGGTGTAGGTGGTGAGGGTCAGCCAGCGGGTGTTTACTGGGAAGCCGCCATGGGGCCAGAGCTGTGGAGGCCACAGAGGTAGAGTGAGCTGAGGATTCTCGTGGTTCTGGGGTCACTTGAAACCCCCAGAAGATCCAGGTATAGCGCTTCATTGAGCCCAAGGCCTCAAAATCCACTGGGTCATCTTCAGTCAAGACATTTACTGGTGCAGCCAACAAAGGAATCTGGGTTGCTGGCTTGGTTTTCCGTTTCTTTCTGCTCCTGCCTTCTTAGTTAGAAGTCTAAAATGAGCAGAGAACAAAACAAAACAAACAAACGAAAAACCCACTGCAATGTGGGGAGTTTGGGTGTTTGCATCAAATCCCCATTTGGAAAGCAAGATGTCGCTCAAGAAAGCACCAGACTTGTCCTCTGGAGGTTTCTCACCTTGCCTGTTCCCTTCTTTTGCCCAGAGGGTCACTTTGTCTACCTTGAGGCTGACAAGTTCTCCCAGGCAGGCCAGTCTTTCAGACTGGTGAGCCGGACCTTCTGTGCCCCGGGTGCAATCTGTGTGGAGTTTACCTACCACATGTATGGCCTCGGAAACGGCACGAAGCTCAGGCTTCTGCTGGGGAGCCCTGCGGACAGTTCCCCAGCTCCTCTCTGGGAACGAGTTGGGTCTCAAAGCGCTGACTGGCTGAACGACTCCATCACCATCCCTTCGGGACATCAACAGCCCATGCAGGTGAGAGACAGAGAGAGTCGCTCTTAAAGTGTCACTGTGAGGCCAGGTGAGGGGGACATAACGCCTGGGATCAGGGAGCACAACCAGGGCTGAGAGGATGGGACACTGGAAAAACAGCAGAGCAGAGGGTGCTCTGTGTTCCCTGTGAGATTCTCTGGCTCCTGGAAGGGGCCCGGGCCCCCGTTGCACTGTTGAGGCCAGAACAAGGCGACGTGTTAGCAGAGGACAGACCCTCTGCCCGGAGAGTCGCTGAGTTGACGGGGGTTCACTTTCATTTCTCTCTTGCTTCTTTCTCCCTCGTACCTTCAGCTGATGTTTGAGGCCAAGAGGGGCACCAGCACCGCCTTCATTGTTGCTCTGGGTTTCATCTTGATCAGTCACGGGACCTGTCAAGGTAAGACAAAACCCCAGGTCCCGGAAAGGGGGCCGTGCTCCAGGATGACCATCTCTTGGGCTTCTCTGCGTGAGCTGCTTAAAATGCAAGTCCTCTTGTGCTCGAGTCCTCACGCAGCTTTATTTTCTATATTCTGCCCACCTGTACCTTCCCAGCCCCATCAGAATGCTTGCTTGAGTGAATGTGACTTTGATGCCGTGGATTTCTGTGGTCAGACCCCTCACCTAGTGAATGGTGATCCTGAAGGGAAGGCTGATATCCTATTTGTTATTTGTTTCCTGTACCTGGCGCAAGATCAGACATATGTTAGGAACGGTGTTTGTCAGTGTTACCTGAGTGGAGGCTGGGGCGGGGAGGAGACGGAGAGGTGTGAATGAGTTACTGCTTTGAGCGCACCCATTCCAATTAGATGTGAGTCAAGGGGGTGGTGGTACGATTCTGACTAAACTCCAGGGATTTATTTTCTTTGCAGGACCTGCATCAGTAGCGCCTCCTTCCAAACCTCCCGTTACCTGCACTGGCCCTCCTGAAACCCCTGTCTGCACAGAGAAACTTGTGGCCCCTGAGGAAACACCCACCGTCCCCACTGAAATATCCACCATCCCCACAGAGAAACCTGTGACCCCCATAGAAAAACCGACTGTCCCTAGTGAAATATCCACGGTCCCCACCGAAAGGACCACCATTCCCACTAAAATGACCACCATCCCCACAGAAAAACCCACTGGCCCTAGTGAAATATCCACAGTCCCCACCGAAAGGACCACCATTCCCACTAAAAAGACCACCATCCCCACAGAAAAACCCACGGTCCCCACCGAAAGGACCACCATCCCCACGGAAAAACCCACGGTCCCCACCGAAAGGACCACCATCCCCACGGAAAAACCCACGGTCCCCACTGCAAGGCCCACAGCTCCCACGACACCCCAGCCCAGCCCAACTCTTGTACCCACCTGGCCAACAGTTTTTGTGATGCCAAGTACCTCCATGACCACCGTGACCCCGGCCACCACTGCAACCCCGAGACCTACTCCAGGTTTGTGGTGGAGCATCGGACAAAGAGCTGAAAGTCAGAGACAGTGATGAGGGGAGAGGGCTGGGGAAACGGACGCTTCCAGTAGAAAACTGCAGTCTCAGAGGAGAGGGGAACCAGAGACGATGACTTTAGAAAGGATGATGAGGACGACCCTGAGTGAGAGGGCCGCGGTGGGGGGTGGGCATGGGGGAGTGGGAGTTGTTGGGAACTATTGCCTTTTTTTTGAGATATAATTCACTGCTGTAAAAATTCATCCTTTCAAAGTGTACGATTTGGTGGTTTTAGCATATTCACAAGACTGTGCAGCCATCCTCACTTTTCCATTTCAGGACATTTGCATCACCCCCTAAAGAAAGCCCGTACCCATTAGCGGTCACTCCCATTACCCCCGCCCCCCAGCCCCTGGCAACCACGAATCTGCTTTCTGTCTGTTCGGTACATTTCATACCGTGGAACCATATAATCGGTGGTCGTTTGTGACTGGCTTCTTTTTTCTCAGCATATGTTGTTGTCAAGGTTCATCCAGATTGTAGTTTGTGTCAGGACTTCCTTCCTTTGAATGGCGGAGTAACATGGGCCTCCTTCCTCAAGAAGCACGGGAGTGGGGGGCAGAGGGGAGACAGGAGGAAAGCCGGGGGCTTGACGGAGGCTGTTTTCCCCTCAGTGAGCTGCCCGCCGAACGCCCACTACGAGCGCTGCGCCTGCCCAGCATCCTGCCAGAGCCCCACGCCCAACTGTGGGCTCCTTTGCAAGCCCGGCTGTGTCTGCGATCCTCGCTTTCTGTTCAGCGACTCCCGCTGCATCAGTGCCTCTTCCTGCAATTGCTCCTACAATGACAATTACTATAAGGTGAGACCCCAGGATGCCCAGATCCTCTGAGGGAGACTGCGAGCCGAACACCTGGGGTCCAGCGCTACCTGCTCCCCAGGTGACATGAATTTGGATCCATGGGACATTCCCAAGGGGTCAGCTCTCCGGCAGCTGTGACACGGTGGTGGAGTCATTCATTCGGTGTGTGTTTTTTTTGCCTTAATTTTATTATTTTTTTTTCTTGGCCACGCCACACAGCATGTGGGATCTTAGTTCCCTGACCAGGGATTGAACCTGTGCCCCTTGCAGTGGAAGTGCGGAGTCTTAACCACTGGACCACCAGGGAAGTCCCTCGGCTCTGTTCACACAATAAATGCTTGTTAAGCACCTGCTTTGGCCCAGCCTGACACTAGGCTGTGTGGAAGATCCTGTCAGCCCGTGGCCCTGTCCTCGGTGCTCCTGGCAGCTTTGATATTTCTGTATTTCTCCGTCCTGCACTGGCAGCCATGAGACATTAGACCATAGACCAGCCAGGTGGTGCAGGGCCCTTATCTCCATCCTGAGGAAAGTCAGGGGTCCCTGAGTACACAGAGAGCCTTGGACACTGAGTGTGTTCAGGCATTTTCAGGGCAGAATGAGGCATTCCAGAACCTTCTTCCAACGGAACTTGCAAATTTTGATAGGCTAGGTCAAAGGAAAGGAGATTCTGTTCTTGTCTCTCCTAACTGATGCCCATCCCCATCCCCCCGGGAGATTCTGGTGGAGCACAGGCTCTGGGCCAGCGCTGTCCAAAAGGGATGGCGTGCAAACCTCACACAGCATTTACTTGTCCTAATAGCCACATTAAAAAAAAAAAAAAACTACAAGGAGGGAATTCCCTGGCAGCTCAGTGGTTAGGACTCCACACTCTCACTGCTGAGGGCCCGGGTTCAATCCCTGCTTGGGGAACTAAGATCCCACAAGCCGCGAGTGAGGCCAAAAAACAAAGAAAAGAAAAAGTACAAGGAAACAGGTTAAGTTAACTCCAGTCATCTTCCCGTTTTAGCATGTAATCGGTGGTTATCAATGAGATCATTTACGTACCTTTTTTTTTTTTTTCCTACTAAGTCTTCAAAATCCAGTGTGTATTTTATACTTACAGACTATGTCAGTTTGCACCGGCCACATCTCAAGAGCTCAGTGGCATGTAGCTGGTGGCCATTGTATTGGACAGAGCCGCCCAAGAGTCAGGCCAATCTGAGCTCAAATCCCCGCTCCGCCACTCGTTTGCAGAGTGACCCTGGGCGAGGTTCTTTCTTGCCTCCTTCAAATCTGTTCCCATATCTATAAAATGGGCACAACAAGATTTTCTACCTCATTAGGTTGTTGTGAAGGTGAGATTAGATCCTGACACAGAGCAATTACTTAATAAATGCTAATTATTATTGTTAGCAATTTATGGTAAATATATGTGACCTGTAAAGTAAAAGTTCGGTCAGCTATTCATTAACATCAGTTCCTCTTCTCAGCTCCGGCGTTCTCCCCATGGGGCGTCCGAGTTTCTTGCTTGCCTCTTTGGGGGCCCCTTCCTCCTCCAGCCCTCTCGACCCGTCTCCCGGGCGTCCCTGCGTCAGTGTTGGGAGTAGCTTCAGCTGCAGCCCGGATAGAACTATCTGTCACAACCATCAGTACCAAGCATCTCTTCCCTCTGCCCCGGGAGACACATACGAACTTACTGTATGTTCACTTATGCATTCAATAAACCTTTATTGGGTACCTTCAACCCTCTCGGCATTGGGGTCACCACGAATAGGGCATGTCCTTGCTCTCCTAATGCTGTCAGATTCTGGGGGGCGCATAGGATGTTGGTTCGTTCTTTCACTCAGTAAGTATTTATTAAATGAGAACTCTTTGTCAGGCACTGTGCTAGGTGTTGGCGCTGAGATAGTGAGTAAAGATAGACATGGTCCCTCGCAGGGGCGCTTATCAAATAATCACAAAGATGAATATAAAAGTGCAACTGTGGTAAGTCCTGGGAAGGAAAGGTACCCAGAGGTAGTCAAGGAGGTCTGGAGAGTCTTCCTGAGAAGGTAGCAACCCTTGAGCTGAACTCCGCTAGTTGCACAGGAATGGGTTAGAGAGAGAGAGAGGGACACGTTCCAGCACAGCATGTGCAAAGGGCCTGGGTTGAGCAGGAATATCTGCTAGGCGACGAGGAGAGGAGTCTGAGCAAGGTGAGGTCTGCAGGAGGGGAGGGGACTACAGCATGGGATGACAGAGTCTGCCCAGGAGCTACGGCCTCATGACTCCGGCCCGCTTTCCCTCAGCCGGGGACAGGGTGGTTCAGCCCCAACTGCACAGAACGTTGCCGCTGCCAGCCTGGCAGTCGGACGGAGTGCCAGCCCTATAAGTGCGGGACACATACAGTGTGCCAGCTGAAGAATGGCCAGTACGGATGCCACCCCTATGGTGAGACCCTCAGGCTGTTCCCATCTGTCCACGTGGGTGTGACACCAGGGTCCCCATCCCTCCCTTGACAAGGGGAGCCTGGGCAGGCCACTGGGTGGGTGAGGTGGGCCCTGGGGCCTGGCCTGGTGAACCAGCTTCACATGTCCCCGGTGTCCCCTCGGCAGGCACTGCCACCTGCTTCATCTACGGAGACCCTCATTACTTCACCTTCGATGGGAGGCACTTTAGCTTCATGGGCAAGTACACCTACATCCTGGCCCAACCCTGTGGCAACTCAACAGGTAGGCCCCTGGAGATGCCCCCCCACGGCCTGGGCGTGGGGTCTGAGATCAGAAGAGCTGGGCATGGGGTGCACTGGCCGGCAGGAAAGGGCCAGAGCCGCTGGCAGGGGCAAGACGGGAGCAAGGCCGGCGGTAGAGCAAGAGATGACACGTCCATCCCCAAGCAGGACTTTGTGAGGACCAGACTACGGGGAAAATGCGGGCTAGGACTCCTCTCTGTATCCGTCACTTCCTTGGCTGGCTTGGACTAGGGCGTGCCTGGCGGAGGAGGTCCCTGTCCCCTGGGGGGACAAATTCGCGGCACACAGCCCCATGCTGTTCTGGACGACGCCCCACTCCTTCCAGGATCCTTCCTCCCCTCTTGAACCGTAGAGCCGCCACCTTTGTGGCCCTTTATCCTCACAGGGCGCAGGGCCGGTTGGGGGTGGCATCCTCAGTGGGCGCTCAGAAATGCTTCTGGAATGAACCCCTGGGCGCTCTCCGCCCCTCTCCCTGCCCAGAGCCATTCTTCAGGCTGACGGTGAAGAATGAGGAGCGAGGACAGGAGGGCGTGTCCTGCCTGAGCAAGGTCTACGTGACTCTGCCCGAAACCACCATCACCCTGCTCAAGGGCAGACACACGCTGGTGAGTCCGTTCTCCACTCAGCCCTGCAGGGCTGCCGGCCTTGGCTGTGGCCTTGTCCTGCCCATCTCCTCCAGAGCATTCCACGTGGAGCAGAAGAGGTCATTAGCGTGGTGGTGGGGATCTGGGAGTCTGCTGGGGGTCCTCCTTGACCCCCGGATCTGTCTCTCTGTCTCCTCCCTCGGCCCCACCTTCCAGGTTGGGGGTCAGCGAGTCACCCTCCCAGCAATACCTTCTAAAGGCATCTTCCTGACTCCAAGTGGGCGATTTGTGCAGCTGCAGACGGCGTTCGGTCGGCGGGTGAGATGGGATGGTGACCAGCAGCTGTCTGTGAGCGTGCCCAGGTGAGGGGGCGACCCAGCGAGGCAGCTACCACTCCTCCCGCCCTGCCCCTCCCTCTCCCAGGACCCTCCCATCCCCAGCCCCTGCCATCCCAGGCGCTAATTCTCAGTCGGGTAGGAGACACCTAGCTCAACAGGCAGGCCTCCCTTTGGTTGAGGAGGGGGAGGAAATGCTTTCAGGGCAGTGTGATAGTAGCAGGATATATACACAAGGCTTTGGGAATGTTCTAGAAGGAGTTGTTAATGAGTCGTGGGAGGCTTCAGAAGGGTGGTCCCTTGACTGCAGTCTCCAAAGATGAGTAGCTCCCCAGATGGCCAAACAAGGGAAAGAAAGACTATAGAAATAGTGAACAGTCATTGCGGGGGAAAGAGTAGAATGTCTCAGGGCCAGCAAGAAGTTTGTTATGGCTGGAAGTTGAAGTGTGAGCAGAAGAGGATGAGGGGAGACGTCAAGATGGGTCGAGAGTGAGAGCTTGGGGCCCTCGCGCGCCTGGTGCCTGGCGTGGAACCCTTGTTCCGAGTCTGCACCTCTGCATCCTCCACCCACCTCGTGCCGGTGGCCCCCGCGACTCATCCCCTCTCTGCTGTGGTCCCTCAGATGCCGGAGGCCCCTTCTCTCCACTAACGCCTCCTCCTCCCCTCCCCCCGGCCCCCCGCAGCACCTACTCCGGCAAACTCTGCGGTTTCTGTGGCAACTATGATGGCGACAGTAGCAACGACAACCGGAAGCCGGATGGCAGACCAGCGCGAGATGAGACGGAGCTTGGTAGCAGCTGGCAGGCCTCGGAGGATGAAAACCACGAGTGAGGACCTCCCCGCCTCCGTCTCTGCCCTCCTGCTCCTTTGCTCCTTCGAGGAACCAAGAATACCGACTGGCATCACCCCTTTTCTCCTCTCTCCTCTGCTGCACACCCCCACGTCTGTCATTCTTCCCCCCGCTCCCGTTCCCAGCAGAGTTCATTGCCACCACGTTCACCCGCAGCCCCACCATCAGTCAGTCGTCCCCAGGCGATTGTGGGCAGCCCCGCCTCTTGCTCGCCCGGCTCCAAGTTTTCCCACCTCTTGGTGTTCAGATGTTCTCCAGTAGGGGATGCCGAGAGCCGGGAGACTGCTGGGGCGGGGTGGGCGTGGAGGTGAGCCTCGGTCCTTAGGGCGTTTGGGGTGGGTCTCTTCCAGGTGCCAGGAGAACCAGGCATCTCCCCCATCTTGCGGCACTGCCTTGCAGAACACTGTGTTGGGGCCAGAGTTCTGTGGACGGCTCACAGTCGCTCACGGAGCTTTTGAGTATGTGCGGGGGCCCGGGGTGTGGGGGGGGACAGGAAGGGCCATGGGGGCGGGGAGCAGGTCCTCCATGGCAGGAGGCGGGAAGTTCTGCCCCCTCATTCCTTCTGACCTGGCCTCTCCTCTCCTCAGGGCCTCTTCCTTCTTCGACAACTGCATGTTTGACATGTGTAATTTCCAGGGGCTGCAGCAGATGCTGTGTGCCCACATGTCGGCCTTGACTGAGACCTGCCAGGATGCCGGCTGCGTGGTGAAGCCCTGGAGAGGACCCCAGTTCTGCTGTGAGTTGTACCAAGAAGGGCCCCTTCTTTCAGACGCAGACGCAGTGGAGGGCCGGCGGCATCTGAGAGTGGTGGCACAGGCTGGGCGGCGCCCTGGTGGAGCCCCTTTGCCTCCACACTAGGACAGGGAGATCTGCAGAGTCAGAAACGTGCACTGAGAAAATCACACGGTCACCTGCAAACTCAGAAAGCCTTCCCGGGGTTTGCTCCCAGCTGTGGGTTTTCCAGGCAACACTTTCAGCCTGGATCCAGCTTGGTTTTGTTCCCTCTGATTTGGGTCCTGACTACACTTTGACCTCTTTTTGCTCTATTAAAGTCTTAATTAAAGCTCTTTGGGGGAAAAGAAAAAAAAAAGAAAGAAAGCTTTCCCAGCTACCTGAAGGTACGGGTATGCAGAGCAATGCATATGTGTGTAAATGCACACCCAGGTCGAGGGATGCACAGGTAAAATACACAAAACGTGCATACGGTACAGACTGGTGGGTGGGATGGCGCGTCATGACGGCCCCACAGCTCCTGGTCATGGCCCAGCCCTCTGGGGAGCCTGCTTTGGGGCCTTGATGGGGCCACATGGGTTCCCTCTGCTCCCCTCCACCCTACACAGCAATGCTGCTGAGGCTTCTGGGTCAGTCTGCTCCCGTGGTCCTGCCTCTTGGCAGTTCCCTGCAGGCCCCCTTCCAGGCCCAGGACGTGGAAGCTGAGCTCCTCGGTGGTTTCTCCCAGTCACTGTCTTCTTCTCAAGATGGGGCGGAAGCCTCTAGCCACCGGCCTTCTGAACTCTGGGCTGGGAGCTACCTTTTTCCTCTTTTCTCCATCCCGCCTCACCTGTGCTCCCTGCCCCCCCGCCAGCGCTGGCCTGTCCACCCAACAGCCGATACACCCTGTGTGCCAAGCTGTGCCCCGACACCTGCCATTCCGAGTTCTCGGGCATGGCCTGCCAGACCCACTGCGTGGAGGGCTGCGAGTGCGACCCGGGCTTCGTCCTCAGCGGTCTCCAGTGCGTCCCCAGGTCCGAGTGTGGCTGCCTTGACCCCACGGCCGGCTACTTCAAGGTGAGCCACTGGGATTGGGCCTCTCTCAGCCCTGCAGCCAAAAGGTACTCATCCCAGCTGTGAAGTCTACGGCCAGCTTGTGGGCAGGAGAGAAAAGGTGGCGGGTAGCGGGGGGCGGGGGGTCGGGCTGGGATTAAGGAACTTCGGGCTTAGGTCTAATTTCCCTTTTTCTTTCTTCAGTTCTAGTACTATTCATCCCTGCAGACCGGGATGGAGTCATAGCACAGTTATTTCCCACGCTGCCCAGCAGAGCCTGGGACCCCCAGTTCTCTCCCCTCCTATCTTCCCTGCCCGTCACATCCCTGAGTCACTTTCCCAGTTTCTCATCCTCTGAAGGCCCAGGCATGTCTGCATCTCACCTGTACTCTTTCTCTCCTACTGAGGGTCCCTTCCTCTGCTGAAGGATTTCAGCCGCTGCCTGGGCCCCGTCTTCACCATCTTCTCAGAGGCAGCAGCACCTGGAGCTAGACTCCCATCCTTGTCTCTTCCTTTGCCTGTCCCTCACCTGAGGCCTGGGGTGACACTGATGTCCATGCCAGCCCCCTCCCACCTGGTGTCCCCTGGGCTATCCCTGCTCGGTGCTGCATTCCAGGCTGGCCCACGGAACTCTCCTCGTCTGCGCTTTGCTCTCTCAGTTTCACCTGCTTTTCAGCCCTTCCCCGCTGCTCCGTCTCCCAGGCACTATGCCTGTTAGCCAATTTCACCTCCTTTGAGGCCCTGTTGAAATGCTGCTTCTTCCTTGAAGCCCTCCTGAGAAGCATCTCTAAGCTCTTGTGGCGAGTGCCGATTGTCTGTGTCAATGGCACGAAACTCTCCCTGGGTGCCCTGATCATCATCTTTGGGTGCAGAGTGTGTTGGACCATGTGATCTATCTGTTTACATGTTGACTGCCCTCTCTGGACTGTGAGTTCTGTTAGGGCAGGGACCTCATCCATCCAGCTCATTACTGAATCCCTGACGCCTGGCACAAGGCAGATGATAACTGTGTGTTGAACTAGAGAACAAACAGTGGAGTGACTGAACGAGTGGGTGAGCGCCAGAGTTCTGCAACTAAGCCTGGAGCTTTGGGATGACACGAATGCCTTCCTGGTGAGCAGGTCGGTGATCTGAATAGCAGTGCTAATAGATCAGGGGATAACTTATTTTCCTTCCTTCGGTCCGTCCGCCAGGTAGGGGAGCGGTGGTTCAAGCCAGGCTGCAGACAGCTCTGCATCTGTGAGGGCAGCAACAGAACTCGCTGTGTGCAGTGGAGGTGCCAGGCCCAGGAGGTGTGCGGTCGGTAGGATGGCATCTATGGCTGCCACGCTCAAGGTGAGCAGTCGAAAGAAGGTGCTCATGGGGGCTGCCCATGTGGCCTCGAGCAAAGGCATGGTCCTGTCCTAACGCAGAGAGCTGGAGCATAACCAGGGGGCTGGAAGGCAATTGCCCAGAGCCACAGCCACGTCTTCAAGGACCCAGAGAGTGAGGCTGGGGCAGTCCCTGACCTTGACCTCTCCGAGTCACACCAACCACCCCGATGAGCCATGGGTGCCATTCCAATGTGGACTCGCCAAGATGGCAGCTCAGGGTCAGTGCCTCTCTGAACGCCATCTCCTCCTGCCCAGGGTCCGCTACCTGCACTGTCTCGGGGGACCCCCATTACCTGACATTCGACGGAGCCCTGCACCACTTCATGGGCACCTGCACCTACACCCTGACCCAGCCTTGTTGGTTGAGGTCCCCAGAGAATTACTTCGTCGTGAGCGCCACCAACGAGTTCTGCGGTGGAAACTTGGAGGCCTCCTATGTCAAAACCGTCCAAGTGCAGGTCTTCAACCTCAGAATCTCCATGATCAAAGGCCGCAAGGTCCTGGTGCGTGCCTGAGCCGGCCTCCCTGGCCCCACCCCCAGCCCACGCTGCATCTCTTCTCCACGTCTCCTTGCCTGCAGGCCCACCTGTCTGGCAGACGCAGCCCCGGTCTCTGAGACACCCCCGCCACCCCCTCCTGCCCCCTGGTCTTGGCCTCGTTGTTGTCCTTGTCCCAGGCGCTTTT
>NW_006796716.1:4335725-4344243 GCF_000442215.2 Lipotes vexillifer | reverse complement strand
CTTGTCCCAGGCGCTTTTCCCTACAGCGTCCTCCCTGTGTCTGTAGCTGGACGGTCGCCGGGTGGCCCTGCCCGTGTGGCCTGCACAAGGCCGGGTGAACGTGAGGTCCAGTGGCTCCTTTATCCTCCTCTACACGGACTTTGGGCTTCAAGTTCGCTATGACGGGAACCACCTGGTGGAAGTGACCGTGCCCTCCTCCTACGCTGGCCGGCTCTGCGGGATGTGCGGTGAGTTCCTAGGGCACCTACAGGTGAGGCCGGGGTCATGGGCTGGAGCCTGTCCCGGTCCTGCTCATCCACACATCTGATTAGGCGTCCTTGGTGCTTGTCGACCTCTTACGTGGTTGAAGGTGTCGTGCGCTAGGGTAGGCATGAAGGGAAGCCGAAGATGAAGGAAGAGAAAGGGCTCATCCTGGTTGGTTGCGTGAAGAGGGCGGGATGCTTCTTGGTCCCGGGGCTGAGTTCAAGGCCTCTGCTGACTGCTCTGTCCTGCAGGGAACTTCAACAACAACAGCCTAGATGACAATCTGCAGCCAGATAAAAGGCCTGCAGTCAGCTCCGTGCACCTGGGGGCCTCCTGGAAGCTAAATGAGTTATCTGAAACTGGGTGAGCCAGAACGGGGGCGGGGTGGGGGGGAGCTGGACCAGGGAAGGAGGCTTGGTGGGCAGCCTCGAGGTGTTCCCTGTGCATGCCCAGTCTTTCCTGGAGTTGATGACTGATCTGTCTCTTGGGAAGTCCACCCTGAGATCTAACCTTTTGCTTTCCTGCTGCATCTGCTGACCTGACTACTTGAGGCCATCACTCTCCCGTCCTTATTCCCCTCCCTGTTTCCCTCTCCACTTTTGCTCTGGCTTTTGGAAAGCTTCCTCCAATCCTAAACTCCTGTCCTTTCCCCTTCTCCTCTGTCAGCTGCTTTGCTGCGGGTGGCAAGCCCCCCAGGTGCCTGGGGAAGAAAGTGACAGAGGCCTGGAATAAGAACTGTGATATCTTAATGAACCCTCAGGGTAAGCCACGCAGGGGGCCCCTTTTTGCTCCCCCGGGGGGCAGGAGACAGAGGAGGGGCACTGCGCAGGGAGGGAGGAAGGGTGAGACAGGAAGTAGTGGCCCTCGAGAGGCAGGCAGAGGGAATGCAGAGGCAGAGGCCACCTGGGAACGCTGACGGATCTGTGGGGTTTTTGCATCTCAGGCAGTAGGTTCTCAATAATTACGGGTTTTGATGGAAATGGATGTTGAATTTGCCCCAGAGCAGCCGCGTGGTTCTGCTCCCTCCCCAAGCTTAGTCTCACCTACGTTTCATCCAGGACCCTTCTCCCAGTGCCACGGGGTGGTGGCCCCGCACTCCAGCTTCACCAGTTGCATGTATGGCCAGTGTGGGACCAAGGGCGACGCCTTGACCCTGTGCCGCTCCCTGCAGGCCTACGCGTCCCTGTGCGCCCGCGCAGGCCAGGCCCTCGCCTGGCGGAACAGCACCTTCTGCCGTGAGTGACCTGACAGCCAGGAGGAGTCCCCGGAGCCCTGCCCTCTCTTCCTCTCCCTAAATTCTGCTCCTTCACTCTGCCCTTCGCAGCCCGGCCCCCAGGCCCCACATGGGACCCTCCTCTGTTCCCGCCTCCCCAATCTCTCTGAGCCCAGCCCCCACCCTCTATTGTCTGCCTCTTCTGGGAGCCTCCATCTGATTCTCACTTCACCAAAAAGTTCTGATCTCCCAGGAATTCCCTGGGGGTCCAGTGGTTAGGACTCCGCGCGTCCACTGCAGGGGGCACCGGTTCTATCCCTGGTTCAGATCCCACATGCGGTGGGGCGTGGCCCAAAAAAAAGTTCTGACTGATCTCATTTGGTTACTGCCTCCTTCCCTTCTTCCCTGGGCCAGCTCTGTGACCTTTCTTCTTTCCCAGAAACGCTTTTTTTAAAAACAATTTTAGTAAAACATACAGAACATAAAAATTACCATTGTGACAATTTTTGTGTCCGGTGGCATTAAGCGCATTCACCTCATTGTGCAACCATCACCACCACCGCCCCCAGAACTTTTTCATCTTCCCAAACTGAAACTCTGTCCGCATTAAACACTGTAAGTCCCCATCCCCTCCCCCAGCCCCTGGCAACCACCACCTACTCTCTGTCTTTGTGAATTCGAAGACTCTAGGGACCTCATCTAAGTGGAATCACACGGTATTCGTCTTTTTGTGACTCGCTTATTTCACTTAGCATTATATCCCCAGGGTTCACCATGTTGTAGCAAGTGCCAGAATTCCCTTCTTTTTAAGGCTGAATCATATTCCGTTGTATGATTGGACCCAATTTTGTTTATCCATTCGTCTGATGGACATTCCCAGGAACTCTTTTTTTTTTTTTAAGATATTTTTGATACGGACCATTTTTAAAGTCTTTATTGAATTTGTTACGGTATTGTTTCTGTTTTATGTTTTTGATTTTTTTGGACTCGATGCATGTGGGATCTTAGCTCCCCAACCAGGGATGAAACCCGTACCTCCTGCAGTGGAAGGCAAAGTCTTAACCACTGGACCTCCAGGGAAGTCCCTCCCAGGAACTCTTGATGCCCCAAGGTCAGAGAGCTGAAAATCACTCTTCCTTCCTAAACACCGATTTCTTCTTAGCTCTGAACTGCCCCTTGGGCAGCAGCTACAGCACCTGTGCCAACCCCTGCCCGGCCACCTGCCTCAGCCTGAGCACTCCATCATACTGCCCGTCCTCGCTGCCCTGTGCCGAGGGCTGCGAGTGCCAGAAAGGCCACATCCTGAGTGGGACCTCCTGTGTGCCCCTCAGCCAGTGTGGCTGCACCAGCCAGAGGGGCTCCTACCACCCGGTGAGAGGCCAGACCACAGTGGGTGCCGTGCCCTTCCCAGCTCCCCGAGTTTGGGGGCCAGAGGGCTCAGAGCCTGCAAAGGGGTAGGGTGGGCCAGTGCCTGGGGGCTGAGGGGCAAATCCAGAAGCCAAGAGCCTGAGGAAGGCTAGCGATAGAGGCGGGCAGCCAAGGGCAGCGAGCCTCATGGGGGCCCTGGAGTGCGGGCGGCTCCGACCACCTCTGGCTTCCAAGTTTCTATCGGCTCCACTGATGCCTGCGCCCCACAGGTTGGGGAGAGCTGGTACACGGACAACACCTGCTCCAGGCTCTGCACCTGCTCCGCTCACAACAACATCTCCTGCCTCCAGACCGCCTGCAAGCCTGGCCAGATGTGCGGGTCCCAGGATGGGCTGATACGGTGCCAGGCGGCAGGTAGGCCTCCACTGAGCATGGAGGAGGACCTTCAGCCACCAAGACGAACTCTCCCCAATTCCCCCTCTGTCAAGAAGGGCTCCTCGGGGTTCACTCATGGTTCCCCGTGGCAGCCGTGGACTTAGACGGGATAGTATAAGTCTCTCCCTGGCCGGATGACACCTGCCCCACCTCCTCGTGTCTTGACTCTTTCCTTTGTCTCCTTCCCTTCTGAGGCTCCCTCTCCTCCCATCCTTTCCTTGAGGCAGGGGAGAAGGCCTGTTCTCGCTAGAGGCTGGGCCACTCCTCAGCCACCTGTCTGTCCTCCAGGGATGGGAGAGTGCCGCATCCGCAGCACGTCCCACTACGTGAGCTTTGATGGCAGTTACCATGCGGTCAGGGGCACCTGCACTTACGTCTTGGTGAAAATATGCCACTCCACCATGGACCTGCCTTTCTTCAAGATCAGTGGCAAGAATGGGAGGCGGAAAGACCAACCCCACACTTTGTACCTCCGCCAGGTCCACGTGGACATCTTTAATACCCTGGTCACCCTGAGGAAGGGCCAAGCGCTGGTGAGCGAGGCGGGCGGCGAGGATGTGGGCTCCGGGGGCTCCGGGGGCTCCGGGGGCGGGGCTCTGGTCCTTCCTCCTGCTCACGGGCCCCGCCCTCCTCTGTAGACCAATGGCACACGGGTCACCCTCCCGGCGACCGCCCAGATCCGGGAGTCAGAGTCATTTCCAGGGACGGCTACATCGTGCTCACCATCAACACTGGGGTGCAAGTCAAGTTTGACGGCAGTGGTTTCCTAGCGGTCGAAATCCCCAAAGCCTATTATGAAGAGGTGAGGAAAACACCTGGGTCTCTTCGTAGGGGAGTCAGCCTGCAGGGAGGGGGGCGCCTTTCTCTCAAAGGGGATGCCAACAAAAAATGCCCTCTGCCATCCCTGGCACTGAAGATCCCTCGATCCCCTCTGCCCACCCAGACCTGCGGCACGTGCGGGAACTTCAACGGTGAGGAGGGAGACGAACTATTGACGCCTAATGACGAATTAGCCCTGGATGACGTCATGTATGTGGACAGTTGGCAAGACAAGGAGATCGACCCAAAGTAATTGTCCCCGAAGAATCTCTGCCTTTGCATAGGAACACGAGTTGGGATTCTAGACTGTATGGCCCACCTGGGATGGGAAGACCAGAGTGGTCCTTTGTGCGTGTAACTTGACGGGCAATGGCGTCTGGGTCCCAGGAACCTATATGGGGAAACGAGAAAGTCTTCCTGTCTTGGCTTCGAAACGTGGGAGGAGACCGAGGCCACGTGGAAGGCTGGCCAGAGCTCAGGCCAGCTTGCCGGTGAAGACAGGCAGCGTCTTCAGGGTGTGGTTTGGGAGCGCCAAGTCATTATCAGAGATGAGGCAGTGGCTGTCCCTATGACGACGCCCTTTCCCTTCCCAGTTGCCAAGAAGATGACAAGAAGACTGAAGCAGAACCTCAGGAGAAGCCAAACCCAAACTGCCGGGCAGCTGACCTGGCAAGAGCCCAGGAGCAATGCCAGGCGGCTTTTCAGGCTCCAGCCTGGGCGAAGTGTGCCACCCGCGTGATTCTCAGTCCCTTCCTGCTCAGATGTACCCACAGCCTCTGTGAGTTTGGAGGCATCAACCATGCCCTCTGCCAGTCTCTACAAGCCTTCGGGGCCGCCTGCCAGGCCCAGGGGGTCAAGCCTCCGATCTGGAGAAACAGCAGCTTCTGCCGTGAGTGTGTCTTCGGGCCGCCCCCAAACTGCTCCTAAACCCTCTTTCCGTCTGTGTGTCTCTGAAAGGCTCCCCCATTCTCCATTTCAGTTGTTCCCGACCTATTTCTGACCTCATTTTCTCTGATGTGGACCATTTACAGCAAGCTCTTAGCTAGTGCCCCATACCAACAGGACCGCACGGGCTGCTTGTCAGCAGCTCCTTTCCAAAAGAAATGTGATCATGTTAGGCCCCTGCACGGCTGTTGCCTGCAAGTCCAAGCTCCTCTCTGAGATGTTTGAGAGATCCTGCAAGCTGTGCCCCTCCCCCACCCCCTTTCCTGTGCGCCAGCATCACCCGCCTCAAACCATCCCATTCCCCACACAGGCCTCGCTTTCCCACACCCCTCCCTGCCTTTATACATACCACGCCCTGCACCCGAAAGGTTCTTTCTTCTCCCCTCCTGGCAGACTCTGAGGCATCCTCCTCTAGCTCTTTCCTTTAAAAAACTTTTTTAAAAATTATTATTCACATACCATATTCTTTTACCCTTCAAAAGTATACAGTTGACTGATTTTCAGGACCTTCACAAAGTTGTATAACCAGCACCACTATCTAATTCCAGAACCTTTTATTTTTATTTATTTATTTAGGCTGCGCCGGGTCTTAGTTGCGGCATGCATGTGGGTTCTAGTTCCCTGACCAGGGATCGAACCCCGGGCCCCCTGCGTTGGGAGCGCAAAGTCTTACCCACTGGACCACCAGGGAAGTCCCCAAGAACATTTTAAATTTTAAAACAGTGATTACGGTGTTTTTCCTATGTGATGCATTCCTATGGTTCAAAAACTTTGAAAGTATTAAAAGGTTCCCAGTGAAAAGTCTCCCTCTCGCCCTGACCCCAGGGGCCCAGGTCCCAGCCTGCTCTTTTCAGTGTCTGAGTATTTTTCCAAAAGTCTTTTATTTCTGCACATACAGACAAATGCAAATTTATTTTCTGTATTTTCTTACAAACAGCAGACGGGATACAGTAGTTTGCACTTTATTTTTTTTTCACTTGACAAACTAGCTTGGCGGTCCTTCCCCGTCAGATAGGTAAAGAGTATCCTCATTCTCTTTTGCAGCTGCGTCATAATTCATTTATCATAATTTATTTAACTAGTCTTCTAGCGATGGACTTTCTAGTTGTTTCCAGTCTTTTGCTATTGCAAACAGTGCTGCAAGGATAACCTCATGCAGATACAATTCTCTACGTGTGTGTCTCTTATCTGTGGGATAAATTTGTAGACCTGGGATTGTTGGATCAAGGATTGTGTGGATTTGTGCTTTTGAGAGATGTTGCCAAATGGCCTTCCACAGGGGTTGAGGAATTTACATTCCCACCAGCAACATACAAGAGTGCCCATTTCCCCACAGACTGGCCAACACACAGCATTACCGTGCTTTTGGATTTTTGCCTATCTGATATGTGAAAGATAAAAAGAGTCTTAATTTGTATTTTTCCTATTATGAGTGAAGTTGTGTGTTCTTTCCTATGTTCAGGAGCAATGTGGATTTCCCTTTCTGTGATTTCTTCATACCCATTCACCATTTTTTCCACTGGTTTGTTGGTCTTTGTTGAAATGTTTTATAGATGTCCTTTGTCTACTACAGAGAGTAGCCCTTCATTAGTGCCATGAGTTACAAAAATTTTGTCCAGGTCTCTTTTTTTTCATCTCTCACTGTTTTTTACCATGCAGGAAAAAAATGTATTTGTGAGGCCAAACATAATAGTCTTTGCTTTATGGCTTCTGTAGTTTGAGCCTTAGTTACAAACGGCTTCCCCACTCTGAAGTTAAAAAAGAATTTGCCTATGTTTTGCTCTAGTATTTGTATGGTTTCTTTTTTTTTTATATATATTTAAATGTTTGATCCATGGGGATTTATCCTGGTGTGTAGGATGAGAACTGAATCAACTTTCTGTTTATTTTTTCCCAGTATTATTAAATGACCAGTCTCTCTTTTTCCACTGACTCAGATGCCATGATTTATATTAAATTCCCACACGTATTTGGATCCCTCTCTGGGCCTTTTTCTCCGCTTCCACTGCTCCATTTATCTTCATTTACCAGCGGCACAATGTTGTGGTCATTGAGAGTTTAGATAGTGTTTAGATTTCTGGTAAGGTGAAAAGGGAACCCTCCTATACCGTTGGTGGGAATGTAAATTGATACAGCCACTATGGAGAACAGTACGGAGGCTCCTTAAAAAACTAAAAATAGAATTACCATGTGACCCAGCAATCCCACTACTGGGCACATACCCTGAGAAAACCATAATTCAAAAAGACACATGCACCCCAATGTTCATTGCAGCACTATTTACCATAGCCAGGACATGGAACCAACCTAAATGTGCATTGACAGATGAACGAATAAAGAAGATGTGGAACCCCACGTTCTTTTTTTTTTTTTTTTTTTTTTTGGTTTGTTTTAGAATTTTCCCAGCTTTTCTGCTTTGTTTATATCCTCATTTCCACATTAATATCATCTTGTCCTATTAAAAAACAAAACAAAATCCTGTTGGTGTATTTTTGGGGGATCGTATTAAATGTATAATTAGGGAGGGACTTCCCTGGCAGTCCAGTGGTTAGGATTCTGCGCTTCCATGCGGGGCACAAGTTCGATCCCTGGTCGGGGAACTAAGATCCCACATGGCGCGTGGTGCGGCCAAAAAACTAAATAATAATAATAATTAAATTAACTTAGGGAAGACTGACATCTTCCCATCTGTGAACATTTCCATTTGTTTGCATCTACGTCTACTTAAAGGGCTTTATTTAGCTCCTCCAGCACAGTGGATACCTCCCTGCCCTGTGCTCCTGTCACACCTCGTACATACACACGCCAGTCACATGCTTACTGACCAGATGCACCAGGGTCGCGCTGCTGCGGCTGCTGGCTGACCTCGGATTCCCACGCCGATCGGGGAGAACCATTTTTGCTCTTTTCTGTCCTCGGAGCCAGCACACAGCCCACGCTCAGTCAGTGTTTCCCCCACCCCCACCCCTCCAGCTCTGGACTGCTCCGCCCACAGCGTCTACACCACCTGCGTTCCCTCCTGCCCTCCTTCCTGCTGGGACCCAGAAGGCCAGTGCAAAGGCTCCAGAGTGCCCTCCACCTGCGAGGAGGGCTGTGTCTGTGAGCCCGGCTACGTGCTCAGTGGACAGCAGTGTGTGCCCAGGAGCCAGTGCAGCTGCAGGGACGCCCAGGGCAACTCCCTCCCTGTGAGTGGGGGCAGGAAGTAGGGGTGGGGGCAACACACCTTCGGGATGCCATGTTCTCCTTTCCCATGCCTCTCTCGGCCTGGGCCACCCACGCCTCTACCGCTGGCCCTGGGTGTGAAGGCTGGTGATGGGGCAGGGTGGCCTCCTGCCAGGCCTGGGCTAGAGGGTGCGTGGTTTGGGTTTGGGGACTGAGAAATGCAAACCAAGGGGATGCGGCCGGTGGAGTGGCTTTGATATGAATCCCAATGGTACCACTCACGAGTCAGGGGACCTCTGTGACCTCAGTTTCCTCATCTGTAAGATGGGTTCA
>NW_006796716.1:4327006-4335207 GCF_000442215.2 Lipotes vexillifer | reverse complement strand
CTCATCTGTAAGATGGGTCCAGCAGTACCTCCTGAGCAGCCTGTGTGAGACACACCGAGCACAGTGCCTCTAGGGGGCGGTACAGGTCCATAAGGGTGCAGGTGGCGCTGGGACTGCCTCTGGCCCGTGCCAAGTGAGTCATCAGACTGTAGGCTTAGGCTGAAGTTGTTGAGGAAAGAGAGCTGGCCCTTCCCTTCTCACTCCCTGTTCTTCCTGCGGCGTCTGCAGGCGGGTAAGTCCTGGTTCTCCGGAGGCTGCTCCAAGAGGTGTGCCTGCAGAGCGGGCGCCGTTCAGTGCTGGCCCTTCACCTGCCCCTCGGGCTCCCAGTGCCAGCCCAAGGAGGACGGCAAAGACTACTGCACACCCGAGAGTAAGGGGGCCCTCGGGGAGGTGGAGCCAGAGGGGCCTGGGCTGGGGGCTCTGGAGAGGGAGGGACCCGGCACGGGCAGGGGTGGGCCTAGGCTCTCAGGCTCTTACCAGCTCCCTGGTCGCCTGCATGATCCTCTCTGGGATCTGCTGTCTTAAGGGCAAAAAGAGGGAACCAGACAAGGAGATCCTCTGAAGCTGGGAGAGGGAAAAAGTGGAAGGTCAAGTCCACGGGGAGCCCAGGGCTAAGAAGGAAGGTGGCAGGAGGCCCCAGGCAGGTGAGGGGCTCTGGGGCAGTTACATCGCTCAGGGTGCCTTCCCAGCGTCGGCCCTTCTTTTCAGAGTCGGAGCAATGCACAGTTTATGGGGACCCCAGTTACCGCACATTTGATGGCCTCAGCTACCGCTTCCAGGGCCGCATGACCTACTTTCTGATCAAGACCTTGGACGTGCTCCCTGATGGGGTGGAGCCCTTGGTCGTGGAGGGCCGCAACAAGGTGTATCCGTCCTTCAACCCCATCTTCCTGCACGAAATCATCGTGACGGTCTACGGCTACACAGTCCAGCTCCAGACGGAACTGGGACTTGTAGTAAGAGCCAGGCCAGGCCGGGAGGGTCTGGAGAGGCAGGTTGGGCCATGGGAGGCCACCTGGAGCAGGTGAAGCTAGGACTCTGTGTTCCCTGGGAAGGTCCCAGCAGAGGCTGCCTGGTTTTGGAAATCAGAATCAGTGCCACACTCACCTCCTTGCGGGGGTTGCGGGGGGGCGCGCAGAGGAGGGCAGTGGGATTACACACAAGGTGGGAGAGAGGCAGGGGGAGCGAGAGAAGGGAAACTCATGCCGCGTGAGGGTGGAGCTGCGCTCAAGAAGTACCAGGGCGCCCACCTGCCAGTTTCTTTGCCAGGAAGGGGCTGAGGCTGCAATAGGAGCGGACCTCAGGGAGGCCTTTGCCACTCGGGGTAGCAAAGCTTCCAGCGGTATCTTGTTCCCCGGAATGACGGCACCGAGAGGTACCAAGATGTGTAGAGAGACAGAGGCCAAAGCGGCAGAGGGTCACCTTGATTCAGGCCTCCGTGCCACTCCCGTCTGCCTTCTCCAGGTCAACGGTCAGAAGATGACCATCCCCTATGAGCCCAACGACCAGCTGCGGGTCACCATGCGAGGCCATCACCTATATCTGATCACAGACTTTGAGCTGGTCATCAGCTTCAATGGAAAGAACAATGCAGGTACCTGAGCCTGGGGACCGGAGGGCTGAAAGGACATTCCAAGGATGGGGGTAGGGAAAACCACGTCTTGGGCCGAACGAAAGGACCTCTGCCTGGGAGTGGGGCCCCCGAGCTCCAGGGGAGGACCCAGGAGGGGTGGGAAGTGACGAGGTGGGGAGTTTCGATTCTGGGCCCCCTTCCTCCTGCAGTGATCTCCCTGCCCATCACGTACCGGAGGCTTGTGCGCGGCCTGTGTGGCAACTACGACCAGAACAAGAGGAATGATTTTATGCTGCCCAACGGTGCCCTCACCCAGAACCTCCTTGTCTTTGGCAACAGCTGGGAGGTTAAGAAGACCAAGGGCGGCCTCCCCCGCTTCTCAAGGTGACAGGGCTGGGGCTCTGAGCAGGGAGGCCCAGCCCGGGGTGGAGGGCCGGTGAGCGGCACCGTAGTATCCGTTTACACCCTGCTCACCCCCATATCCTCAGCAGAGGAGGAACCCCGAGTTCAAGGGTTCAGACTGGCCTGATTCTCCTAATTCCATCGTTTTTTTCCCCTCCCTCTGTGGGGCACCTGCCCTGTGGATCCCGGTCTGTGCCCGAGCCCTCCCCTCCCGTCCCCCCTCCCAGTTCCTCCTAAGTTCACAGTCATGGTGGGCCTCACCTGGCCCTTCACTATCTCTGCTCCAGGGAGGTACAAGAGGAGCAAGTGAAAGAAGAGGCGTCAGGCTTTCACGTGTCAGAATGCAGCCCGGAGCAGCTGGAGCTCATCGAGCACACATGGGCGTGTAGGGTGCTGGTGGACCCCCGGGGCCCCTTCGCTGCCTGCCACCAGCCTGTGGCCCCGGAGCCCTTCCTGGAGTGAGTCGGGGACCCAGGACACGTGGGAATGCCCTTTCTCCAGGTCCTGGGTCCTGTTCTCTGATCGGCTCTCTGTTGGGCACAGTTCTCTCTGTGGCCTTGTCTCACACACACACACACACACGCACGCACGCACGCACACACGCACACGCACACATGCACACTGTCTGGTGGGGCTTCCAGGGCCTCTTCTGTGGGGCTGGGTCTCCTTGCCTCCCCATCTCTGACAGCACCCAACTGTCCCTGCCATCCCCCCAGGCACTGTGTGTCTGATCTGTGTGCCGCCCGGGACCCCAAAGAGCAGGACGAGCGGCGTTGCCAGATCCTCAGCGGGTACGCCATCATCTGCCAGGAGGCGGGCGCCACCCTGGTCAGCTGGCGGGACCACACCCGTTGCGGTGAGGCCCTGACCTTCCCCAGCAGCGGGCTCCTGACCTCGTCCCCCACCCCTGGCCATTTCCGCCCTCTGCTCCGCTCTGAGCTCCCACTGGTACCCGCACCTTGGCTTCCTGCCTTGCTTCCCCCAGCCCTGAACTTTCCCCTTGTCAACGCCCTCCCGAGCTAACTCCTTCTGTGCCCTCACCCGAAGCCTCAGCCCCGGCACCCCATCACCCCGTCACCCCGTCACCCTGTCCTGCTCCTCCTCGCCGGTGCCCATCCTCGCTCCACCTCATGCGCTGGTGTCACAGACGAAAAGACACGTAAAGCTGGTCCACTCTTCTGGCTCCCCTGCCTCTACCAAGCTCTGGGCTCTGTTGGGTGACCTCGTTGCCCATACGTGGGGGGCCAGCCCCAGTGCAGCCACCTTCTGACTATGACTCTGTCCCCTCTGTCCCCTCAGCCTTGCCGTGTCCAGCCAATACCGTCTATCAGAGCTGTATGACACCCTGCCCAGCCTCCTGTGCCACCCTGGCAGCTCCCAGAGACTGCAAGGGCCCCTGTGTGGAGGGCTGTGCCAGCCTCCCAGGCTACATCTACAGTGGTGCCCAGAGCCTCCCCCTGGCCCACTGTGGCTGCACCAACAATGGCATCTACTACCAGGTCTGGGCTGGAAGTGGGAGGCCTCGGGAGAGCAGACAAGGAGAGCCAGACTCTGGAGGTGAACCAGAACCCCACCTCCCGCCCCTTCTCCCTCTCCAGCAGGGTGACAGCTTCGTGACCGAGGATTGCTCCCAGTGCTGCACCTGTGCCAGCTCGGGGGTCCTGCTGTGTGAGCCCCTCAGCTGTAGCCCTGGGGAGATCTGCACCCTGGGGAACCTCACTCGTGGCTGCTTCCGAGGTGAGCCTGGACCGGCCCTTTGTAGCGGGCTGGGGGTGGGGGTGAGGGTGGAGGTGTCCCTGGACCGAGGAGCATCCCTCCCAGTCCTGTGCCTGGGACGCCATCTCATCAGTGTCAGGAAGTTCGTGCCATGCGATCCCACTCTGTCTTTTTCGGGAGGGGCAAAGGCACAGGCCCTGCCTTCTCTGAGCCTCTGCTCTCTGCCGGGCACTGTGCTGGGCCCTTTGCCCAGCGTTAGCTTCCCAGGATCTCCTTTAGTCCTTACTCACCACTTGGGGGTAAGCACAGCATCCCCACTTTATAGGTAAAGAAAATGGAGTTCAGAGAGGGTAAGCAGTTTCCCCAGAGCTCGGCGGGTGTAGAGCCAGGACTGGAAACCCGGCCAGCGGACCCTGGCGAGTCTCTGTCAGCTGCTGCTTTCTTCCCTGGTGTCCCAGCCCCCAGGCCCCTCTCCCTGGCGCTGGGTGTCCTCTCAGAACCCCCCTCCCAACCCCTTCCATCCTTGCAGACAGTCCGTGCTTACAGAACCCCTGTCAGAATGATGGTCGGTGCCAGGAGCAGGGAACCCACTTCACCTGTGAGTGTGAGCTTGGTTACGGGGGACACCTCTGCACGGAGCCTCAGGATGTGCCACTCCCCAAAAAACCAGGCAAGAACTTCATCCCAGGCCCTGTATCCTCACAGCCCCTTCCCCACAAACAATGGCCACAGAATTACCCCATATATATAATGTTAACCTAGAATATCTATTATAGATGTATAATATACTATAGTATCAATGTCATATATTACTATATGAAATATATAATATTACAATATGATCGCTACAGATTAGCCAGATCAGTGTCCTTCAAGGATCTCAGAGTCCCTTTGCCCATCTCCTACCCACACACTCTGGAATCTTCTCTCTGATCCTGAGCTCCCCACTTCTGAGATCTGTATGCCTCACCCTGCTGTTATTCCCCTCTCTTGTGTGCCTCTGAGCCTCCAGTACCTTTTACTGGTATTCTCCATCCCAAACTGTAATTTCTGTGAGCCTCTGGGCCAGCAGTTCTCCAACTTTATCCTCGTGCCTAAGATCGGAGTGGAGCAGGGCTGTCTTGTTTACCTTGTTCATTCCAGGACTCCTCCCCAGAGATTTGGATTCAGTAGGTCTGGAGGGGGCCCCAGAGATCTGCATTTTTCACAAGCTCCCAGGTGACCGATGGAAGTGATGCCTGGGCTACTCTTTGAGAAGCACGGACCGACATAATACCCTGGACTCTAGGGGACCAACTGGATAAACATCCCCTTAGAAGGTTCATGGGAGTTGTGTGTCCAGAAGCAGGAGGGCAGCGCCAAGGCCTTGAAACCCCTGGGAGCAGCGGCCTCCTAGAGGCAGAACCAGCCACCAGGGATGTAGGGGATGCAGTCCCTCCAGGGTGGCAGCCGAGGACTGAAAGGGAGTGTCTCTCCCACCCCTTCCTATCCCACATCCCTATTTCTCTTCTCCACGCCCCAGAAGCCTCCAACTTTGTGGTCATCCTGTTGGGATTGCTGGTGCCTGTGCTGGTCGTAGTGTCAGCAGTGACCAGAGAATGCATTTCCAGGAAGAGAAGGAGGTGAGTTTCAGGAAAGGGGAAGAGGAGGGGCGGCTGGTAGGGGAGCAAACACGGGGAGTGGGCGCCGACCTTCAAGCTGGTGTCTGTTCCCCACGCCCTCTAGGGAGAAAATGCAGAGCCAGACCAGAGACGAGCTGCCAGGTACCGGTGAGCACCAGCCCCACCGTCCACAGCTTTGGCTCCGGGAAGTCGAGTCTGCTTCTAATACAAGGTTTTCTCACTTTCTCCTCAGATTTTGCTCCAGAGCATGCCTTCAAAGTCGCTCAGTTTTGAGTTGTCCACAGAAGGAGACATAAAATTATTTATTTTTGAGATGTGAATTTGTATGTGATTCTGGTGGAGAAAGGCTCTGTGAGGGGGGTCTTGAGGGGAGAAGTAAGAGGGAGACGGGGTGTGAGGGTCTAGGGCTGGGGGCTCCACAGAGCGTCCAGAGGGGAGGGGAACAGAGGTCTGAGGAGGTGAGGGGCTGTCTGTCCCTTAGACAAAGCCACGTGAGGGTGGGCCACCCGCCCTCCGGCTTCGGGGATACAGGAGAAAAGACTTCATGCCAGGAATCCTTGTTCTTGGCGGACTTGGCTTCAGAGCTCCCCACCGGCAGGTAGTGAAAGGTGATCCTGAGGTTTTACATTTCTAACAATGAGACTAAGGCGCTGGGCAGAGGCTAAGGACTGGGGATGTGGCTTTTTCCAAAGGGTGAACCGGCCTGCCTGTGACCAAAAGGGCCTTGGGTTTCCTATGGTAACTGAGGGTGGAGTCTGAGGGCCGGCTTGGGAGGAGTTTGGAGCTCCAACCTATTAGGAGTGAGCAGCTCACCTCCACCAAAGGCCAAAGTGCAAACACTCCCACCCTGACCCCTGTGCCTCGTGCCTCTCACCGGGCAGGTCCTGGGGGAAGTGGTGGGACATCCTGCTTGGACTCTAAGAAAAAGAAGGTTGTCAACTGGGGGTGCTCAGGATGTGGGACCCCCCAAGGACAGGGGATGCCAAAACAGGCAGGACCCTGGGTTCTAGAAAGGAATCCTTATTCTGTGCTTGTCCTCCAAATGACCCCAGAAGCCACCTTCATGTAAGGAAGCAAGACCCAAGTTGGTTGGGGAAAGGGCTCCAAGGGAGGGGTGCCCCTGGCCAGGCCACCCAGCCCCTTAGCTGGGGGGAGCAGCTCACACTCTGGAGCTTGCGACAGGAAGGCTCAGGCATTCTGGAACTGGACTGGCCGTGCTTTAACCTGGGCATCACGGGGCTCCCAGCGGCATGCCTGCCCCCACTGAGCTCCCTTCTCCTGCTCTTTGATCCTTTGCCTCTCTGTTCTTCATCTATATCCTGCCCCCTTGATCTCGGTCCCTCCCCTCACCCAGCTAAGGTCTCCTTATCTAGCCTGGATGTCTGGTTGGCAGCGAAGGAGGTGGCCTGGACCAGCATCCTCGAGATAGACTTCCTCCTTCCGGAAGTAGGGGGACCCAGACCCCCGCTGTCATCGGCAGGACGGACTCCCACCCGCCCCCTTTTAGGGGTACAACACCTGGGCCATGTCATCAAGGGAGGGGACAGAGGATTCCAGAGTATAATACTCCCGAAGGCAGTTGTAGAGGCAGGAAATCGGGGACAGGATCCCTGCCGGAGGCTTCCTGGGCTGGGAGAGGCAGAGACTGTGATTAGGGGTCCTGTACTGAGCCCAACACGACAACAGGGGTAAGCTGAGATGCAGAAATGGCGGGGCTGCACCAGCTTGACAAACCTGACCTGGTCCAGGCCTGCCCCTGCAGTTGTCCCCTGGGGCGGGCAGGCTGGGAAACCAAAGATGCTGAGAAAGACTTTGGGGGATTGACCCCCATCCTCATCTCATCTTCCTGTTTGGGAGGGAGAAGTTAGGGGAAGATACTCAGGTGGTTTCCCCTCCCTTCCCAAGAGGCTGGGAGAACCTGCCTGGGCAGCATCTTGAAAGGGGGAATTGTCCTCCCAACCCAGCGCAGCGTCTGTACACGTGTGTGTGTGTGTGTGTGTGTGTGTGTGTGTGTGTGTGTACTTGTGGGGGGTCCACATCCTCCACTCCAGCCTCTGCCCCTCCTCCACAGCCGATGCAGACACTCCCCCCACATTGCCTCTAAACCAACCCCAGCTGTCAACATCTGGCCCACATCTGTCTCTTTCATGTGACTGGACCTCCACCCCAGATTCCCCCCTCCCCCCTTCAGGGGGCTGTAGGGCCAGGCTCTGAGCTCAAGGCCTCCCCTGCCTCACAAAGCCCCCTGCCAGGGCTAGGGAACCAGGGCAGGGGAGGGAGGGCAACCCCATCCCGGAGGTGCCCCAGGCTATTGGCAGAGCCATCTGGAGCTGTTAGAAGCAGCTGCCGATGACTCATCTTCCACTGCCCCCACCATACCACCTCAAACACACCGTGGGGCTGGGAACCAAGCACCCAGCCCCGTCTCCAGACCTCCGACCCCTCTCAGCCTGGCTCAAAAGCTCCTTCACACCAGTCCCCACCCTCCACAGAAGTCTATTCCCCCACCCACCCCACTCCCAATCATCCCCAGAGCCAGGACACTTTCCATTTTCTTTTATTTATACAAAACAGTTGTTTTAAATATAATTTAAGAACCCCTCCAAGCACCAGTGTCTGTCTCTTGTTTCTAACACCACTGCCCCCCACACCCCCTCATGGACACAGCTTAGGGGTACTTGGGGGGGCAGGGAAATGTCTGGGGTTGTGGCGTGACCAAGGCACTGTTCTGGAAACACAACGATGGGTCCCTGTTTCAACTTGGGCAAAGGAGGCGATAAACAGGTGCCCTCTAACACAAAAAGTTACAAGGACGGTATAAAAAAAAAAGGGGGGGGGGGGGAAAAATAAGACCGAAAACAAAAAAAAAAACTCAAAAACCTTAAATA
>NW_006796716.1:4321748-4326534 GCF_000442215.2 Lipotes vexillifer | reverse complement strand
AAAAAAAAAAGTAAAAAGAAGGGAAAAAAAAAAAAAGGGGGGGGGGAGGAAAAATAAGACCGAAAACAAAAAATAAAACTCAAAAACCTTCAATATGAAGGCAGCAGATGGGGGAGGGGCATTTACAAGGGAAAACCGAATTCGGTGGAGACAGCAGCAAGGTTGGGACATCCAAGTCCAATGATTTTGTCACTGGGCCATGCCGCCCCTTCCTGCCTCACGACTCGCAGGCTAGCCCCCCCTTCTCTTTGGTCTGCAGGGTCGCTGCCCTTCAAGGTGAGGAGGGGCACCTGGGGGCTCTAATTGGGGATCAGAGGGAGGCCGTGGGGATTGTGCCCAACCACCCCCGAGATGTTGGCAGATTCCGGGCACTTCTTTTCCTCTGGTCAGAGCCAATCCCGAGGGAAGGGCTCCCACACCCTCAGTTTGGGGGTTCCCCGCTTGGGGAGCATCTCATTTCTACACTCCCATACTGCAGAATCCCCAAATCCCTTCTCTCCCAAATTGCCAGCTCCCCGCCCCCATGGGTTCAAAGTGCAATCCAGTGGGGCCCGGGGATGGGAGCCTCTTGGGTCCCCACCCGATTCTGCCCCAGGAATAAGGGGAGCGGTGTCCCCAGCGTGGGAGTCCCTGCCGCTCCAGAGCTGGGGGGCCAGGCGAGGAGGCGCAGGTCAGTACTGGGGCGCTGGTGCCCCCGACCCTCCTGAGGCTCCAGGCTTGGCCTGGGACTTCATGTGCTGGACACTGGCCAGGATTTTTTTCTGATGCCCCGCCAGAGTGACTCCGATTCGGAGCAGGTCCCTGGGGAAGAATGAACAGCTAGGTGAGGCCACTGGGCTCCCAGGGCGGCTCTCCTACCAAAACCCCATCCTCGCCTCGGGACTATCCGCCAATCAGAATGGCCGGCGGGGAAGGGGGCTGACGTCAATAGTTGCCAGTCAGTTTCCAGAGGATTTAGGAGCCTCCACAGTTCTGCGCAGCCGCAGTAAGGAGCGGGGCTAGGTACCCGCAGGGGTCGAGAAGCAGGAGGTGGGGCGGGCTGAGAGAGAGAGAGAGAGAGAGAGAGAGAGAAAGAGAGAGAAAGAGAGAGAGAGAGAGAGAGAGAAAGAGAAAGAGAGAGAGAGAAAGAGAGAGAGAGAGAAAGAGAGAGAGAGAGAGAGAGAGAAAGAAAGAGCTGGGTGGGTGGAGAGGAAGGGAGAGGACAAAAACAAACTGCTCCCAGCCCCATCCTGATGCAGGGAGCCGGGGATAAGGAAAAAAGAAGAGGTGAGAAATGGAGGGCAAGAGCTCGTGTCAGGGAACCCGTGTCAAGGCGAGGCTGGAGCAAGTCAGGGAGGAGGTGCCCAGACCAGATGGGGCAGACTGGCCCGGGACCTGCCTTCCAGGGAGAGGGAGGGCCTCCTGGACCCTCTGTGTCTGGATTTATATTCCTTCTATTTCTGTGATTCAGACCTGGCGCAAGAAGAGTCGTTGGGAGAGAAATGGAAAGGCAGAAAGGAGGACCAGGGAGAGGCCAGCTAGGGAAAACCAGGATTTGGGAGGCGCTGGAATCATAAAACCATTTAGCGTTAGAGCTGGAAGGAGCTCCAAAGCCTAGTCCAACCTTCTCCTTTTATGGGTGGGAAAACATCCAGAGTTGACACGTCGTTAATGTGAGAGCAGGGTCTGGAATGCAGATAGATGCACAAAGATAGATACAGACTGCGAGGTGGGAGCGAGATGGCCCCGGGCTGAGATGGTGCAAGGGGGTGAGGCGGGCACAGCTGACCAGGAAGAATCCTGGGGCTCTCAGCCCCCGCAGCTGCTACTGCTTTGGCAGGGGAGGGGCTTTAGAAAACAGAGTTGGCACCAGGAGTTGACCCCAAAGGCCCCTGCTGAAACTGTGGGCCTGATTCTGGTCCCCAGGCACCACCCCTCCTGGCTGCTTGGCCCTCACCACTCCCCCACCTCCATCTCCTGCCACGACTTACTCAGTGGAGATCTGGCTGACCAGCTCGAAGGAGCCAAACCCAGCGGCTGCAAAACTTTCTTCGTATCTTCCCATCTTGATGGCTCGAAGCCATTCACCCACAGAGCCAAAAGCTGAGTAGTGGGGCTGCCGCTGATCCAGGAGGGGGTGCGAGGCCCTGGGAGGCAAGGATGGGGAGGACACACTGACAACCAGCCTGTGTCAGGGTGGGGACGTAGAGCCCAGCCCTGGAGACGGGACAGGGACCATCCCACATACCACCAAAGGGACGGATACTTCTCAGGGGGAAGCAAGGTTCTCAGGGGATGGCAGAGTGCCGGAAAGAGGGCCCATCCTCTGGGGTCCTCACCCGCCATTCTCGCGGGCCACGATTTTGAGGCTGGCAGGGTTCCGGATCATCTTGTCGAGGGCACTGACCACCTGGGGGAAGCGGGGCCGCGCGTTCCGGTCTTTCTGCCAACAGTCCAGCATAAGCTGATGCAGGGAGGTGGGGCAGTCTGGGGGCGGGGGCAACCGGTAGTCCTGTTCAATGGCATTGATCACCTGGAATGACAGGCAGAAGCACTGGGTGAGGACGTCAGGGAAAACGAGGCTGCCAAAGGACCCCAGGGAAATGGCGACTTAACAGACGAGGGGATGGCTGCTACAGCGCCCCCTACAAGGGCAAATCTGGGGGGTGCTCCTGGCCAGGGCCGAGGCCCCTGGCTGTGTGGCTCAACGTCCCAGAAGCTCTTGAGTTATGATCCAGACATGTAACTTCCCAAGGCTGCCCTCCATCACTGTGTCCTTCTGTGACCAGATAGGCTGTATCGAACTCTTGGATACAGAGATCAGCTCCTCACAGTGCCACCCTCACCACCTCAAGGACCAAGCAGCGATGAGCTCTCTGAGAACCAACCGCCACCCGCCGCCCAGCCCCATATCCCAAGAGAGAGGACGTTCCAGGAAAGCTTGGTAGGACACTTACATCCTGATTGCTCATATCCCAGTATGGCCGTTCCCCAAATGACATGACCTCCCACATCACAATCCCATAGCTCCAGGCATCACTGGCAGATGTGAACTTCCGGAACGCAATGGCCTCAGGGGCTGTCCATCGGATGGGAATCTTTCCTCCCTAAAGATGGGGGACGAAAAGGTGAGCTGAGGGACTCAGGACTCAGGCATTCTGCCCCCCACCTTTGCGTTTCCCCCAGCTCAGGCCTCCTTCCTTTCTGGGACCCAAACACCCGGCTCCCCAACTCTGTTCTTTTCCTAGACACCCGGTAGCCAGGTTCCTTAAGCTGCCCCCGCTGCCCCCACAAGGTCTACTCTTACATCCTGTCTTGGACCAGAGCTGTCAATCCCTCAGCCTCCCAACTTTCCAACCTGCCCTGCTCACCTGGCCCTAAGAACCTAGTTCTTCTGCCTGTGCCCCAGCCTCACCAGAGAGCTCGTGTAGGTGGGATCAGAAGAGTTCTCCTCTAGGAATCGGGAGAGGCCAAAGTCTGAAACCTTGCAGACGAGGTTGCTGTTGACCAGGATGTTGCGGGCAGCCAGGTCTCGGTGGACGTAGCTCATCTCAGCAAGGTACCGCATGCCCGAAGCGATGCCCCGTAACATGCCCACGAGCTGGATGACGGTGAACTGGCCGTCGTTCAGCTGGAGATGGACATGGCGGGGGCGTGGTTCGGACAGCTCACCCACTGCTCCCCCTTCCTTCCATGTTCTAAACAGTATTTGTCCCTCCCAGACCCAACTCGCAGACCCACCTGTAGGACAGGCCTGCTGACATCCCAGGTAAACCACCCCCTTTCTTTTAAAAAAAAAAAAAAAAAAATTATTTTTATTTTATTATTTTTTAATTTTATTATTTGAAATCTATAGACGGTTTATTTTATTTTATTTTTTGGTCATGCATGCGGGATCTTAGTTCCCCGACCAGGTATCGAACCCGGGCCCCCTGCATTGGGAGTGCGGAGTCTTAACCACTGGACCGCCAGGGAAGTCCCTCCCTCCTTTCTTTTACCCTGAGCTCTCTCAGCTCTTACTATGGTATCGTGACACAATGCTTATAATTGTCCCACTTTCAAATATTTGCTTTCAGTCTCTCATAATTAGATTATAAGGAGACATTTTAAGATTTTCTTCCATTTAACCTAGTACAGTGCTTTACATCCAGGAAATACTCAACAAATGCCTTTGATCTATGTTCTCTTTATTTGACAGCAACAGAGAGCTGACAGTTACGAGTGTGCTCTGAAGCCACCCTTCGACAGGTGGAGATGCGTGCGTTGGTGCTGAACCTGCCACAGTCTCACTCAGCCCTCTTGGACCAACTGTATGCAGGATGCAAGAGAACAGTGAGGAACTGGGTGTGATCACTGGCCACAGCACCAAAACCAAGGTCTAAAGCCCGACCTTAAGCTTTATAGAGTTGGCTCTCACCAGGTAAGCCAACCAGTCATGGACAGTTAACTCAGCCTATCTTCTGGGTTCAGCTAGCACGCAGGGGACCCTCGGCAGCCCTCCAGGGCCAGCAACACAGAGTTCAGAAACCGAATTCTGAATCCACCCTCCAAGCCTGCACCCACCCCATGCCTCGCATCTCAGCTGGTGGACTCACTTCCAGACGCTCAGGGTAGAGACCTCGGAGTCTCCCGCATCCATGACTTACAATCCATCAGCAAGTTCTGCTGGCTGTGCCTCCAAAACGCACCCCAAACCAACCACTTTTGCGCATTCACTGCAGCCCCCATGACCTGAATGCCGCCAGTCTCCTCATCGGCTCCTATCCCCCAGCATCCGTCAGAGGGATCTCCTTAAATCACCTCCCTC
>NW_006796716.1:4312512-4321701 GCF_000442215.2 Lipotes vexillifer | reverse complement strand
TGCTGAAAAGCTTCCCTTCAGACTTCTAATCACATCCAAATTTCTAAGGTCACGAGGCCCAGCCGCCAACCACAACGTGATCCACTATCACTCCTCTGCTGACCTGGTTCAGCTTCACCGCCCTTTCTGCTTCTTAAACAGGCTGGGACCCCGCCCACCCTGGGTTGCTACTCTCTGCCCCCGACACGCTTCCCCCAATCTTCTCATGGCTGGCTTTCTCATCTACCCAAACGTCATCTCTTCTAAGATAGACCCCCGTCCCTTTCCTGCAACCGGACAATGGAACAGACTCCCGTATCCACAAGGGAGGGTCAGGCCATTCTGGCAGTGCTCCAGGGTCTGCCTCAGCATCCCTCGCGTTGGGAGCCAGGTAGCCTGTGTCTCCTGATGCGGTGCCACGGGAAGTACACGGCTCCCCCTGATGTAGGCTGGCCACAGACGTTTAATTTTGAACTTAGCACAACATTAATAGACATTGCTTCCCTTACAGGAAACACAGAGAAACAAGCTAGATGACCCCACAAGGAAGAATCCGATAAATCCAGAAGATAAGACATTCAAGTGGACAAGTGGCCCCAGCCCTTCAGTGTTATCAGAACCCCAGCAAGGGACTGTCCTGGATGTAGAAAAGGCTCAAAACAATAACCACAGGTGCAGTGCTTGATCCTGAACTGGATGCTGGGACATTTTGGGGACAACTAGAGAAATATGAGTATCAAGTGGGCATTAGGTGATACCAAGGAATTGTTGTAATTCTGTTAAACGCAATGTTACTTTGCTATGTAGAAAAACGTTTGGGGGACTTCCCTGGTCGTCCAGTAGTTAAGACGCCGCACTTCCACTGCAGGGGGAGCGGCTTCAACCCCGGGTCAGGGAAATTCCGCACGCCGCGTGAAGCGGCCAAAAAAAAATACAGTTTTGGTTTTTTACAGAAGATGCATAGTAAAGTTTAAAAAATAATAAAATTCATACAATTTTGTTAAGGTAGCAAAAATGAGCTCTTCTCTCTCATTTCTATGATCCTGTTTAATTTTTTTCACATCTGAAATCATGTTTACTTTTTGTAAAACCTTGTTTGTACTTGTTAATCTTCAGTCTCCCCCATTATGCCACCGGCTCTCCAAGAGCAGAGATGTCCACGGCTCTATCTCCCGAGGCCCAGTACAGTGGCTGGTACACAACGAGGCGCTCAGTAAATATTTGTCACGAGGACAGATGACAACCCCTCCATGTCCCAGGGTCAGCCGGCCCCACAGGGAGACCAATCCCAGGACTCAACCTTCTCTGGTGGAGAATGAAGGGTAGAGGGGCAGTGATGTGGGACCCACCGTCTGTCCCGGGTTCTGAGCTCCTTGGCTGCACTGCGGGGGCACAGGGTGGATGCAGAAAGCTGGGAGCAGGGGGTCTCACCCTCAGGAAGGAGTCCAGGGCGCCGTTCTCCATGAACTCGGTGAGAATCATGACGGGCACGCTGTTGGTGACCACGCCCTCCAGGCGGATGATGTTGGGGTGCTCGAACTGGCCCATGATGGAGGCCTCGCTCAGGAACTCCCGCCGCTGCCGCTCCGTGTAGCCACCCTTTAGGGTCTTGATGGCCACGCAGCTTTCTTTCTTCCCTGGGGCCCTCAGCCGCCCCCGGCACACCTCCCCAAACTCGCCTTCAGGAAGGAGGCCGAGGGTCAGCTCTCCTGCCCCGCCCCCCACCCCACCCCCAGGTCCAGCCCTGCAGCCCCTCCCCCCACCCCCACCCCCGACCCGGGCACCCAGGCGTCTTCCTCTCACCTGCACCAATCACCTCTTCAATCTTGACATAGGAGACATCGATCTCTTTTGCAAATTCCCTCACAGCCTCATTAGGGTCTTCGTAAGTGAAGGGGTCAATGTAGACCTTAGTACCTGAGGAATCAGGTGGTGCTTGTCAGCCACCACTGCATTCAGATGCCCTGGTCCCTGGCTCACAGCTCTCACCCCAGCCCTATCTCCTCCAGGATGGGCCTACCCACCGTGCCCAATGAGATACTGTCCGTGTTTGTCTGAGTATTCCGCTTCTCTCCCGTTGCTCTGCTTCCTGTAGCCGATGGGAAAGAAGAGGTAAAGCTGAGTCACGCGTCTCGATGTTCCCAGAGGGGAAGGATGGGAATCAGAGAAGGTTCCAGGTGAAAACAGGCTCCCGGGACATCGGGGGAGGCTTGCCCTGGAGCAGGAGGGCAGGTGGCCAGCTACACGGGGCTTCACAGGGGCCTCCAGGTGCCCAGAGCCCTCACCTGAGGCAAAGGACAGCGATGACGACGACCACGAGGACCAGCACCGCGCCCACGACCGCCGTGCCAGCAATCAGGGCCAGCTGCTCCCGCCAGCTCTCGTTCTCTGGAGAAGAACCGGTGATCAGGGGGACCCGGCGGGCCCGTGGGCTCCACTCAAGTCCCTCAGGGCAAGCAAAGAAGTTTCCCAGCCTTGGTGGGTTTGATTTTGTTGTTATAAATACTGGAAACCACAAAAAGTCCCACTTGAACAGAAGGTTCCAAAGGCTAAAAATGAAAAGGTTCGTAGCCAAAAAGTGGAAACAACCCAAATGTCCATCAACGGATGAATGGATAAATAAAATGTGCCACAGCCATTCAATGGAGTATTTTTCAGCCACGAGACGGAATGAAGTCCTGACTACAACACGGATGAACCTTGAAAACATTATGCCATGTAAAAGAAGCAGCCAGTCACAAAAGACCGTATTGTATGCTTGCGTTTGTATGAAAGGTCCAGAACAGGCGAACTACAGAGACAGAAAGTAGACTAGGCTTCCCTGGTGGCGCAGTGGTTGAGAGTCCGCCTGCCGACGCAGGGGACGCGGTTTCGTTCCCTGGTCCGGGAAGATCCCACATGCCGCGGAGCGGCTGGGCCCGTGAGCCATGGCCGCTGAGCCCGCGCGTCCGGAGCCTGTGCTCCGCAACGGGAGAGGCCACAACAGTGAGAGGCCCGCGTACCAAAAAAAAAAAAAAAAAAAAAAGTAGACTAGTGTTTGCCAGGGGCTGGGAGGTAATGGAAGAGTTATAAGCATCTCTTTTTGAGGTGCTGAAACGTTCTAAAATTAATTGCGGTGATGGTTGCACAACTCTGTGAATATATTATAAGTCAATGAATTATACATTTTATTTTATTTTATTTTATTTTATAATTTATTTATTTATTTATTTTTATTTTTTGCTGTGTTGGGTCTTCGTTTCTGTGCGAGGGCTTTCTCTAGTTGTGGCAAGCGGGGCCACACTTCATCGCGGTGCGCGGGCCTCACTATCGCGGCCTCTCTTATTGCGGAGCACAGGCTCCAGATGCGCAGGCTCAGTAGTTGTGGCTCACGGGCCTAGACGCTCCGCGGCATGTGGGATCCTCCCAGACCAGGGCTCGAACCCGTGTCCCCTGCATTAGCAGGCAGATTCTCAACCACTGCGCCACCAGGGAAGCCCATGAATTATACATTTTAAATGGGTGAATCATGGTGTATGAGTCATATCTCAATAAAATGGTTTTAAAAAATTCAAAGGTTTAGAAAACCGCTGGGCCAGCATACAAAAACTATCGTAGTGTCACCTCAGTTAATCCTTGGAGCCCTGTGAGAGAGGCCTCATATTTCCATTTTTTTGGATGAGAGAGCTGGGGCTCAGGGGTCAAGTTTTTGCTAAAGGTCACATAGCTGGAGAGCCGCTGAGCTAGCCTTCACACCCAGCTGTTGGTTTTGGTTTCTACATCTTATCCCCAGGCCAAAATGCCTTGTGGTTGAGAGAAAGAGAAGCATGGGGCTGTGGCTTTAGGGGTCCTGAGGGCAGAGCCAAGGCCTCCCGCCTGGTCGGGTCAGCCAACCCCACCCGCATCCGGCTCCCCAGGCTCACCGTCCAGCTGGGTCTGGCTGTGGTGCTCCTGGCCGAAGGGGCCGTAGCCAGCCTCGGAGCGCGCCCGCACCTGGACCAGGTAGCTGGCTCCCCGCTTCAGTCCCCGCAGCTCTGCCCGGTTCTCCGACGTCTTCAGGAAGCGCACACTGCTGGGGCCCTCTGCGCCCTGTTCAGGAGAGGGGACTGGCTGTGAGCCAGGGCCCCCAGATTCCACTGCTCTGCCTCGCCCTGCCCTGGGCCTGCATCCCTAGCATCTCTGTCCTGCTGAGTGGCAGGTGCGGCCTTTGTGCTCACTTACGTATGCACTGTGCCTTGTGTTTTGCATTAATTATATCATTTAATCCTTGTAGCGCTTCTGTGGGATAGGTTCCATTGTCCTAAGCATTTTTGGGGGGGTGGGAGGGCCTCGCCGCGTGGTGTGCGGGATCTTAGTTCCCCGACCAGGGATCGAACCCATGCCCCCTGCAGTGGAAGCACAGAGTCTTAACCACTGGACTGCCAGGGAAGTCCTATCCTAAGCATTTTACAATGAGGATATTAAGCTCAGAGAGGCCAAGGGGTTGACACAAGGTCACTTGGCTAGTATGTGGCAGAGGGCTGCAATTCAGGCATCCTGGTCCCTGGAGCGGGTCCCACTGCCCACCCCCACCCCTGGGGTGGGGCCTGGTCTCACCTTCTCGTGATACTTGACCTCGTAGTCCAGCACTGCCCCGCTGGGTGCCCGGGGAACAGCCCATGCCAGGCTCAAGCTGCTGGGTGATGACCGAGTCACCCTGATGTCGGACACTGGGGGCGGCACTGCAAGAGACAGACGCCTTGGGGCCCTTGATCGTGGCAGGTCTGTCTCTCATCTTTCCCAGCTCCTCCTCTACTGGCCACACTTGTCTCGGTCCTCCAGCTGCTTCCGGAATTCCTTGTGGCTCTCTCTGCCCCGTCCTGAACTCTCCAGTCTACCTTTGCATCTTTTTAATTCTCTTTCTGCCTCTTGCCCCAAAGGCCTTGACCCGCTATATTTCCTGGGGATCCCACTCCCCAGCTGCTGCCTTTTCCCCCTCAGGCCTTTAGACTGTCCATATCCCTCGCGAACCTTTCCCACCAACGCCTCTCCCATCCGACCACAGGCTGCCCCCTGCCCCCAGCCCCCAGTCTCACCCTCACGGTCAGTGGTGACATTCACAGCCTCAAATGGAACTGGCCCGCTGGCTAAGGAAGACACCCCGTTCACGGCGGTGACCTCAAAGGTATAGGTGAAGTCAGGACGCAACCCACGAATGGCCACCCAGGGCTCCACCAGGTCCCGGGGGCCAGGGTCGAAGGTCAGGTCTCCCCCGCAGGGTGTGCAGGAGCCGCCCGGGCGGCACTCCCGGCACCGGAGCGCGTAGGTGAGGTCCTCTCGGCCTCCCGACTCGAGGGGGGCGCTCCATTCCAGGCGCAGGGAAGAGCCATTCAGGCGGGGAACCACGCTTCTCGGGGCAGACGGAGGGGCTGCAGGAGACCAGGACGTCAGGCAGAGGCTGAGCAGACGGGCAGGGGACGGGCAGTGGGACAGACAGGTAGCCACACTGACATCTTGTCTTGGCCGGGCACCAGGCCAGGGTCAAGAGGAGGAAGGTGTGGGAGGATGGGACTGGGGTCAGGGGTCCACCTCAGGGGTCACTGGGCACTTACTGGTACAGGGTGCACCTCGGGGGTCTGTGCGGGCCCGGAAGTACCCGATGCGACACTGGCAGACGGGTGAGCCAATGGTGTTGGAGTGGCT
Organism: Lipotes vexillifer; assembly: GCF_000442215.2. Lineage (NCBI taxonomy): Eukaryota > Metazoa > Chordata > Mammalia > Artiodactyla > Lipotidae > Lipotes > Lipotes vexillifer. Next base: position 4,316,061 of record NW_006796716.1, on the reverse strand, counting down.
GTTGGCTGGACACGGCTGGCAGGACCCCTCCCCAGACAGGGGCTTGAAGGTGCCCTGAGCACAGGCTGCAAGAAAGCGTCCATCAGAAACTTGCATCAGAGACATTCAGCAGTGGGGTGGGGGGGGATGGGGACCAAAAAAAGGACATTCGGCAGCTATTAAAGTTGCATGAGGTGGAAAAGGGAGAGCAGGGAGGGAGGAGCTCAGAAACCTCGCCTCTAAGAGAAGACCTCTCTCCCGACCAGGGGTCTGAACCCTGACGTGCACCCCCGGCCACTCCACGGCAGCCTGGTGAAACCCAGACCCCTGCTCCAGGGAATGATTTTAAATGCACGCCACAAAATACACAGATTACCAAGAAAACCAAATAACTAAAAATACAGTGATCAAAACACGAAGAAACTTTGCAACACAGCAATGTGTGTGTTTCTGTACTAACAAGATACAGCGGCAAGGCTGACAGGCGAGGAAATACTCAAGTCACCATGAGAGAAAAACAACATTTTGCCAGTCTCGCGTCATCTCTAACGGGCTGTGAAAACACCCAGGATCTGAATGGAGCCCAAGTCTCAGGTCCTGCTCGACCGCTGGGCTGTGGCTGACACTCCGTAAGAGGAGCGGCCAATTTCAGGTAAAGATGAGTGCAAAGAAATGGTCATTTTTTCCCCCTTCCACCGAAATTCACAGATTCCCCTACTTTCTATCTACAAAACCCAGGTTAAGAAACTCTGCTCTGGAGAAAAGGCTACGTGAGAATTCAGTATCAGTAAATTAAACAAAACCATAATGAAAAATACTACAGACCGTGAAGGCTTTGTCCTCTGAGTCCAATAAGGTCCCCCAGCCCTGAGGACAGTCCCACAGCCCAGAAAGGAACTGGACATAGTTAGAAGGATGAGTGTGGAAATGATGGAGAGCTCAGAACTGTGCTGGGGGCCCTGAAAACACACCCTCCAGTAACTGAGTGCCCAGGAGAATAAAGAACTTTTAAAATGGAAATTTAAGAAGTGGATCCAAGAGCAGGGTACCAGCCAGGCCTCCTGCAGAGATGGGCAAGCTTTGTGGGGCAAGTGCTGGCCCTCACCTCGGCACCTGGTATTCCCCTCGGCGGCCTCAAACCCTGGAGCACAGCTGCATCCCGTGACCGGCTGCTCAGCCCACTGGCCATCCTCCCGGCAGTAGAGGCTCGGGCTGGGGCCAGGGGCGGGCACGGCATCGGCCACGCAGCTCCCCGCCACGGGCACCACCAGCTCACGAGGCACGGTCTCTGGGAAGCAGGTGAGGTTCACGGTCAGCTGGGCGCACTTCTTATAGAAGAGGTGTAGGGACAGCAGGGCCATGCAGGCGCCCTGGTCCTGGAAGGCCAGATAGAAGCCGGCCTTGGTGAGCGGGCCCAGACGCAGCGTCTTGATGTTCACCTTCCCGGTGGCCTCGGCCCCGGGGCGCTTCCGGGTCAGGTGCTCAGCAGCCACTGTGTCCACCTGCCAGGTTGGGGAAGAGACTCACTGCTGCTGTCCTCCACTCCCCCAGGACCCCGCTGGACTGTCTTCTTCCCAGCTCACCCTCTCCCTGACCTGCCTGGCTCCTGTTCCAGAAACTTCTCTCCACCGTTCCCAATGTACGCTTTCCTGCAGGCCCCAACATTGTCCATTAACACCCGCCGAGCTCCTATGATGCATCCAGCCACTGTCCTGCACCCCCTTTCTGTGCATTCACTCATCCTACAGACACTCATCAACACCCACTCTGTGCCAGGCCCTGGACTCCACGCCAAGGAACCAGAAATGAAGGCAACGCTGATAAGCTAATGATAAATTAAAAGTATGATGAGTGCTACGGCAGGCGGGACCCCAGGGCAGGGCACATCAGCAAAGGCGTCCCGGGGGGCACCTCGGAGCTGGAAGCTACAAGGCGAGGAGTTGGGTGGGAGAGGCAGAGAGAAGGCATTCTAGGGTGAGGCATCAGCTGGTGCAAAGGCAGGGGGCTGTAAAGGGGCAAAGTGTACTCAGAGAATGGGGAAGTGTAGGGGGGCCCCAGCACATGGAGTAGAGCGGCTGTTCCACCTAGCAGACCACCCTCTTGGGCCTCTTGCTTCTCGCCCCCAGCACCTCTAGACCACAGGCCGGCCCCAGACCCCACCTTGGCCTGGGGCACCTGGGTACCTTGATGTAGGGGTTCTCCATCCAGGCTGGCGTGTGGGCCGTGGCCGTGTCTGCGTCGCTCTCGAAGTAGAAGACGGTGAAGGTCTCCTTGCAGGAGCGGCCAGCCCGCGGCAGGGAGAGGCACTCCAGCATGGTGAAGCGCAGCGTGGCGTACACGTGCACGGCGCCCCGGCGGGGCACCCAGCCCGTGCGCAGCCAGTGGGCCAGGCCTGGGGCCCGCTGCACGTCACACACCTCGTAGGTCCGAACACTGTGCTGCTCCTCATCCAGGCCGCTCAGCTCCTCCCACTGCGGGGAGAAGGGTGCTCAGCCTGGGGGCTGCTAAGTGGGTGGGTGAAGGTCAGTGCCATAAAGCCACGAGGGGCTGGGGGGACCCCTGGAGAGCAAGGGCTCAGAGGATACCTGCTTCGGCTGCTGCGATGGCTCTGTGTGTGTGTGTGGCGTTGTGTGGTGTGTGTGTATGTGTGTGGTGTGGTGTGGTGTGGTGTGGTGGCCTGGGAAGCAGAAGCACAGGTGGCCCCCCTCCCTCGGTTTCTCTCCAAGCCCCAGCTCTTACCTGTCCCTCCACCTGAGGGAATGTCACCCACTTCAGATCGGCAGTTTCCAATTTTGTGTTCAGTAGGGTCTCTAAGATAGACAGACAGACAGAGTCAGTCAGCGCCTGGGAGAGACACCAGGAAGCCCAGATCCCTGGGAGCTGAGACAGACAGACAGGCCGAGGAGGGGAGCAAGCCCTGCCCTCTGCCCCCCCAGCAAGCCCAGATTTCCAGCCTCTTTTCTGAGTGCCAGCCCCGCCCCTGACAGCTGACAGGCACGGAGCTGACCTTTGGGACTCCCAGATCTAGGCCTCTGTGAACTGCTGTGCCCCAGAGGAGAAGGGGAGACACAGATGCTGAAAGGGGAAAAAGGCAAACAGCTCAGAAAGGGCTAAACTAGAGCCCAGACCTGATCCTGACCCCGAGGTGGGATACAGGGACACCCCTCCCACCAGGGCCTGCCTCAGCCTCTGCAGTCCGCTCCCAAATCCAAAGGAGGTGCTGCCTCCGTCCCCACCCCGCTTCAGACCAAACACCCCAGCCCTTCAGATCCTTGAAGGTGGTGCTGACCTCCTGAGGCCCAGCCCTGACCCTCCATCCCCTCCCCACCAGCTAGCTGCCCTCGGAGGAGAAAGTGCTGGGGGCCAGGACGCTTGGGTTCCTGCTCTTGGCCCCTGTGTGCAGAGGCCTCACATCTGGATTTGGTTGTGGGAAGGAAAAGGGGAGATTTTAGGGGTGTGTGTATGGGGGGGTGAGCACACCTGGCTCTGCTCTGGCCTCTCTCTGCGGAGCAGAGGGGCGCGGCTCTGGCGGAAGGTGGGGATTAGGAGAAACTGCACAGCACCCCCCCC
>NW_006796716.1:4311726-4312502 GCF_000442215.2 Lipotes vexillifer | reverse complement strand
CCCCCCCCCCCCCCCCCCGCTGAGGAGCAGGGAGGGAGGGTAGGGGAATCCCCTCGGAGATTTGTGGGTGGGGTGCTGCAGGCCTGCCCTGGGAGGAGCCGAGAGGGGGCCCCCAGGGGAGCCAGCAGCACACCTGGGACCAGGGCCCCCCTCCCTGGTGGGAGCTGCAGGAGAGAAGGGAAGGCAGGTGGGCAGGCAGCCTCCTCCCAGGGACCAGGTGATGTCCACGGAGGGCAAGGGGTCAGGCGGGACCCTGGCCAGGCAGCTGGGGCTGAGGCCTGGGCCCCCATGGATGGCGGGAGACAGCCCGGCACGCTGGGGACAGGATGCCCGGGTTCTGGGAAGGGGGCGGATAGAGGCTGCCGTCTCCACCCTCCATTGTTCCAGACTGGATAGTGTTTTCCTGTCTCCAATTTATACACTGTCTCTGTTTCAGGCTGTCCCAGGCGCTCTGAGCGGCTCACTTTCTCTCACCCTCTCTCTTTGATCTGTCACTTCTTTTGCCTCTCACCTCTCTCTCCCGCTCTCCATCCACCTCCATTTCTCTTTCTGACTGTCACTCTGCTTTCTGTATCCCACCTTTCACCATCCCTGGGGCACAGAGCCTTGGATAAAAGACTGAACTCTTGTCTCAGTCTCCTCATCTGTAAAATGGGAGCAACAATACATCCCACCCACAGGGTTGTTGGAACCATGAAAACATAAAGCACTCAGCATGGGCCTCGGGCCCGGAAAGCACTGAGGTAATAGAAATTAGAAGTTACTCCCTGTTCCTC
>NW_006796716.1:4309041-4311716 GCF_000442215.2 Lipotes vexillifer | reverse complement strand
TCCCTCTCACCACACATCATCCCGACGGGTTTTCTCCCTGCTTTACTTTCCCCTCGCTCTCCCACGGTTCTTTCCCCATCTTTTCCCGAGCCCAGCAAGTCTCTCCTCTTCCCCCACACCCAGCCTTTGATCCCCAGCCCAGAGCAGCACTGCCCAGCCTGGGGGAGAGGGGTTTCTAACTGCCTTTGATTCCTTCTCCTCAGTAGCCCCCCATGGCCCACTCCCTAGAGACCCCTTTGATTCCAGGCAGTGAAGGAGGGGAAGGAGGCAGCTCATTGAAAGGAGATTAGGGCCATGGGAGGAGGGTTTACAGGGCTCTTGGCTCCCCCTCTAGGGGTTGGGGGGAGGGCAGAAATTCATGGATAAAGTAACATTTTGGCTGGGGGGGGGAAATGCAGAAAAAAAAAGTAGACAGTAGTTAAGCTGAGTTCAGGGGACAGGAGGGCTGTGCAGGTCAGTTTCTGCCGGCCTGGGGTTAGAGGAAAGGACTCTGGTGGGACTGGGGCAGGGTCTAGACAGCATTTAAAGGGCTGGGGTGCAGCTTGGGGAAACCAGGGAAGGGGCCTCCCTGGCGCAGGGGCCGTGGCTTTGGGAGAGATTTGGAGGTTTGGAGTGTGAGTGCAGAAGGTGGCCATCCCCCCGGCGGTGTGTGGAATTGTAGGGTCAAGGTGTGAATGCTCTGGAATGGGGGGGCGGGGGTAGTTTTATGGGCTAGCACAAAGTTCTGCCTTGTCTTCTTGTTCCTCCAGAAATGTTTCCTCCTGTTTGGCAGAGGTGGGAGGAGGGGACAGAAACTTTGGAGAGAGTTTTGAAGACTGGAGTAGAAAATTGGAGAGAAAAGGAAGGGCTGCCAAGGACGTCTGGAGTCAGGAGTAAGAGTGTGGGGAGCCGGGACCGGGCACGTCCCGGGACAGAGCTCGCCTCCATCTCTTTCCCAAACAAAAGAAAACTCCACTCCCCGCTGGGCCGCCTCCTCCCCGCCCCCCTCCCGGGCTAGCACTATTGGTCCGGAGTGTTCGCTGTTGCGGTGCCGGGTTTGGGGGAGACAGATGTCGGCCCTTCCACCCCGAGGCCCATCTTCGGGGGGGCCCCAGAAGTGGCGGGGTGACTCCAAGGAAACTCACCTTCTAAAGCGGCTACAAGCGAAGCCCAGCAGAGCAGAGCCCGGAGCTCCATGGCGCCGCCTCACTCTGGTTGGATCCGATCCGAGTTTGGGGGGCGCTAGCCCCCCCAGGTCTAACCCCCCCCCCCGAGCGGGTGGACGTCTACTCCCCGCGCTGAACTCGGTCGGGGCCCTCAGCGCGGGCCCATGCGGGCGCGCCGGGCACCCGGTGGCGGCGCCCAGGTGTGGCCCCGCGTCCCAGCCGCGCGCGCAGACGGGAGGGCGGGGGCGTCCTGGCAGCGGCCGCGCCGGGCGCGAGCAGGGCAAGACGTGGCTGGAGTCGGGGTCCCTCCGGGGCCTCGGGGTCCCGCCCCGGGTGGCTGGGGGTGGGCCGTCCGCTCGCGGTCTCCCCCCCTCCCTGGAGTGGCGCTGCTCGCGCCGCCGGGCCGAGTGCGCTCCGCGCCGTCAGGGAGGGTGGGAGCGGAGCGGGGACGGGAGCGGGAGGGAGGGGACTGCGGCGCGGGGCCGAGCAGGCTGGGGCTGGGCCGGGCGGCGCCTGGCCGGGGAGGGAGGGGCGCGCGGGGGGCGGGGGGAGTTACCCCCCAGCCCGGGCTAGGCGAGGGGGCCGGGGCGTGCTGATTGGAGCGCGCGCTGCTGAATAATTCATGAGGGAAGCGGAGCGGGGCGTCGAGCTGAGCAGGTCGGGAAGTTGGGAGAAAGTTTGGAGAAGGGGGAGGGGCGGTGGGTGCGGAGCCCGGGGGCCGCCCAGACCTGACCCGTGGCCGTGTGCCCCTGATCCGGACCGCGCGTGTCGGGGCCGGAGCCCAGGGACCCCCGGGTCAGGTCCGAGCCCGGCAGACACCAGGGAGCAGAGAAACACACCCTACAGCATGGAGGGCCGCACGCTCGAAGCCCTATCCGATCTTCCTGCGGACTTCGGATTCTTCTCCTGGATTCACCCACCACCCCCTGGTTGGCGCAGGGGACCGTGTTTGGGGGAAATTTTTGAAGATGGAGGGTGGCCCAGCGGGCCCCAAGGCAGAGGTCTCAGCTTAGATACGCCTGGAGCGAACGTCCACACAATCATTCAACAAACATTAAGTATTGGGGACCTACTGTGCGCGCAACGCAGCGCTGAAAAATGTGCGGGTGAAGAGGGGCACCTGGGTTGAGATGGGGAGTATAGAAAATCGAGGAAGCAAGGGTAAATAAAAGGTAGTTGGGTCCAAGAGAGTGAGGGGCCCAGACGGATTCCCAAATCATGGTCCTCACTCACACCGTCGCGATTAGGAGGGCTCCGCGACACCCTCAGTCCTGACCCCTGGGGCTCGGGCCGGGGCTGCTGCTGTCTGTCTTTCCTAAGGCTGTTTCCTGTCGGGCTCCTGGGGGCCCTCGGCTTGGCTGGGAGGGCCTTTCCTCTCGTCGCCATCCACCCCCTACCAAATCTCATCAGTTAGAGGGGAGGGTCCAGGAAAGCAGCTCCTCCCAGAAGAGCTGGAAGGAAAGAGCTTAGACTCAGAAGGTATTTAAGGGGGGCCGAGTATAGAGGAGCTGAGCAGCCGAGAGGGAAAGA
>NW_006796716.1:4295359-4302859 GCF_000442215.2 Lipotes vexillifer | reverse complement strand
GAGGGAGGGGGAGAGGTAATGGGAGGCTCATTGTCCCAGCAGGGGGAAGTCTTTTGTTTCCTCTCTTCCCTTGGCAGCCTGACAGGATATGAGGCCAAGCCCCCCCTCCATGCCAGCATCCCCCCACCCACTGGACAGGGCCCTTCCCTTACCATTGTATCCTAGACAGGAATGGGGGCAGGGGCAATGGCTCTAGGTGGGAATACAAGGACTATTCGTGGCTGGGGGCTAGGCTACCGAGGTCCTGAAGGGACCAGAAGCCCCCGGGCTAGTTCGTGGAGCTTGGCAGGGAAAGCTCCGTTCCTGGGGAGGAGCAGGAAGCCAGGCCAGGGTGGGGCCTGCACCGAGGGTAGCAGGTCGGGCCAGGGGGCAGTAGGCTGGGCCCAGAGGAGATGACGCAGCCCTTCAGGCCTCTCCCAGCCCCCACCATTCCAGCGTGGGGGCCTGAGAGCTCACCTGAAATCCAGTGTTGACATCCCCCCCTAACAGGGCGGTTGGGATCTGGTAGAGCCCAGCGAACTCCGGGGTCCGGCCTGGGCCCTCCACCGCCTCTTTCCTGTACTCCCTCCCTCCCTCCCCAGGATCCAGGAGTCTGGCCTCCCGCTGCGGTCCTCCAGGAACCCTGGAATTTCATCCATCCCCTCCTCTCCCTCCTGGGTCATTTTGCTCCATCAGCTGTTCCTGCAGGAAGGGCGCCCTGCTCAGCCTCGCCTCTCTTCCCGAGCCTTTTGTTTGCTGGGTCTGCAGGAAACTGTAGGGGCGGTGGCCAAGGGCTCATCTGCCCCTGGGGCCTGGGGGGGAGGGGGGTCCGGATTCACGAGACTTAATCCTGGGGAGCTCACGGCGGGGGTAGGGAGGCTCGATCGCCGGGGAATTGGCATTTAGGGCCTAAACTCGGAGTTGGGGCACCCGGGGGCGGGGATTGGACGTCCTATCTCCGAGGGGCGGTCCGGGTGTGTGTTCGGGGATTCCTAGAACTGGAGGCTGGAGGGACACCCCGAGGTGACCTAATAAGTGGGAGCCAACACGAGGGGAGAAAAATCTAGATACTGAATCCCACAACCTCGTCCTACACGCCTCGGATCCGGGGAATCCCAAGCGGTGGGGAGACGGTAGGCAGGTCAGCCCAAGCAGTTTCTGAGGATTAGCTAATTCCTTTTTTCTTTTAAAAATGGTGAAGAGGAGGACCAGCACTTCGCCTAAGAATTCACGCTTTCCCAGGACGCGCCCGCAGACTAGGCGGCGGCGCGGACGCTCTAGCAAGCTGGCGCCCTCTCTTTGGTTGCCCTCTCTCTGAGGCTACCCTGGGCGCCGCCATATTCCCTTCACAGTGGGCGGGGCGGGGCCAATGCAGTCACTTGAGGAGCAAGCTCTCAAGTCCGCGATGGTTCCCAGAACCGTCAGGGAATGGTTCCTGAGGTCCACTCGAGTGCCAGGGCCTGTTAGAAGTATTGGAGCTAGAGCAGCGAAGAAAAGGCAAGTTCCTGTTTCGTGGAGCTTAACTTTCTGTTGGGAATAGACAGTCAATGAACAAGATACACAAGTAAACGACATGTATTAGTGTTAAGCGCTATGGAGAAAAAATATAGGAAAGTGGGATGGGAAGGAAGGTGTAGTTCAATATTAAATGGGACTGGCGGAGAAGATTTCACTAAGAAGATAATATTTGAGTTCAGAAGACAAAGGAGGCTCATGCCCTGTGTGCCCACAGGGCGTTCTTGGAAACAGCCCAGAGGTCGTTGTGGAGTAAGATCAGGAGATGAGCAGAGGTGAGGGCAGGATGCAGATCGGGTAGGGCTTCATGCGTAGGGTGCCCATGTAATATGTAGATCGCTCTGGGTCACTTCTGAGCGAAGGATATGCTGTTAATACTTATGCTAAGGCAGCAGGCATAAACTGGTAGCGGGACTGTAGTCGGTGAATCAGAAGGTAAGTATGGTTACCTTAAGGGACTTTGATTTTTACTCTGAGGAAAATGGGAAACCACTGGACAGTTTTGAAAAGGGAAGTGTCATGAATGGATACTTGCTTTAATAGCATCACTCTAATCTGTTGAGAATAGAATGCAGGGGCCAGGGCAGAAGCAGGCACACCAGTTAGGGGGCCACCAGTCAGGGAGCTGTTGCAATAATGCAGGCAAGAGATGATGGTGACTTGGACTAGGGTGGTAAACTGGGGTTGGATACTGGTTGTATTTTAAAAGTAGAGGCCAAAAAAACAAAAAAAGTAGAGGCCAAAGGAATTGCTGATGGGTTGGATGTGAGGTGGTGTAAGAGAGAGTGTTCAAGCACAACCCCAAGGTTTTTGACCTAAGCAACTGCACGAGTGGGACAAGCACAAGTGGAGTAGGTTGTGGGGGTATGTTCATGCGTTGGATTTTGGATATGCCAAGTTTGAGTTGCCCGTTTGATGTGCAAGCAGAGATGTTAGTATGTTCTTGGAAGTCTGAGGTTCCGAGTAGAGATCTGGGCTGTAGATACACCCTTAAGGCACTGTTATAGAGATGGCATTTAAAACTAGGGGATTGGATGAGATCACCAAGGGAGTGGGTGTAAGTGGTGAAAAGATGTCTGTGGACTGAGCTTCCAGTGCTCAGTGGAGCCTCCAGTCCACAGTGGCCTCTTGGCTGTTCCTCCAACACCTAGGAGTGCTCCAGAGTTGAGACAAGAGATGAGGAAGAACCAGCAAAGGAGACTGAATGGGAGGATAGTTGCATTTACCAGGGCTGTGATTTTGCCAGGAGGTGTAATAAAGTGAGAGAGGGGCAAGGGAGTGCTTTTCACTGACCGTGAACTTTAAGCTGGGTAAGAAGGGAAGTGAGTGGGGGACAGTGGGCAGAGGGCAGGATCAATGGATTGAGGCTCCAGTGAGGTGGAGGAGTGTTCGGGTCAGGGCATGACAAAGACCCTCCCCTTGACCAAACTTCAGTCAGTTTCTTCTGAACCTTCTTCTGGACTAGGCCTCGACCTTAGCCCTCATCCTTGCCGGGCCTTCCTAGCTCAGTTTAGAGAGAACCCACCCACCCTTCATATCTGATCACCCTGGCCTACCTTCAGCAAGGATCCTGTTAAGTCCCTTTAGCTAGAATCCCCCAATGCTTGGTGCTTCCTCCTAGTAATTTTACATTCACTGACCCCCTCATTCTGCTTGTTGGCTCTAAATCCCCAGCTGTTTTTGCTATATTTGGAGTTGAGCCCGTTCTCTCTCCCCTATTGTGAGTCTTGACACCTATGGCAATAGCTCTGAATAAAGTCTTCTTTACTGTTTTAGCAAGTGTCAGATTATTTTTTTTCCTCAACAGGCATAACCAGAAATGGTGAATGAATAGAGGAAAGGGTACATTACTGGTAATGACAATAGGCATCACCATTGGGTGGGATGGAGGGTGAGATCTATGCAGAGGTGGAGTTTAAGCACCTGCCAGCCCAGGGTGTTGGAAGTCTCATCCATGTGGATGTTGAAATCACCAAAAGTTGTGACAGGGGGGATGTTGGAGAGACCCGGGAGCCAAGCTCCGTGTTGTGGGTAGCAGAGATGACCACTGAAAATGCCAGTTTAGGGGCTTCCCTGGTGGCGCAGTGGTTGAGAATCTGCCTGCTAATGCAGGGGACATGGGTTCAAGCCCTGGTCTGGGGGGATTCCACATGCCGCGGAGCAACTGGGCCCGTGAGCCACAACTACTGAGCCTGCGCGTCTGGAGCCTGTGCTCCGCAACAAGAGAGGCCCCAACAGTGAGAGGCCCGCGCACCGAGATGAAGAGTGGCCCCCGCTTGCCACAACTAGAGAAAGCCCTCGCACAGAAACGAAGACCCAACACAGCCCAAAATAAATAATTAATTAATTAAAAAAAAAAAAAAAGAAAATGCCAGTTTAACTGCTCATGAGACCTCTCCCTGGCAAAGCCACATTTGTGCTGCTTTGAGCCCCTTCCTCTCCTAGGGAAAGGTTGCAGATAATTTACAGCCAAAGGCCAGTGGCAGGAAAAGCAGTGTTCATTTCCTGAGGCTCAAATGACAGTGTAACCATGAAGGACTCTATAAAGTTAGGAAATTATTACTGAAGTTCTCCAAGCTTCAATTTGCTAATGTGAAAAATGGAAATCATAGCGGGATCTACCTCACAAAGTGGTTATGCATATTTCATATAGTACCGTATGCAATTAAGTTGTTGAACATTTCGGTATTGTTCTCAAGTGCCTATTAGTTTAATTGAACACTCACAGCAACCTTAACCGGGAGGGTCTAGTTAATCCCCGTTTTACAGATGAGGAAACGTTGCCAGGTGGTGCCGACGTTGATGGCACCTGTAGAGTGAGGAGTGGGTCCTAACTCTCAGAGGTTCAAAAGTCTGGAGGGGACAACCTTGCGGGGAGGCGCGAAAGCGGGCGAGGGACCAGTCCGACCTACGGCGGCCTGCGCCTCCAGGGCTCGCCCGCATCGGCGGCCAATGGCTCCCTCTGGTGGCGGAAGAGAGGAGAGCAGCCAGTGGGCTGGACAGGGCGCGAGGGGAGGGCGCCGCAAGGGGCGAGGGCTGAGGCCAGGACCTGGTGGGCTTTGCAAGGATCCGAGAAGCTGGAGGAGTAGGGCCCCGCGTTCCGGGTGGCGCACCTGGGCCAGGTGTTGTGGCCCCGCCCACATGCCGGAGGCCTTCCGCCGTCACGACACGCCCCTTTCAGCAGTGTCTCCTCCGGACGCCTCCGAGCTCCGAGTGGGGTCCCGCCCGCGCGGCGGGCGCCTGTTTGCACCAGGGTGATAGGCGCAGTGGGAGCCGTGGCCCACACCCTGCCGGAGACGCACGTCTGAGTAGCGACCCCGAGCAGCACCCGGGTCGCACGTGGGGCGGGAGCCGCGCAAGCAGCGAGAGCTGGGTGGGGCGGGGCTTCCCCGGGTTCGCCCACGGGGCGGGGCCGGGCCCGGGGACCAATGGGGCGCGTGTGTGCTGGGGGTGGGTCAGGCTCCGGGCCTGGCATCCCGGTAGCCACAGCTGTCTTTCCGGCACCCTTGCCCCCTCCGCCAGTAGCGGACCCTCCGGCTCTCGGGGAATCACTCCTGAGCGGCTGCGTCCTCCGGTGGGTAAGTGAACGCCCTGCCACACCCGGGCGGTGAGGGTGCGCCTGGCCGGGGAGGAGCGAATCTCGGCCCCCTCCCGCCCGCCCCGGGAGAGAGTGGGCAGGAACCGGTGAGGGGAGGAGGACCACCTTGTGTCGCCGGACGGTGTTTTTGTTTTGGTCGTCGAGGAGTTGTTGGGGCGGTGGAGTTTGGGGGACGCCTGTGTGGGTGGGAGGAATCTGGTGAGATTAAGGAAAGAGGAGGCTGTTTGAGATGGGTTGAGGGAGAGTGTTGATGGAGGGTGGGGCTTTGGAAGATTCGGAAGTTTCTTATAGCCCGGGGATGAGGTGATTGCATGGAGGATCTTGGGGGGCGGCTCAGGACTCCGGAGGAGCGGGTGAGGAGGGCCTCCTGCCCATCACTCACTTCCCTTCTGGAGGATTTGCTTCCTCTTGCTCCGCTAGTTAAGAAGGCGGAGGATCTTTGCACCTTTCCAGAGCCACTGCCATCCCTAGTCTCAGGGATACGGGGGAAGGGGTGGCCTCAGGAGCTGGGAGGGGCCATGGTACCCACTGCTGAGGCTTAAGAGTCTGCCATTGTTGGCGCAGTGGCCGGGACCAGTCTGCCCTCCACTAACTCTTTGAGTTGTTGCTGAACGTGAGTGTGTCTGTGTGTGTGTTTCCTTTTTGGGGAAGCTTCTGGGTGTTTGGTTAGAGGTGTTTTGTGGGGGGCTCCACGGAGCTGCCTTCCACTCAGCAAACTCTTTGCAGGCTTCATAACCCATTGGCGGCTTCCTCTACCCGCTGTCGACCATGGCCAATGAGAACTCTCCTCTGCTGGCCTACCGGCTCCTGGGGGAGGAGGGGGTTTCCTTCCCTGCCAGTGGGGCCGGGGGTCCTGGAGGGGCGTCTGCCCGGAAGCTCTCCACCTTCCTGGGTGTGGTGGTACCCACGGTCCTGTCCATGTTCAGTATAGTTGTCTTCTTGAGGATTGGTGAGTGGCAGGGGTTTACTTGGGGGTGCAGTGGGGTGGGACTGGGATCAGGTTGGGGAAGGGCCCTGGGAGAAGCGGGTGGATGAAGGGCTTGGGGTGGGGTGGGGGGTGCAATGGGTGAGCCGCCATCTCACCTGCTTTGCCACTCCTGTCCCAGGGTTCGTGGTGGGCCATGCTGGGCTGCTGCAGGCTTTGGCCATGCTCCTGGTTGCCTACTTCATCCTGGCACTCACTGTCCTCTCCGTCTGTGCCATCGCTACCAATGGAGCTGTGCGAGGGGGCGGAGCCTACTGTATCCTCCAACGTCGGTGGACAGGGGTCTGGGCTCTTCTGTCTTATAGGGGGGTGGAGAGGGCCCCTCCCTGCATCCCCTGGGGGGTAGGACAAGAGGGGACAAGTTCTAATGAATGTCCAGCAGACAGGTTGGTATGGGGAAGGGGACAAACACGACCTGACACGTTAGTGCCACTTTCCAGTTCACCAGGTGTCTTCCCAGCTGCCATTTTGGTTCTACTTGACAGTCCTGTCAGGTAGTATTCATCTGATGGACGAGGAAATTCAAGAGCATTAGTGACTTGGGCAAAGCCACGTGGCTTGGGAGTGGCTGCAGTGGGACACACTGCCTCTGGGAACAGTCCTGTGTGTTCAGGGAGATGAGGCCTGGAGGGCCAGCTGCATGGTGCTTTGTGCCCGGGCCCTTCCTCACGCTCCAGTTCAGTTTCTTTTCCCTTAACGCTCACCCCCTGCTTCCACTTTCAGTCATGATCAGTCGCACCCTGGGGCCTGAGGTCGGGGGCAGCATCGGCCTCATGTTCTACCTGGCTAACGTCTGTGGCTGTGCTGTCTCTCTGTTGGGGCTGGTGGAGGCCATGCTTGATGTCTTCGGGGCTGGTGTGTGCTCCCCACCCTGGTCCGGGCAGCTCTGAGGATTTGCCGGGTCTGGGATTCTGGGATCATGGCAGGGAGAGAAGCCCTCTCCAGGAGAGATGCATAGTAGTCCTTTAGCTCAACTTTCTTGAGCTCCTGCTGTGTGCCTAGCCTCGTGCAGACATCCAGACATCCGAGAGAATGTCCTGGCCCGTGCGGAGCTTCCCATCTAGTCAGGGAGGCCAGATTAACACTCCTAAAATTGACAGAGCAAGATTGGTGGTACCCGCCAGGCAGGGCTAGGATGCTGGGGTACAGCTGGGTGGGGGAGTGGGAAAGATGGCCTCTCTGAGGACAGGTGGGCCAAAGATGGGGTCTCTTCCTGGGGGAAGAGGGTTGGGGTCCCTCCTTGGGGGTCTGGCTTTCTAACTCTGTTCCTTCCTCTCTACAGATGCCAAGGGGTCCAGCGGGCTCCGCGTCCTACCACAGGGCTACGGCTGGAACCTGCTCTACGGCTCCTTGCTGCTGGGCCTGGTGGGCGGGGTCTGTACCCTGGGGGCTGGCCTCTACGCCCGCGCCTCCTTCCTCACAT